>NC_142471.1:78033333-78350000 GCF_049115385.1 Moschus berezovskii
ATCTTTCTGACCCAGAGATCATACCCAGGTTTCCTCCATCTTCTACATTGGCAGGTGGATTCTTTACCATTGTACCCTGTGGAAGCCCATAACTGGCTATCAGTTCAGTTCAGTTCAGTTCAGTCGCTCAGTCATGTCCGACTCTTTGTGACCCCATGAATCACAGCACGTTCCAATATAAAATAAAAAGTTTTAAAAAAGGGCAGGGGGAAGGGCTGTGACTTACTCCAAATCATACATATTTAATGGAACACAGAAATCCTGCATCATGCTACATTGATGCTTGACCTACTAGGGTCAATTTTTATTGTTTAGGCACTAAATTGTATCCAACTCTCTGCCACCCCACGGACTGTTGCCTGCCAGGCTCTTCTGTCCATGGGGTTTCCCAGGCAAGAATAGTGGAGTAGATTGCCATTTCCTTCTCCAAGGAATCTTTCCTACCTAGGGATTGAACCTATGTCTCCTGAATTGGCAGGTGGGTTCTTTACCACTGAGTCACCAGGGAAGCCCAACAAGGGCCAGAGGAACCATTATTAAGAGGAAACAGAAAAATTACTGAGGCAGCAGATTCATATCAGGTTACCTGAAGAATGTACAAGTACACACTGTCAACTAAGACAATACACAGTCACACACATACCAAGGACTATGAATTCATTGTTAACTTTGGCTTAATTATTAATCACAGAGATATCCACATATATTTGAAAAATAGCCTCTCCAACATATGCCAGACATTGTAACAATTCAGTCCCAAGACACAGCTTGGGGCCCATGTGGATTTACAGACCTTTTCCTAATAAACAGTAAACACCTCACTAGGTTCACTGCTCAGAGAATCACTGAGAATTGTAATTCTAATCCTAGTCTTGCTAGAAGAGAAAGCAACATCTTCAGCAAAACTCAGGTAACAATCAAGCTCAGAGACCAGTTTGCAGAGGAGATAGAACCTGAGGGCTATAGGAAAAGAATGATTGCAGTGTTGAGAGGAGGGAAGGCTACCTTCCATCTGGTGGGACTAGTAGGAGCACAGAACAGAACCAGCCTGTGTGGAGTGGAGACGGAGGCTGGGAGACAGTGCCAGGCCAGATTTTGGAGACCAGGAAACCAGCCTCTGGCTTCTGTTTCCACATATCTACTACGTGCATATTTTGATTCAACATTCACTGTAGGGGTGGTTTCAGGTTTTTAAATTAGCAGATATTAGAATAAACAGCGTAAAGCTATTCAAAAAAATCTTTGGCAATGTTGCTGCTACTGCTGCTGCTAAGTCACTTCAGTTGTGTCCGACTCTGTGTGACCCCATAGATGGAAGCCCACCAGGCTCCCCTGTCCCTGGGATTCTCCAAGCAAGAACACTGGAGTGGGTTGCCATTTCCTTCTTCAATATGTGAAAGTGAAAAGTGAAAGTGAAGTCGCTCAGTCGTGTCCGACCCTTAGCGACCCCACGGACTGCAGCCTACCAGGCCTCCATCCATGGGATTTTCTAGGCAAGAGTACTGGAGTGGCTTGCCATTGCCTTCTCCAAATTGACAATGTTAGGAAACCAGTTATCCTGATCTGTAGTATTTGAGGAATTATAATAAATTAATTATCAGTCTTAGATTGATCAGTCTTCAGTCTTAGATTAAAGATAAGCCTTGAGTATCAGTCTTAGACTTAGCATAAGCCATTTCAGGTTCCACTGAATCTCCACTACATGATGAGCAAACAACTAGCCCCCTTGTTACATGGAAAGGGCAATGGAAGATCAGAATGTGAAATGCTCCCCTGAGCAGCAGAGGCTCGTGGTCCTACTCTTATTCAGCTGAGGAGAACTTCCTGGTACTATATCATCAAGTCTTCTTGTTATTCAGTCACTAAGGTGTGTCTGACTCTTGGAAGCCCCATGGACTGCAGCATGCCAGGCTTCCCTGTCTTCCACTACCTCCTGGAGTTTGCTCAAATTCAAGTCCACTGAGTGGGTGATGCCATCTAACCATCTCATCCTCTTCATTTCCCTAATGCTGGGAAAGACTGAAGGCAAAAGAGAAGAGGGCAGCAGAAGATCATCAAGTCTTAATACTGGTTATTTGACAAGGTCTTTAAAAGAGGCCAACAAGGTGTTAATATCATGACTCTAGATGAGATACGGGACTGACATCATCTCTGCTCCTCTTCATGTTGACTATTTGAATGGTCCACCCCTGGGCCATACGTGAGACTGTTGGAAAGGCCCAAGCTCCTGATCATGAGGAAAGAGGAAAGTAAAGAGAAGTAAACCCACAGCTGATGGAGCCAGAGATCAGGCTAGCTGCACTCTCATTCAACCTTCCCAATACACTGCATTCCAGGCGTTACTGCCTTCATCTAAACAGAATGAGGTTCAGAGAGGTTGCGTTAATGACACTACAACTTGAAATGGCCCAGTGGAAAGGTCTGAATCTAAAGTCCATGCACTTTCCGATACAGTATACAACTTTGGCAAATAGGGGCAAGGGGGCAGCAGGGGTGCAAAGCAGTTTTATCTATTATTATTCCATTGTTATTAAAGAGAGAAATACCTGGGACCTTGAATAACTAGAGGACTTTACTCTGCCTACCTCTCACTCCTTAGACTCATTCCTCCAACTGGAGAAGAATAATCATCAACCCATTTCCATTCAATTTTATTGTGAGCTCACCCACTGAGACCCTATAATGTGCTGGCCAGTAATGTACCTAATCTCATTTCATTCTCACATCAGCTCAATAAAGTAGGCACTATTTGCCTTTTGGGCTTTCCAGGTGGTGCTAGTGGTAAAGAACCTGCCTGCCAATGCGGGAGAGACATAAGAGATGCACATTTGATCCCTGGGTTGGGAAGATCCCCTGGAGGAGGAAATGGCAACCCACTCCAGTATCTTTGCTGGAAAATCCCATGGACAGTGGAGCCTAGTGAGCTACAGTCCATGGGATCGCACAGAGTCGCATTCAACTGAAGCCACTAAGCACACAGCATTTGTCCTTATTTAACATGTGGGAAATCTAAGGAACAAAGAAGTGAAATAACACGCCCAAGGTCACACAACAAGAAAAGTAAATACAAAGGTAGAACTTTCACCCATGTCTGGTTCTAAACCCAAGCTCTCCCCAGATGGCAAACACTCAGTCACGCCTGGCAACTGAAGGTGCATTCTCATTCATTCCCTAACCACCAGCCATTTTTGTTCAACACCACTTGCCACAGAGATTTTCAATTAGGCTGTGAAGGGCCACAGCCAGCTGAGCATTCGGAAGTCTCTTTATTCAATTAGAAACTTTCCCAAAGGAACAGAGAGACCAACAGGGTTTCCTCCTGCTTTAGGTACCAGCTGCCAAGCAGCAATTGGGTGTTTCCTTCAAGGCTGAATGGCAATGACGTTGCCAGCTGCCATTAAACTGTCAAATCCTTTCCTGGAGCCGCAGCAGTCTGACAAGCTAATTGTCAGGTGTTGAAATCAACAAGTTTCAAAAGAGTTCACAATTAACCTCGCTCTGTCTCTCCCAGCCTTACTGCTCTTTCAGCTGAGGCTACCCTTGCTCTACTTCCTGTGTTTAAAGTCTCCCTGGCCACTGGCTTTCAAGTCCGGGAAACCCACATTCATTCTAGCGTGGACAGTGCAAGACCAGGACTCGGAGGTAAACCAGCTGCAACAGACCTATGAGAGTGCCTTCCCAAGACAAAGGTATTTCTGATGATCCACTTGGATGTTTACTATGCAACCAACCATGCTGGTTAGAGCACAAAGCAAAAAACAAAATATTAAACTCTAAGATATATTCCCAAATATCTCAACTCCCTTGAAGCTGAAAAGGTGTTGGATATACTCTTCCCCAACTGAAAAAGAAAAACACTTAACATTCACAGATTTGTAACACAGAAAACTGCATTTGAGTTATCCAAGCTATACATCAACACCGTGAGGAAAGTAAGGTGGCATGTTTAGCTTAAGGTATTCGGAGAAGGCAATGGCAAGCCACTCCAGTACTCTTGCCTGGAAAATCCCATGGACGGAGGAGCCTGGTAGGCTGCAGTCCGTGGGGTCGCTAGGGGTTGGACACGACTGAGCGACTTCACTTTCCCTTTTCACTTATATGCATTGGAGAAGGAAATGGCAACCCACTCCAGTATTCTTGCCTGGAGAATCCCAGGGACAGGGGAGCCTGGTGGGCTTCCGTCTATGGGGTCACACAGAGTCGGACACGACTGAAGTGACTTAGCAGCAGCAGCAGCAACACAGTGATTACCAGAATGTGAAATAGAAAATGGTTTTTTTGACTCCCTTTTCAGTGTTCTTTTTTTTGAAAATATTGTCTTCAAGTGTCCTCCAGAGAGAATATAAGACAACCAACCAATTGGTAACTCAAGAAAGTGGAGCTCAGGGACTGAAAGAAGAAATAAACTTCTAGAGAATTCCAATTTCCTACAGACCTAGTCCAGCATGCCCAGCCATGACAATTTTAACAAATATCTAGAGATTTTCTATTATATACCAAGACAATCCCAGATGCTAGAACCACAGAATTTAACAATCTTTATGAAAGATGCTCGGTTGTGTCCGACTCTTTGCGACTCCATGGGCTATACAGTCCATGGAATTCTCTAGGCCAGCATACTGGAGTGGGAAGCTGTTCCCTTCTCCAGGAGATCTTCCAATCCAGGGATCGAACCTAGGTGTCCCACACTGCAGATCCTCTACCCGTTGAGTCACCAGGGAAGCCCAAGAATACTGGAGTGGGTAGCCTATCCCATCTCCAGTGGACCTTCCCGACCAAGGAAGCAGACCAGGGTCTCCTGCATTGCAGGTGGATTCTTTCCCAGCTAAGCTACTAGGGAAGCCATCTGTCTTGTGCATCTGTGGGTGGTTCACAAGCTAGTTGTTCAACAATGATCTACAGAAATAGCTGCTATTAGAGAAGGATGCACAAGACATACAGAAACTCAAAGGAGGGATAAGGGGGACGACGGGGAAGAAAGGCACCCCAGATACAGGAACAGTATGTACAAAAGGCAGGTACATATGGGGACATTATCTGAGTTATCTTAGTTGGTGTGGCTGGAATGAAGCCACAATGTTACTAACCTAGAAACATAGGTAGTAACAAAATTCTGAAGTGTCTTAAGTGTCAAGATAAAGGATTTGAACATTATTTTGAAGGCATGGGCAACCAGTGAAGAAATTTCAGCCACTGAAAAAACTTGAAATTATTTAACTTCCATTTTAGAAAAATGCCTCTGATGGGAGTGGGTAAATGGAACTGGGCAAGAGCAGAGGTAGGAAAACCAGTTAGGACATTATTTGAACCATTCAGATTATTTTTAGTGCTGTGAAACTAAAGTAACTAGAGGGAGGTAGAAGGGCAAAGACTGAGTTGAGTTGAGTGATGTTTAGGAGATTACATTAAGAGGAATTTCTGATATATTAAAAAGTAGGGAACAAAAGAGCCTCTTGATGAAAGTGAAAGAGGAGCGTGAAAAAGTTGTCTTAAAGCTCAATACTCAGAAAACTAAGATCACGGCATCTGGTCCCATCACTTCATGGCAAATAGATGGGGAAACAGTGGCTGACTTTATTTTTGGAGGCTCCAAAAGCACTTCATGCAGCCATGAAATTAAAAGATGCTTGCTTACTCCTTGGAAGGAAAGTTATGACCAACCTGGACAGCATAGTAAAAAGCAGAGACATTATTTTGAAAACAAAGTTTTACCAGTAGTCATGTATGGATGTGAGAGTTGGACTATAAAGAAAGCTGAGCGCCGAAGAATTGATGCTTTTGAACTGTGGTGTTGGAGAAGACTCTTGAGAGTCCCTTGAACTGTAAGTAAATCCAACCAGTCCATCCTAAAGGAGATCAGTCCTGAGTGCTCATTGGAAGGACTGATGTTGAAGCTGAAACTCCTATCCTTTGGCCACCTGATGCAAAGAGCTGACTCATTTGAAAAGACCCTAATGCTGGGAAAGATTGAAGGCAGGAGGAGAAGGGGACAATAGATGATGAGATAGTTGGATGGCATCACCAACTCAATGGACATGAGTTTGGGTGAACTCCAGGAGTTGGTGATGGACAGGGAGGCCTGGCGTGCTGCAGTTCATGGGGTTGCAAAGAGTTGGACATGACTGAGCGACTGAACTGAACCGAAAAAGTAGTGGTTGAAAAGACAAAAGTTCAGTAATGACTCCCAAATTTCTGAATTTGGTCGCTGGAAAAAGGTCATGCATTTATGAGGGAAGAACAGACTGGAGAGGAAGATGAAGAATAAAACATGTCAAGTTTGTGAATCATTGGATGGAGATTAGAAGACCTATGGACACACAGATTTGGGCTTTTAGGGGGAGATTAGGAATGGCAGGAAGGATTGAAGAGTCCTCAGTATGTAATCAACAGTTGAAGTTAAAGCCATAGATGACAATGCCCACTGGGAGAGGGAAAGAGTGAACAGATGAAAGCTTGGGACATGCCAACCTCTGAGTCGAGCAGAGGTCCTAGAAATCAAGGGCAGAGAGAGGTCAAGTGGGAGGAAAGGTCAACAGTGAGCTGAAAGGTGTTCATTTCATTTAACACCAGAAAGTTGCTGCTAAACAACTTTTAGAAAAGTTGCAACTGGGTCCCAGGTAAATGGGAGGGGAAATAGTGTGGGATGGCATTTTTTGTTTTTTTGGAAGCAGGTTATATCTTTTTACAGAGGCAAAGGCTTTCAATTGTTTTATATATGAAAATATCTATGCACATCTCACTGTGTAAGTCAGAGAATCAAAGGTGGGAAACAGGACTCCTAGGTCTAACCTGTATCATTCTTTCATCTCCCTAAGCAACAAATGCTTCCCACAATTAATTCTTTCTTTCCTAGACACCCAATTAATAATGCCACTTAAAAAAATACTATTCAAATGTAAGCCAAAACCATGTATAGTCGTATCTAGAGATGATTTTGCAGAGTCAAAGAAGCACAGTCCAACAACAATAAATGCTTTAAGAGTTATTCCAATTATTACTTCAAGAATGTGAAAGGGAATGAATTCATAATATTCCTCCAACACCCTTAATGACTTTTCAGCCTCCTTCCTTTCTTGTACCTCAGTGACTGCTTCAGATTCTCACACTCTTAAACCCACAGATTCCTTCTGCATCTCCACAACTTCAAAGCCCCAGAATCCGTGTTATTTTTTCTCTTGTCCCTTTTGCCTCTGAACTAGTTTCAGGCGCAGACCCTCCATCAACAAGAGGGAAAGTGAGAGAGGAGATGAACAAGAAAAGATTCAGTTCAGTTCAGCTGCTCAGTCGTGTCTGACTCTTTGTGACCCCATGGACTACAGCATGCCAGGCTTTCCTGTCCATTACCAACTTTTGGAGCTTGCTCAAACTCATGTTCATCAAGTCGGTGATGCCATCCAACCATCTCATCCTCTGTCATCCCCTTCTCCTGCCTTCAATCATTCCCAGCATCAGGGTCTTTTCCAATGAGTCAGTTCTTCTCAGGAGGTGGCCAAAGGATTGGAGCTTCAGCTTCAGGATCAGTTCTTCCAATGAATATTCAGGACTGATTTCCTTTAGGATTGACTTGTTTGATCTCCTTGTGGTCCAAGGAACTCTCAAGCGTCTTCTCCAACACCACAGTTCAAAAGCATCAATTCTTTGGCACTCAGCTTTCTTTATAGTCCAACTCTCACATCCATACATGACTATTGGAAAAACCATGTCTTCATTACCTCCACCATAGTTTGGTCTCAGGTGAAACAACAGGGAGGCAACACAGCCCTGCCCATCAACAGAAAATTGGATTAAAGATTTACTGAGCATGGCCCCACCCATCAGAACAAGACCCAGTTTCCCCCACGGTCAGTCTCTCCCATCAGGAAACTTCCATAAGTCTCTTATCCTTAGCCATCAGGGGACAGACAGAATGAAAACCGCAATCACAGAAAAATAATCAAACTGATCACATGGACCACAGGCTTGTCTAACTCAATGAAACTATGAGCCATGCTGTGAAGGGCCACCCAAGATGCACGGGTCATGGTGGAGAGTTCTGACAAAACATGGTCCACTGGAGAAAGGAATGGCAAACCACTTCAATATTCTTGAGAACCCCATGAACAGTATGAAAAGAAAAGATTAGGTCCCTTCAAAGCCAATGTTGTGAAGTTCATCAAAGGCTGGGAAATGTTCATTTTAATAAAATCTGTCCCAGCATTATCTTGCACTGAGGCTTTTCAGATCACACTGATGTTTGTACTCTCATATGCTCTTCATCCCATTATTTCTATAAGATTAGTGGGACTGATCTCAACACCTCTATTTCTTGATGAGAAACCAGGCACTGAGATACCAAAACCCCTGTCTGAATTCACATAGTTAGCCATATCAGAGCCAAACTTGACCTTCAGCAAGGTTTCCTAACTCCTTCCCAGAAGTGTCACCCCAGCCACCTTTTCTCTTCCTAAGTATGACATGGCTCAGTCTCAGCAGAGGCTCCCTGGCCATGCTGTGGCTGATGAGAATGAATATGGGAGTGTGGATCCGTTTTTGAAACCTGGGATCTTAAGTGCATCCACTGTTGGGGGAAAAACAATTTTCCTCCTCCTTTCTGAGTTCTTAGCTGAGACCCCTATGGTAAAAAACAAATTAAGAAAGAATAATAAAATGAAGTTATTGATATGTATACCTGGAAGATAGCCAGAGAAAAATGTATAACTCAAAAAGGTGGCTTTGAATTCAGGCTTAATTACTATGTTAATACGGAAAGGGCTGGTGATGATGTGGATTTCTTAGGGGAGAGTAAATGATCTTTATGAAAGATGAATGAGCTCTCAGAACATGGGAAGTATATGAGTTTGTGACAGTTTGGTTTTGACGTCCTCTCCTCTTCAGATTCTCACACTGGGTGATGAGAAACTTCAGGAAAGGGATTTATGAAAACTGAGTTCTTTTTGGAGGATTTATCTTTAGGCCAATAAGGGGAGTTCCAAGAAAGCTTCTCTCTGCAGCTGCTGTATTTTAAGTTTCTAAAGCTCAAAATAACCCCTATGCCAAAGTGTTATACTCTATCCTTAACATACATAAATGTGGACTCTAAATCCACAGAAGAGGATAGGGAGAAAGGAACTCCATTCTCTCAACTCTAGTCTAGGCATCCCTAGACCCCAGCAGCAACCTTAAACATCATATTACTTTTATGCTTCAATTTTGTGTGCCTACAATTTTTGTTAAAATAATACCTTTCATGCCTCCTCCTGGGCTGACAGCTCCCTCTCAACCCCATCATCTGCCAGATGCACAAAACTAGGATGGATATACTAGAAACACAGCCCCCCTCTCCACAGATAATTATATATGAATTATTCTAAAATTCTACTTTATTGAACAGCATTTTGGTGGCAGTTTTGCCCACCCACCACCTTTTCAAGATAGCAAACAAAATCCAATCTGCCACAGAATGTTTTATTTTAACTCTTCTTAACTTTCAAACTAATTGAGACATAAACTGGTGGTGGTGGGGGACTAATGTTTTATGGAAGAAGATCATGCATCTAACAGATAATAGTTTCATCTGAGCACAAAAGCATAGAAAGGCGAGAAAAGACAGTAATACTACTACCAGCAGTTCTTCACAGGAGCAACTGTGTCTCCTTCTCTGCCAGCAAAGTCAGGGACTTATCTGAAAATACGTGTGGAAGCCCTGTTTATGCATCTTGGGGAAATATCTCTGCAAAATTTAAAACACTATAAGGCACCAGGTGCATGCTAAGAATGTAAGTAGTCCTGTTCATTTACTCTAATTAATTACAGTAATGTCCTGATCTACAGGGAATTTCCCTAGAAAGAGAAATGGAATGGTAAAAGGCAACTCTGATGCTACTTCTTCACTCTTCAGTTCAGTTCAGTTCAGTCGCTCAGTTGTATCCGACTCTTTGCGACCCCATGAATCACAGCACGCCAGGCCTCCCTGTCCATCACTAACTCCCGGAGTTCACTCAAACTCATGTCCATCGAGTCGGTGATGCCATCCAGCCAGCTCATTCTCTGTCGTCCCCGTCTCCTCCCGCCCTCAATCCCTCCTAGCATCAGACTCTTTTCCAGTGAGTCAACTCTTCACTCTTACTGGCGGAAATTCACTCCAAAAGAGCAGCTCTGGGAAATCTGGGGGAGAGGAGGAGGATCCACACACCAGTGGTCTTCAGCAAGTGTCAGAACACATGGCGGGCTTGTGAGGACACACAATCACTGCTGGGCCCTCCCCCCAGAGTTTCTGGTTCACTTCGAACAAGTTCCCAGGGGATGCTTCCTGTTGCTGGTCCAGGCACCACACTTTGATCCTAGACCAATTGATCCACAGAGTAGAAGGCAACGTAAGCTCTGGAATCAGCCAGGCCTGGGTGCAACTTACAGCTCAGCTAACTAATTCCAAGACCTATGGAAATACCTTAACCACTCAAAGAGACGTACCGCTCATCTGTGGATGAGTGACAGTAACCACACCCCAGAGCTTCGGTAAAGAAGAGGGATGTTCAGCCTGACACAGTGTCAGACTTCAGAGATACTGACCATAGCAGAAGCATAGGCACAGCTTTCCTATGCCGTCAATCAAGCGATCATCACTGAAAACCAGGAAGGGACGCACGTTTACCCTAGCAGTATTCCCTCTGTGCCCCCTTGGGTCCATCTGTTTAAAACCCTGTTCTTAAGTAGAGACCAGGATAAACTACAACATATAATGGCAGTCACTAACTACTAGTGGGTGCTTCCAAGATGCTGGGCACCTTGCCAAAAGAGGTACCGTATTTACACGGAAACTTCCTGACAACAGTTGTAGGAAGCACCATCCCTACAAAAGGTACCTGAGAGGAAACCAAGTCTCAAGCAGGATTAGTGACTTGCCTGAGATGAGCCCACCAGTAAGTGGCAGAATTGGGATTCAAACTCAGATGGGTCTACCTCCTGAGTCCAGGTGCCATCCATCATCGTGTGGGCTCACTTATGATATTTGACATTGACTCTGTACTTTCCAGCTTACACAATGCTTCTTTGCTCCATCATTGATGCTGTCCTCCCACCACCCTATGAGATATGCCAGGTAAGCTTTACTCTGTCCATTTTACAGACTCAGAAAGATAATAGGTGACACACCCACCGGGGCTCAGAGCTTCACACCCTGACATTCACAGTGCTGTCTTTTCATTATACACAGACAAGCCCAGCTGCCATTATGCGTTATGAATATACCTTCTCAGGAAGAAGCAGACAGCTGGTCACAAGCGTAGGTGGTAAATCCAGTCCCTGTTTCCATGGAGTAAAAGATTGTCCAGAGATCCAGCATTAGCTGCAGGGGCCATGAGAAAGCTAGACCGGAAGTAAGAGACTTTGGCTTTGAATTTGTGACTTCTCTACTTACTTTCTGTATGCCTATGAAGAAATCATGAAAATATCTCTGAAAGCTTTTTAAAAGCTTCAGCAGCTCAGTGATAAGTTATGGGAATAAGAAAAGATATGACAGAGAAAGAAAAGTCAGAAAAGGGAATAACAAGGAACCTCATACCACCCACTCTTCATACTAGATTAAGTGTCTACTTTTGAACTGTGGTGTTGGAGAAGACTCTTGAGAGTCCCTTATACTGCAAGGAGATCCAACCAGTCCATTCTAAAGGAGATCAATCCTGGATGTTCATTGGAGGGACTGATGCTAAAGCTGAAACTGCAATACTTTGGCCACCTCATGCGACGAGTTGACTCACTGGAAAAGACTCTGATGCTGGGAAAGGTTGGGGGCGGGAGGAGAAGGGGACGACGGAGAATGAGATGGCTGGATGGCATCACCGACTCTGTGGACATGAGTTTGAGTGTACTCCGGGAGTTGGTGATGGACAGGGAGGCCTGGCGTGCTGTGATTCATGGGGTCGCAGAGAGTCGGACACGACTGAGCGACTGAACTGAACTGAACTGAACTGTATGTGTTAAAAGATGCTTGCTCCTTGGAAGAAATGCTATGAGCAACCTAGGCAGCATGTTAAAAAGCAGAGACATCACTTTGCTGACAAAGTGCTCACATCATGTACGGATGTGAGAGTTGGAGCATAAAGAAGGCTGAGGGCCAAAGAATTGACACTTTTGAATTGTGGTGCTGGAGAAGACACTTGAGAATCCCTTGGACAGGAAGGAGATCAAACCAGTCAATCCTGAAGGAACCAATCCTGAATAATTCATTGGAAGGACTGATGCTGAAGCTGAAACTCCAATACTTTGGCCTCCTGATGTGAAGAGCTGACTCACTGGAAAAGACCCTGATCTGGGAAAGAAGGCAGGAGAAGAAAGGGGTGACAGAAGATGAGATGGTTTGATGGTATCACCGATTCAATGGACATGAACTTGGGCAAACTCTGGGAGATAGTGAAGGACAGGGAAGCCGGGCGTGCTGCAGTCCATGGTGTCATAAAAAGTCAGGCATGACTTAGGGACTGGACAACAACAACACATGTGTTAACCAGAGGGTGGGGCTTTCTAGTTTCTCAAACCACGTGTAGATTAAAAAGTGATCCAGCTCCAAAGTAGTCATGGTTATCACAGGGCAGAAATAACATCATCATCTGTTGTGTACTGGACCCTCCGAGAAGGTGCTTCAAATCAATGTATATATTGAGTTTCATCCTTTCAGAGCACCATGGGAGTGATACAAATGTCTGGTCTTCCATTCGAGCTTAGTTGAGTGAAGTCAAGTTACCCAGCTAGACGCAGACCTAGAGCTTCCAATGATCTCTCTTTCCATGAGAAATTCCATCAAGGTGGGGAGATAAAGAAGCCTGTTGCTCACCCACCAGTGATGTGCTAAGCAGGCTCCCCGTGCTCTTGAGAGCCTCGTGAGTACATCTCTTCCCAACTCTGCTTCCAGTCACTTCATGTTGACAGCTTGAAACCAGTCACATGGGAGTATTTCCCCAAGGAAATCACAAATGTTACAAAGCAGGGCTTCGCTTTCCACCAAGTGACTTCACCAGCCCATGACTGTCTGCTTCCTTCCTCACACCACTCACTGGAGAAGTCAAAGCCTGTATTTCTTTTCAGCCAAGGTGAATCTCCCAGCCAGCAACAGAGAAGTTCAGTTCAGTTCAGTTCAATTCAGTCACTCAGTCGTGTCCAACTCTCCGCGACCCCATGAATCACAGCACGCCAGGCCTCCCTGTCCATCACCAACTCCCAGAGTTCACTCAAACTCATGTCCACAGAGTCGGTGATGCCATCCAGCCATCTCATTCTCCGGCGTCCCCTTCTCCTCCCACCCCCAACCTTTCCCAGCATCAGAGTCTTTTCCAGTGAGTCAACTCGTCGCATGAGGTGGCCAAAGTATTGCAGTTTCAACTTTAGCATCAGTCCTTCCAATGAACACCCAGGATTGATCTCCTTTAGAATGGACTGTTTGGATCTCCTTGCAGTATAAGGGACTCTCAAGAGTCTTCTCCAACACCACAGTTCAAAAGCATCGATTCTTCGGCGATCAGCTTTCTTCACAGTCCAACTCTCACATCCATACATGACCATGGGAAAAACCATTGCCTTGACTAGGCGGACCTTTGTTGGCAAAGTAATGTCTCTGCTTTTTAATATACTATCAAGGTTGGTCATAACTTTCCTTTCAAGGAGCAAGCGTCTTTTAATTTCCTGGCTGCAATCAGCATCTGCAGTGATTTTGGAGCCCCGAAAAATAAAGTCTGACACTGTTTCCACTGTTTTTCCATCTATTTCCCATGAAGTGATGTTACAAGGTGCTAAACCACTACTTAATATTTCTTGGAGGAAAACTAAAGTTACTTTGATCAAAAATTGTCTTGACTTCTAAAGACTCTGTTCCCTTTCTGTCCTCACAGGATGGGTAGTGTTCATTACCCCCAGAGCCCTAGCAAAGCACTGAGTGTGCTGGGAACATTGTTATACAGGTTCTGTTTGGCCTCTTCAGACCTCACTTTGAGTGCAGAATATCAGTCCCAGAATATAAAAGCATCAGCAGTGTCTTCTCCATCCCAGCCTTAGGACCCAGTGAAGAGAAGCTGTGAAAATGTCAGGCAGCAAAGACAAAAAGACACACCTGAACTTAATCTCCAAGGTATTCCTTTCTAGGGATCATGAAGAGGCCTCTCTCTCCAGCCTCCTGGAAATGAAGCAGTCTTTTCAGCGTTGATACGAAAGACTCCGTGTTTTATTCTATGGTTGGAAGTAGGGAAATTCCTAGGAGGTCGGTCCCTCTTCCTCATTTTTAAGTCTCCATCTTCCTCTCAGTAGGAAGATTAAACTAATCAAAAGAGGTCTTTACTTTCTCTTGCCTTTAAATTGCCCTTCACGCTCTGTATGCTGCCTGGTGCTCCTTAGGAGCTTGTCTCTGAAGCTTGTTAGACCTTCACAGTTCTTAGGATACAAGAAATTTTGCTAACGGCCTTTTTTTTGCAATTCCACAAAAGCAAAACAGCCTTTGATGTTTCTTCACTGCAGGGGGCACGGGTTCAATCCCTGGTCTTTAAACTAAGATCCTGAATGCAGCCAAAAAGAAAACAAAAAACCTGAAAAACTAGTATAAAAACCTGCCTCTTGACTGCCCCACATTACTCTGGTGGAAAGTCCCGTCCTTGGCCTTTCCTGTTACTCTTTCCAAGAATCACTTGTTTCTTCTGTTTGCTACAAAGCTCTGCAGTTTCTCTGTGATTACCTTGTCTGGTCCAAAAGACAGCTGGTCAGAGTTCAAGCTCCCAGTGTAGGTGCCAGGGGCAGGGCTGGGGCGGGGCAGGAGGGGATTTGGGTGGGGATTTGGGTGGTGGAGTACTCT
The DNA here is from genome assembly GCF_049115385.1 of Moschus berezovskii. NCBI lineage: Eukaryota > Metazoa > Chordata > Mammalia > Artiodactyla > Moschidae > Moschus > Moschus berezovskii. The sequence continues at coordinate 78,048,143 of NC_142471.1, forward strand.
GGCAAAAGATGAGTTGGGGATAAATACCAACCAGAAGCCCAAGGCTCCTGCAACCAGACAGGGGATTGTCAATCATGACGTGAGCCCACAACTAGAATTTGAATATTTCCTTCTTTAGTGAAGAATAAAAATGAGATTAACTTAGGAAAAACAAGTGGATTTTAATTCTCTAGTCTAACCTTTCAATGAAACTTTGCTTTTCACTAAGCAAACATTTTCTGAGGGAAAAATTTTTCTCATGAACAGAACATGCTGCTAAAGAACAAAAATAAATAGTTAATAAATGAAAAGGAACTACAACTGCCCCCACCGCACCCACCAAACAAACACAGAATCACTGAGGGTGGAACCCAGAAATCTTGGCCTTTGTTTTTGTTTTTTTTTTAAGTTGCCCAAATGCAGCAATCAAGATTCTCCAGAGAAACAGAATATGAGACTATATCTATCTACCTGTCTATCGAAAAGGGACAAACAAGGAGAAAGATTTATTTTTAACAATTGGCTCATATGATCATAATGGGTTGGCAAGTCTGACATCTGCAAAGTAAGCTGGCAAGCTGAGAGTTCAGACAAGAGTTGGCTGTTCTTCACCAGGTTCATGACAAAGAACTCTTAAAACCCTAGTGATGTCCTGAGTGCTGGTGGTAACAGGAGCATCTTACATATAGCTCCTAAACCCCTTAGAATTTCTTGGATAATAATAGTAGATGCAAACCTATAAAATTTTAGCGAAATGACTTCAACCATAGCTAAAGTGATAAAACCTCATGACTGAGTAGGGCTTATCCCAGAAACACAAGGATAATTTAACATTTAAGAATCAATCAGTGTAATTTACCATGCTTCAGACCAGCAAAAAATAAATTATATGATGTTCTCAATAGATCTAGGAAAGAAACATTTGATAAAATCTAATACCAATTTCTTATTTTAAAGCTCACATAAAACAAAGAGTGGAAAGGAACTTTATAATATGTAAAAACATAAAAATACTTTTGAAAAGTCTCAATTAAGATAACTGATTTTATTAAAAATACATAAATTACAAATTTACTTCAAGAAACCAGTAGCTATAGAAATACTTTAAATGTAGTCAATTATCTAGTTACCACACCTATTTCCTTAGTTAACTCTTCAAAACTTTCAAGAGAAAAGCTAATTCTTATGTTATAAACTCTTAAAAATATAGGAAAACTAAGCAAACTTGTCAACTCAATCTAAAAGCGCTTTTCCACCCAGTACTTGTTACACGTACACAAAAGTAGAAAAAGTAGGTCAACGTCACTTATGCTTATAGATTTCTCACTTTAAATAAATATTAGCAAATCTAACCTAGTGGTATATTAAGGAAAAATAAATTATGCCCCAATAATTCAAGGATGCTTAACATTAGGAAATCTACTCTCACAAAGATTTCAACTAGCTGATTAAAATATAAGAACAATATGACCACTTTAATAAAAAGATGCTAGAAACTAATAAAATTTAATGTTTTGTATTTGTAGATCAATGAACTCAATAAGCTAGATTGATAAAATATTGATAGAAAAAATCTAAGCTAACATTTTCAAAAGGTAAAACATTCCTAAAATCATTTTATAAGATAATTAAGAATGCCCACTATTACACTTGCTAATCAACACTGAACTGGAGAATGAGTAAATGAATTAATAATAGAAAGAATAAAGTGTATTGTCAGTGAAAAGAAGAGATAAAGCTGTCCTTTACACAAAACTGGAATGAAAACAATGGCCAGCTATTATTACTAGTAGGAAAGCTCCAGGAGTTGGTTAATACCAACAAACGGCCAAAATAACCAACTAGAAAATGACCTGGTGGGAAAAAAGATCACAAAATACAATTAAAAAAAAGAGAAAGAGAGTAAAAAAAATCAGCAATAAATACACAAAACAGGAAAGAAATAAATTTAAAAAATTTTACAAGCTCAAACAACCCCAAATGCAAGGAAAGATGGGTCATTTTCCTGCCTGGAAAGACTCAAAGATGTCAGTTCTATTTAAATCAATCTGTAAATCAATCACTTCCAAAAAAACTCTCAAGATTTATGACTAAAATTATGAAAAATATAAAAATTGCAGGAATGAGAAAGATCTTTTTATAAAACAATGAGAGGATTTAGAATTGTCAAATATAAAGACATTGACAAATAGGGCAACAGAACAGATTGGTGAGTACAAAAGTAGATCCATATTGTACTCTATTGATCAATTGTGTAGAGGGTATGTATTTCCCTAGATTCAATCAAGCTCACCTACTCCCTGTGTCTGAACTTCTTGCTAACTGGAGACTCTGGGGCCCCCAACCATCACTTACCCTCTAGTACTGCTAGGTATCTCGTTTTCCCTGAGAGACTTAAGGCTAGGTTCCAGTACTGCATTATTGTACCTGCTGCAATGGGGTCCCAGTCACTTCAGTGCCCAGGCCTGACCCTATCATACCCATAGTTGCTCTGACTTCCTCGGAAGCAGGGAGAGAGGAGTAATAGTGTGAAAAATTAATAAACAGAAACCTCAGTTAAATAGACCTGAGAAACAAGAAGGGGTAGCTTTTATGTCCTACAATGATAGCAGAGCCCAACAGGAAGAAGAAAGATTTACTTCTTTTTCCTGGCAAGAGATCAGTCCATAAGAGAGGATCACAACTCAGCCAATGAAAAGCCATGAGCTCTTTGATTACTACAACCATCTCAACTTCCTTTGTCCTTCTATAAAAGAATGCCCCTTGCATAGGGACTTGCAAGGGGCTCACCATGGTTGCAGACCTTGAATTACAATTTTTTCCTGAGCCTGAATTAGCCCATTTTTTGCCGAAGAAATAACTGGCAGTCGTTTTAGGTCAACAGTGGTTAATAACTGGAAAGTGCTTCAAAGTTAATTATATTGGGGCAAAATTTGACCAGTGAGCAATAGATAGGGGACAAGATGAAGAAAGAAGCCTATATATAAATTTCTTGTTCCTCCTCCTGACCCCTTTCAACAGATTACACAGCAAGACAGAATGATTCCACATGGCCTTGCCAGACCTAAAGGACTCCAAAATTAGCTTTTTCTTTTTGAGGCTGGGTTAGTAATTAACCACTTTGTATTTACTTCCTCTCCTTTACTTTCTCACAACTTTTTACTTCCCCACATTCTGAGGGCACTGACTTGCATCCTGTACTAAATCATTTTCATATAGTCTTTGCTTCAAGCTGTGTTTTCAAGGGAACTCAAGTGAAGACACAAACATAAGAATATGGAGATTTTGCTTATAACAATCACAGTATTTCACATAGTTTGGATAATACTGCCTATTTATAATTGAGTGCTGACAACCGGCTATTAATTTTAGAAAAATAAGCTTCCTGCTTTACACAAAATAAGTTTGATATGAATTAAAGACACAGATACAAAAGACAAAACTATAGGACACAAGGGGAAAATGTAGAAAAATATTTCTCATGCTACTCCAGATACAGAGGGGGTTTTGTTTGTCTTTTAGCGACACAAAATCCAGACATCATAAAGAACAGGATTTAACCCCCATCCACCCAAATGTAAAGCTTTTGTAAGAAAAAAGACAATGTGGAGAAGGTTAAAAGACAAGGAAATGACTAGAATATATTTATAAAATGAGAAAAAGCACCTGCAAATTAATATGACTAATACTGATATCCTAATTGATAAGTCAGTCCATAGTTGAGAGTCAGTCAGGAAACCAGAAACACATTAGGTATTTCATGTGCTGTGCTTAGTCGCTCAGTTGTGTCCAACTCTTTGTGACCCCATGGACTGTAGCCAGGCTCCTCTGCATACGGGGGACTTACTATAGGAACACAATAATCCTAGTGTTGAGGGAAAAAAGAGGTAACCTAGATAAAATAACTGTAGGGAAAAGTTTGTCTCCTCTAGTGCTGGGGGAACAAGAATGTAAAGAGGCTCAGAACCTGAACTTGTTGGGGGGTTATGGGACTTGTTCTAAGGTGGCTCCAAGAAGCTGGCAGCTGGAGCTAATTACCATTAGTAGAGCAAGACCAGTTGCCACAGGAAGACAGTCCCTTCTTTCTCTCTCATTTTTCCACCTCTCTCTAATATAGACAGCCTCCTGCTGACAGAGCCAAGAAAGTGAGGATGATAGAGAATTCTGGTTTTCAGAGTTCCAGCTTCAGCACAATACAACAGAATGCAGAAGGATGGATTCGGAGTTGAGATAAATACAACAGGTCAATAACCAGCAGAGTTATGAATAATTAAATTTCTAAAAGAAATCAAATGGCCAAAAAGATAATGAAGTTGGTTTTTCCTTACTAGTGGCCAAGCAAATGCAAAGATAAATGATGATACCATTTTTCTAATGTCAACTTATAGAGAGTGATAACACCCAGGGTTGACAAAGCTGGGGGAAATAGGTCACCTCTTAGATTTTAATGTGGGTGCAAAATGCCCTCACCCTTTGGAGGCATTGGCAGCATCTGTCAAAGTTAAAAACAAGCCTACTCTTCGGACTGATGCTCCAATACATTGGCCACCTACTGTGAAGAGCCAACTCATCAGAAAAGACCCTGGTGCTGGGAAAGATTGAAGGCAGGAAGAGAAGGGGACAACAGAGGACAAGATGGTTGGAAGGCATCACCAACTCAATGGACATGAGTTTGAACAAACTCCGGGAGATGGTGAAGGACAGGGAAGCCTAGTGTGCTGCCGTTCATGGGATCACAAAGAGTCAGACACAACTTAGCTACTGAATAACAGCTCTTCAGACTGGGAAAAACTGGTCACATGCACAAAATGCAGCAGCCTTTGTAAAAGTAAAAATAGCAACAACAACAACAGCCCCTACATGTTCTCCTGTTGAAGAAGGCTACAACCTCCAAAGCACAAATGGCAATTACTTTTCAGAAGGGAATAGAATTGGGAGGGTAGATTATGGGAAAAGGGAAGCTTTTACTTTTTAATCTATATAAATATCTACTGTATATATCTATATACATATCTACTTAAAAAGTTTTACAAGAATATAGAACCACACTGTATAATTAGAGATGACTCTTTAGTACTGAAATAATTCTTTTTGTTTAATTATATTTAATATTTTTATTTAAAATAACATTAGTGATAAATTGCTAAATGTGCAATCGCGTATTTTTTTCTAGGATAGATCCTCTTGAATGAGAGAGAGAAGAGACTCTATATGTGCTGCGGCTCCCTATCCCTGGGCATGCCCACAAGGGAGGTGTCATGAAGCACCATCCATCCTCTGATGGAGGAAAATGACCTGAGGACCATTGTATGCCACTTCCAAGAATCAGAATTGCTACAAGTCTCAGTCTTTGTTTTCTTTCTAACTTCAAGGTTCCGAAAGCCATTTCTCACTTGCCCATCTCTGAGAATTGTCTTCAGAGTATTGGACACATTGAAAAACTACAAAAAGAAGAGAAGGACTGAGTGGCACACAGTTGAACTGCGGACGTGACACAGCACAAATATCAGAGAAACTCCAAGGCGAGAAAATCGCAAAGGCCAGCTGTCCATTGTTCATGTTACTTTCTTTCAAAAGCTCTCCAGTGATTTTTTTTCCCCTCAGATCTGTAGCTGGAGACCTTGTTCCTAACTTTCCAATTTGAATCATTAAGGTTTCTCTATTTCAAATACTTAAAGATTAAGTACAAACCCCTATCACTCCTGCTCCTTTAATTCAAGAACAAGAAAACAATTTTAACTCAAGACCCTCTCCTGAAATCAAACATATGGTCCACAAATTGGGTTCCTCAGAAGGATATAAATGAGTAGAGAGAAGAGGTTGTGGCATCACACGTGTTGGGATGAAAATCTTGTTCACTACCATGGCTACCACCATGTGGTTAAGAAGAAGACAGAACATGCCAGAAAGAGAAAGCCAACACAGCCTTTAATTTCTGTCCAAAGATACAGCAAGGTGACAGCCCATAATACAACCCCCCAGATTCTTACTCTCAGTGGTCTCCAATCCTCTTGCTCTGCATCACACAGAAGCAATGTACAAAAGAGGCAAGAGCGCTGACTTGGAGGGGGATAGGACTTGGGGTCCTGGACTTATTTTTAGGAAACGTGACTTTGGATACTTCACTTAACCTTTCTGAGAGATTTACTTTCCTCGTTTATAAAATGAGAACCATCTCTGTCATTTCAGATCACAAAGTATTATATCTGTGTATCAAAGCCACAAGGCTTAAAATGTTTCTTCATTAGCCATTGCTGTTACTTCTTTGCCAGGATCTTAATAACTGAGTTACCCCATCATTTCCGCTAAATGTCTGCTCACCAAGATTGATCATCCACCAGTAGAGCTGAAGTTATGACCTCACAATGGTTCACAGTTTTCCATCCCTTGAAAACCAGGATAGGCTATTCAAGCTACCCGTAACTAATAATATCAATGTAAAAATCCCCAATCCCTTAAGGCTAAGCATCTTGCTGCAAAACATTTCTTGAAAGGAGGTCTTGTTGGTATTAGAATGTTTCAAATGTAAAATTCCTAAGTTTGTTCCTCACACACTAATCTCATGAAGTGCTTAAGGAGGGGGTGGGGTGGAAGGGGAGACAATTCTAATTAAATTTGGGAATAATCCACACTAATTCCCTCCCTTTGAGGTTCACAATAAATGCTAGCATAGAAGTAGACGCTTGTGTAACTTTCAACTCAAGACTTCCAAATTTGACTAAGGAGGCCATCTGATGCACTGGATCCCTGAGAAGTGAAACTAAGATAAGGATTTGAATGCAAATAGTTTATTAAGGAAGTGAGAAATTAAATGGGATGGAGAAGGAAACAAATATTGAGTATGTTAATGAGCATGTTACCTCTACTGATGCCTCTAGGGACTTCAGGTGACAGTGTTGAACATACCTCAGAGTTGTGCCACCTAAGAATCAAAGAAGCTGAGGTTTTCATCTACCAACTCCCTTCCATCCTTAACCAAAGGCTAATCCCAGGGCCATCAACTTCTGCAGCATGTTATGTCCTGCAATGGGTTTGAGTTCAGAGAAAGCCCTTGGGTAAACACTAGAAGCTTGCAGGAGGAAGCCAGGCAGAGCTCCTGGAACAGTGTCTGCCAAGAAGAGATGAGAGGCCATTGCCAGCATCCCATACATTGTGTGACAAGGTGACATCAGCACTTTGTGGGACTAAAATCCCATGGCCCACACTGTGAACCTAGGAGAACAGTTTTGGAGAACGGTGAATTCTGATGATGGGCTTACTAGGTGACTCAGTGGTAAGGAATCCACCTGCCAAGCAGGAGACATGGGTTTGATCCCTAGGTGGGGGAGATCCCCTGGAGAAGGAAATGTCAACCCCCTCCAGTATTCTTGCCTGGGAAATCCCACAGATAGAAGAGTCTGGCAGGATACAGTCCATGGGGTCGCAAGAGAGTCGGTTGTACATGACTTAGTGACTAAACAACAACAGAGTCTGATGACACCCATTTGGGTGACTCTTTTTTCTATTAGGCTAAAGGTTGAAGAGAAGGAAAATGGTGAGATGAAGAAAATAGAGGGCACCAAATATGACTGAGAGAATTCTGTTGCTCCTCTATCCTCCAATTGAACCTGGTCTCATTTCTATCAAGACTTATTACAATGACTCTGACCTTTAACTTGTTTTCCTCTCACTGAAACATGTGCCATGTTCTAGGCTCATAACATTAACTCCAATAAGCTATATTCTATCTTCCACATTCTATAATAGAGAAAGTAAAAGAGACAGAAGCATTTTTCTTAAGTAAGGCTAAGAAACTGGATCCATCAGGACCTCATCCCCTAGGAAGCTGCTGCTTCTGCTAAGTCGCTTCAGTCATGTCTGACTCTGTGCAACCCTACGGACAGCAGCCCACCAGGCTCCTCCATCCCTGGGATTCTCCAGGCAAGAATACTGGAGTGGGTTGCCATTTCCTTCTCCTCATCCCCTAGGATACTGATTCATATTTTAAAGATTTGGGTCTTCAAAGTAACAGCCAGTCTAAAAATCCATCCACTCAGAGGAACCATCACTTATCAAGTCAGTACTACTGAGTCTGTGCAGAAACATAAAATCACCCATGATATTTAAGCCCTGCCAGAACAACTCAAAGGGAAGAAGGTGGGAGAGGTGGGCAGATGCAACCCTAACATGAGAACATTGGTACCAGGCTGAAAGTTCAGCAGTAATTTGCCGAGAATAGATCAATAATGATTTAATTGTTTAACATCATCTGAACCATGAAGTTACAATTGAATTATAGAAGTAACCTGGACATTTTCCTTGGACATTGGTGATAAACCACAGCTTTCCAGCTACCCTATTTCTCATTATACACAGTCTTTTGACCCAGTTAAATATGGAGGTCCAGCAGATTAAGAGGCATACACGATTTCAAAGAGACAAGCTTAACAAGAAGATCTCACCACTTTGTACCTACGTAATTCAGTTCATTCAGTCATTCATTTAGGAAATATATGACTGCCGCCTACATGTCAACACAAGACAAAATCATTGTCTTCAAGGAGCTTACATTCTCTTGAAAGTAATGGAGACAATTATCCTTCGGTATGCTAAATGCCGTAATAAAAGATTTCTGCATGGGCTGGAAGAAAACATAAGGCACACATCCACCAGTCCTTAGGGGTGAGTCAGGATTTCTAAGAGGAGGTATTAAGGTGAGGAGGACTTTTAAAGCGTGATAAGAAAACTGCTGAAGTGGTTAGAACGAAGGCATTATCCAGTTGATACAATCAGAGGATCCCCGAAACAGGATAACTCTGGGTCAAAGCACGGTTGGCGTTCTCTACAAGGATGAGCAGTGGAGACAGGACTGTCTGTGTAGTGTTTGTCTTTTCTTTGCGACCCCATGGACTGTAGCCTGCCAGGCTCCTCGGTCCATGGGATTTTCCAGGCAAGAATACTGGAGTGGGTTTCCATTTCCTTCTCCAGGGGATCTTTCCAAGCCAGGGATCGAACCCGGGTCTCCTGCATTGGAGGCAGACGCTTTATCGTCTGAGCCACCAGGAAAGCCGTGTGTTTGTCTTTAACTGGTATGAAACCTTCAGTTAGAACAGTGGGAACTAGTGCTAGTTTCCATGCCTCTTGTCCTGAGAACACTACTGTTCTGATAAATGTCAGAACATTACTTTCAAAAAGTGTTTTAACAAGTCTTGCAGTTTATTCAGTTAGTTAACGTTCAGGAGCAGGAAAAATAGCCAAAAAGGAAAGAAGGTGGAAAAAGGAAAAGTAGAGACAAAAGGCAAGGGTTGAAGTCAAGAGAAACTAGAGATCCTCTGTGACATCTAATTTTCTCCTTTTCCAAAAAAAGACTCTTATTAATGCCATGGGCCTCTTTTTCTTCACCTTTAAAGAGAAAACAGGAAAGGGATATCTATACCTAGAAAATGCTTAGTTAGGTTTCTCGAGGGTTCAGCAGGGAGTGGTTTCATAGAATACTCCAGTCAATGAATACTCAAGCCTTCAGTGTTTGCATGGAGGCCACTATGCTAATATTCAAATGTGGAAAGAAAGACTTTCAAAAGAATTGGTGTGATCTTGTGATATTTGCATTTGACCTTGGGTGGCTAATGTTGGCTGCCCTCTTGGGAATTTCTTCCTTCAGCCCATTAAGTGTTTTATCTGAGAAGAACAAATTGGTAAATATGTTTACACTGAAATATGAATAAATACATAACACATATTAATATTTTATTAATAAGCCTTAAGATCTGCTAGAATGAGCATGATATGTGGCAGGTTCTGCCAGCTGAGATGAAAGACTCAAACATGGTTTGATATTCTCAGAAGCAAGACACAGACTGTACTCAAGCTGTTGTTTCTAACGCTGTGAATAATCACAAATACAACTACACATACTGATGACAAGATTTCTGAGCAAAGGAGACAGTAAAAAATGTCCACAATTCAATTGCTTTGCCAATGGTAATTTTTATGTTGAAAGAGGTTAAAAACCGAGACATTCTCTTGAACAAATCACTTCCTTTCTGTCCAAGGGACCTCAGTGTCTTCACCTGAACTATGTGAATATTGAAAGGAATCATTTTTATTGTTTAGTCACTAAGTCATAACTGACTCTTTGAGAGCCCATGGGCTATAGCCCCTCCAGACTCCTCTGTCCATAGGATTTTCCAGGTGAGAATACTGGAGTGGGTCGCGATTTCCTTCTCCAAGGGATCTTCCCCAGAACCACCAGGGAAGCCGTGAAGGGGATCATGGGCAATGGTAATTCCTTCTTAAACATTTCAACAGTGTATGTTGGCTCTTGTGCCAGGTAGCTTCATGGAGACTGTTTCAGCTCTGGACCACCCTGCTTGATTTCACAAATTCCTTACTGCATGTTGGCATATTCCCCATTTTATGACATTTGAAAGTCTCACCTGAGGGCCAAAAATTGTGACGTAGGGAGGAGAAAAACAGAAAGAGGGAAATATAACCCATTTCTCATGAAAAAGTTCTTCCAGGCCCAGAGACTTAGGTATCCTTGGGTATTAGAGAAAGAAAGCCTACAGTTTTACTGTTTATAACAGAATCATGGAGAAGGAAGATGGATTACAACAGAAAGAGATGGCCCAGAAACGAAGCAAACCAGCCTGGTAGGAGTTCAAATAATTGGTTTTGTATTGGAAAACAAAAGGACACAAAAGCTAAGAAAAGAAAGCAATTATTAAAAGTATTTGATAAAGCAGAAAAGTCTCACAATATAACTCTCTGTGCGTGCTCAGTTGTGTCTGACTTTTTTGAGACCCCCATGGCCTATAGCTTGCCAGGCTCCTCTGTCCATGGAATCCTTCAGGCAAGAATACTGAAATGGGTAGTCATTCCCTTCTCCAGGGGATCATCCTGACCCAGGAATTCAACCAAGGTCTCCTGAATTGCAGGTGGATTCTTTACCATCTGAGCCACCAGGGAAGTTTCTAGAAAGTAACTTTTTCTAGACCTTTGTAAATAGATCCCACTATGATTCCCAGTCTGGTGATTCCAATAGACTTAGTAACATCATATGTGGTCCTAGAGAATTCATTGCATCTCAAATACACAGGAATACCCACTGTGCCTGTTTCCTGGTAAGGCAAGCAATATTTTTCATTCACACAAGTTGTGTGTGTGAGTGTATGTCTATAATCTGCTATACCAGGCATTACGAGCTCTCAGTTTCTATCATTTCTATAAGATTCAGAACTTAACAAAGTTACAACAGAGCCCAAAAAACTGACCCATCCAGGCCACTAAATTGCTTCCCTGCATCATGTACTCCAAGATTTCTCAACCTGACAATTTTAAAGCTCATGTCCCTATTACACTTAGATTCCCCCAAATAAAGTAATCTGTGGCACACTGGTTAAGTTTTGGATACCATTTATAGGATGTACAGAGGGGAAAAAAAAAAGCGGAAATTAATTAAATTAATTTAAGGAAATTAAGTCAGATTCCAGCCACCAGCAGAACATGTTTTATGCAGTATTTTAATAATTTTCCTGTTAATTAATGCTTGTTCTTCTACTTTTAATGAAATAAAGAAGTTATAAAAGTTTTAATTTCTTGCAGAGGAAGTGCGTCATGTTTTGGAGATTTGCCTGCAGTAATGCTCTTACTAAACATTTTTCTTATGCATAAAAAGCTTCCAGCATGAAGAAGTTTTAACAGCTGAAGTCCTTAGGGATAGAAAAAGTAGAACATTCAGGCTGAGTATTAGAGGCAAAAATTTAGCTAGAAATTGCCTAGGAGAATTAAGACAAATATAAAATGCTTAAATCCCCCGATAGTATTTTTAAAATAAACAAAATCAGCCTAAAATGACCCAGGCTTCCCAGGTAGTTCAGTGGTAAAGAATCTGCCTGCCAAACATGGGTTCATTCTCTAGGTCAGGAAGATGCCCTGGAGAAGGAAATGGCAACCCACTCCAATATTCTTGCCTGGGAAATCCCATGGACAGAGGAGCCTGGCAGGCTATGGTCCATGGAGTCACAAAGGAGACATAACTTAGCAACTAAACAACAACAAAAATGATCTAGTTAGACACCTATTCCATCCAGGATTGCTCATTAGTGTGTGACTTTATGTCTAATAGGTGGAATAGCTAGTTTATAAATGGCTGCACCACGAGTTAAGAGACATAGGTTCTTTGATCTGACAGTAACTAGTATGTGATTCTGAAAAGCACACATCCTCCCTGGACTTCCATCTCCTCATTTAAGAAATGGGAATGGTAAAGCATGTCCTCACTACTAGTTGAGAAATTAAACAACATATACAAAAATGCTCCAGAATGTTAAAATGTCATTTCATTTTAAGGAAATACCATGAACTTCCATGCACCACCTGTCTAATCTAATAAGCCAGTGAGTCAGAATCAGGGCTGTGCCTAGAAATGTTGGTGTCTGCAATAGAGCTTGCGGTCAACTCCCCACCATCCACTTCATACCAAATAATTGACGTGAAACTAAGCCAATCACACTAATCCATCCCTTTGCCAGGGGTTCAGGAATGGGAAGCAGATTGGGCACATTTGGGCCCAAGACATATAAGGAGATGCATTGGAGAAGGAAATGGCAACCCACTCCAGTGTTCTTGCCTGGAGAATCCCAGGGATGGCAGAGCCTGGTGGGCTGCCGTCTATGGGGTTGCATAGAGTCGGACTCGACTGAAGCAACTTAGCAGCAGCATATAGGGAGAGGCAGACTCAGGAATAAGAAAAAGAAACTGGTCCATCCCCCCTATTAGACATACATAAAGAAGCGCATTGCATCAACTGATGCTGGTAGCCATTTTGGTTTCATTCCATAAGGTGAAGCAGAGACAATAGGTGGAATATTTGTAAGGAACCTGTGTACATGAGCACCACTAAGTTACTAGCACAGCCAATCCTGAGACTTGCTCTATGACCTGATTAGGGGCTCCGTAAATGGAGTGGCCAGAAGAATTGGCTGAAGAGCTACTTCCCGAATTCAAATCCTGGCTCTGTCACCAACTACCTATGTAATTGTGGCAAGTTACATAATGCCACTAGCCCTCAGGATCTACAAGACTGGAATAAAAATAATACTTTCCCAACAAAGAGTCAGACATGACTGAGTAACTGAACTGAACTGAACATAGAGTTGTTATGAAGATTAAGTAATAAGTTTAGGGCTGTCAGTGTCTGGCATATTTTAGGCACTATATAAGCATTAATACATGATTTAGAAATTATTTACTTTTATACTTATTATTTTAAATAGTCTAGGTTAGATTTTCGTTATTTGGTCCCGAAAGCAAGCAAAATAAGACTGTTTTTCTTAGTTCCCTCAGCTACTCTTAAGTATAATTTCTTTTTTTTTTTGGTAATTAATTTATTTTTTATTGGAGGCAAATTATTTTACAATATTATATTGGTTGGTTTTGCCATACACTGACATGAATTCGCCCCGGGTCTACACAAGTTCCCCCTCCTGAACCCCCCTCCCACCTCCCTCCTCCCTTTATCCTCCCTCTGGGTCATCCCCGCATGCCAGCCCCGAGCATCCTATAACATGCATTGACCTTGAACTAGTGATTCGTTTCACATATGACAACATACGTGTTTCAATGCCATTCTCCCAAATCATCCCACCCTCACCCTCTCCCATAGAGTCCCAAAGACTGTTCTATACATCAGTGTCTCTTTTGCTGTCTCGTATAATTTCAAAAATCAATGGTGTATCACTGCTATATTTAAAATGGTTAGCCAACAAGGATCTACCAAATAGCACAGGGAACTCCAGTCAGTGCTATGTGGCAGCCTGGATGCGAGGAGACTTTTTGGGGAGAACGGATCCATTTATGTGTACGGCTGAGTTGTTCTGCTGTGCACCTGAGCTATCACAACACTGTTAATTGACGGTACTCCAATGAAAATTAAAAGTTAAAAAAAAATCCGTGGTCTATCCAAAGTAAATCTTAACAATGCTAATTAAGATATTCAAGTCCTGAAACTATTTTCTTTAACATACATATATATATAATTTGCAGTCACTCAGTCGTGTCCAACTCTTCTATGACCCCATGGACTGTAGCCCTCCAGAGGTGCCTCTGTCCATTGGATTTTTCCAAGCAAGAATACTGGAGTGGGTTGCCATTTCCTTCTCCAATGTATATTATTATATGTGAAGAAAGCTGGTTGCCGAAGAATTGATCCTTTTGAACTGTAGTGCTGGAGAAAACTGTTGAGAGTCCCTTGGACTGCAAGGAGATCCAACCAGTCCATTCTAAAGGAGATCAATCCTGGGTGTTCATTGGAAGGACTGATGCTAAAGCTGAAACTCCAATACTTTGGCCACCTCATGCGACGAGTTGACTCACTGGAAAAGACCCTGATGCTGGGAGGGATTGGGGGTGGGAGAAGAAGGGGCCGACAGAGAATGAGATGGCTGGATGGCATCACCAACTCGATGGACATGAGTTTGGGTGAACTCCGGGAGTTGGTGATGGACAGGGAGGCCTGGCGTGCTATGATTCATGGGGTCGCGGAGAGTCGGACATGACTGAGCGACTGAACTGACTGATACATAGATATATAGATGTCAAGCCAAATAATAAAGTAAATAGCGAAAGAGAAGCAAATTGAACACTATGTTGATATCAACACTATGCTTGCATACTTTGCCACAATTAGACATGTGCTCTGCAATAAACATTTTCCCTCTTGTTCTTGAGAAATGACTGGACTTAAACCTAATAACACACAGGGAGCTGACAGTCGCCTGGGTTTGCCTATACAAGTGTGTTGCCCATGGGTGCCAAAGGCTGCACACTAGTTCTGAACCTCCACAAGGAACTCACCAGACAGTAAACTTCACTTAAGGCCAGGTCTGCCAATCCTCATCCATCATCTGGCTTGTGGAAAAGACCAGCTTCTTGGAATATGTCCTTTGTGCTAGACATTAACTAAGATGCCTATTACCTTGTCTCCCTGGACACCCAGCTGGACTACAGATTTCCGTTTCCCTTGCTTTAGGGGGGATATGTAGTTGAGTTTTAGCCAACGGGATGTGGGCAGAGATGAAATAAGTTACTACCAGGCCTGACTAATAAAATCCTCCCACGTTTGATATCCCACATACTCTTTCTCCATCCACTTCCAAATGAAGATTCTGAGGGCCTAGAGAGGGTAAAGTCACAGCATGAAAAGAGCATGAGTCCTTGACCAGAGAAAGGTTAACTGTCCAGAAACAACTGCATTAAACAGTCATACAAAGTAGAAATGAACTTCTATTTATGCTAACTCTCTGAGAAGTTGAGGCTTATCTATTAAAACAGCTCATGTTTCCTTAACAAACTTCAGTTCAGTCACTCAGTCATGTCCAACTCTTTGAGACCCCATGGACTGCAGCATGCCAGGCTTCCCTGTCCATCACCAACTCCTGGAGCTTGTAACAAGCTTAAACATAAAAGGAAATGTATTGACTCACATAAATGAAATGTTCCTGAAGCATTGCTGCTTCAGGAATGGCTGCATCTAGGGGCTTGAATAAAGTTACTGTGGCTGGTCTCTGTCTTTCTGTGCCCTGTTTTCTTTGATGTTGTCTTTATTCAAAGATAGACATTTCCTTCATGGTTCAGTATCAGTTCAGTCACTCGGTCATGTCCATCTCTTTGCGACCCCATGGACTGCAGCACACCAGACCTCCCTCTCATGGATGGCATCACCAGCTCCTGGAGTTTGCTCAAACTCATGTCCATCAAGTTGGTGATGACATCCAACCACTCCATCCTCTGTTGTCCCCTTCTCCTCCTGCCTTCAATCTTCCCCAGGAACAGGGTCTTTTCCAATAAGTTAGTTCTTCCCATCAGGTGGCCAAAATATTGGAGTTTCAGCTTCAGCATCCGTCCTTCAAATGCCTGTTCAGGACTGATCTCCTTTAGAATGGACTGGCTGGATCTCCTTGCAGTCCAAGGGACTCTCAAGAATCTTCTACAACACCACAGTTCAAAAGCATCAATTCTTTGGCACTCAGCTTTCTTCACAGTCCAACTCGCACATCCATATATGACCACTGGAAAAACCATAGCCTAGACTAGATAGACATTTGTTGGCAAAGTAATGTCTCTGCTTTTCAATATACTATCTAGGTTGGTCATAACTTTCCTTCCAAGGAGTAAGCGTCTTTTAATTTCATGGCTGCAATCAGCATCTGCAGTGATTTTGGAGCCCAAAAAAACAAAGTCTGACACTGTTTCCACTGTTTTTCCATCTATTTCCCATGAAGTGATGGGACCAGATGCCACGATATTAGTTTTCTGAATGTTAAGCTTTAAGCTAAGTTTTTCACTCTCCTCTTTCACTTTCATCAAGAGGCTTTTTAGTTCCTCTTTGCTTTCTGCAATAAGGGTGGTGTCATCTGCATATCTGAGGTTACTGATATTTCTCCCAGCAATCTTGATTCCAGCCTGTGCTTCTTCCAGCCCAGCGTTCCTCATGATGTACTCTGCATTTAAGTTAAATAAGCAGGGTGACAGTATACAGCCTTGATGTACTCCTTTTCCTATTTGGAACCAGTCTGTTGTTCCATGTCCAGTTCTAACTGTTGCTTCCTGACCTGCATACAGGTTTCTCAGGAGGCAGGCCAGGTGGTCTGGTATTCCCATCTCTTTCAGAATTTTCCGCAGTTTATTGTGATCCACACAGTCAAAGGCTTTTAGAGTGATACAATTAACGTTACTATGCAAAGTTGTTAGAGCTTAAAATTGATCAAGGGTTCATTATACAACTTACTATTGTCACTATTCTTTCACATTTTGCCCTGTTAGGTTTTTGTTCTAACCCTCTGTATATCATAAATGCAAAATTTTCAAAAAAAATGACACATCATGAAATTTTGAGTGAAGAATGTTTTAGTTTATAGAATGCAGGTACTTTCTCTTAACTGTCCAAGTGACATATATACTAGTGTCTCAGAGGATGGCAGTGCTTCAGAATATAGCTCTGATTCAGACAATGTGAATAACAGACCTGCTGCTGCTGCTAAGTCACTTCAGTCGCGTCCGACTCTGTGCGACCCCATAGACGGCAGCCCACCAGGCTCCCCCGTCCCTGGGATTCTCCAGGCAAGAACACCGGAGTGGGTTGCCATTTCCTTCTCCCATGTGTGAAAGTGAAAAGTGAAAGTGAAGTCGCTCAGTCGTGTCTGACCCCCAGCGACCCCACGGACTGCAGCCCACCAGGCTCCTCCATCCATGGGATTTTCTAGGCAAGAGTACTGGAGTGGCTTGCCATTGCCTTCTCCGAATAGTAGACCTACCAAAAGGCAAAAATCCTTAGGGATCGATTCTGAACTAGAAAGTGAAAGTGAAACTCTTGGTGTGGAGAATGTGCCTTTACCTCTACAGAAGAGTGGATTGAAGACATTTCATGAAAATTAGAAGACTTTACAGGAGTGTCAGGTGTAGCTATTGAATGTAATAACCTTCAAAGTGTTAGTGAAATAACAGAAGTAATTTGCCGCCAGCCAAAATAAAAATTGCTGGCTACAAGAGTTAGTTTCTGGAAAAATCCTCCAGTCAATGACAAGCTAATGTTGCCCTCCTTAATCTTGCTTTTACTAAGGACTCCAGGTAATCAAGTGAATTATTGGATTTGCTCGATTGCTTTCACATAACACACAGAATATAGGTGAAGAGCTCTGTGTTCCTCTGACGGGGCCAAACCCCAGCACTTGTGGGCACTCTAGCTTTTAATTGACTCTCTACAAGGCTCACAGGACATCTTCCTTTTTGTTTTGAAGAGGAAATGTCTTTCAGAGAGTATATCAGTGCATTCAGGCAGCAGTCATAAAGAGAAAGGTTACTATTTTATTCTTAATATAACTGTTCCTTGCAGCAGGTGATGTCATCTGTCAGAATGACTTTCAGGAACTTCTGAAACATGTTTGTGAACTCCTAACATGGACTCAACCAGAGAAGGCAATGGCAAGCCACTCCAGTACTATTGCCTGGAAGATCCCATGGATGGAGGAGCCTGGTGGGCTGCAGTCCGTGGGGTCGCTGGGGGTCGGACACGATTGAGCGACTTCACTTTCTCTTTTCACTTTCCACTTTCACACATTGGAGAAGGAAATGGCAACCCACTCCAGTGTTCTTGCCTGGAGAATCCCAGGGACGGGGGAGCCTGGTGGGCTTCCGTCTATGGGGTCACACAGAGTCGGACATGACTGAAGTGACTTAGCAGCAGCAGCAGCAACATGGACTCAACAGTCACTATCATTCAATCACGTGCCCTTCAACAAGGGGGTTTGGGCTGTTATTTAACTCTGATGGTTCTCTATTCCATAATTCAGTTCAGTTCAGTTCAGTTCAGTCGCTCAGTCGTGTATGACTCTCCGCGACCCCACGAATCACAGCATGCCAGGCCTCCCTGTCCATCACCAACTCCCAGAGTTCACTCAAACTCATGTCCACAGAGTCGGTGATGCCATCCAGCCATCTCATTCTCTGTCGTCCCCTTATTCTCCCACCCCCAATCCCTCCCAGCATCAGAGTCTTTTCCAGTGAGTCAACTCGTCACATGAGGTGGCCAAAGTATTGCAGTTTCAGCTTTGGCATCAGTCCTTCCAATGAACACCCAGGATTGATCTCCTTTAGAATAGACTGGTTGGATCCCCTTGCAGTCCAAGGGACTCTCAAGAGCCTTCTCCAACACCACAGTTCAAAAGCATCAATTCTTCGGCGATCAGCTTTCTTCACAGTCCAATTCTCACATCCATACATGACCACAGGAAAAACCATAGCCTTGACTAGACGGACCTTGGTTGGCAAAGTAATGTCTCTGCTTTTTAATACGCTATCTAGGCTGGTCATAACTTTCCTTCCAAGGAGTAAGCGTCTTTTAATTTCATGGCTGCAATCAGCATCTGCAGTGATTTTGGAGCCCAAAAAAACAAAGTCTGACACTGTTTCCACTGTTTTTCCATCTATTTCCCATGAAGTGATGGGACCAGATGCCATGATCTTTGTCTTCTGAATGTTGAGCTTCAAGCCAAATTTTTCACTCTCCTCTTTCACTTTCATCAAGAGGCTGTTGAGTTCCTCTTCACTTTCTGCTATAAGGGTAGTGTCATCTGCATATCTGAGGTTATTGATATTTCTCCCAGCAATCTTGATTCCAGCCTGTGCTTCTTCCAGCCCAGCATTCCTCATGATGTAATCTGCATATAAGTTACATAAGCAAGGTGACAATATACAGCCTTGACGTACTCCTTTTCCTATTTGGAACCAGTCTGTTGTTCCATGTACAGTTCTGACTGTTACAGAAAGAGAAAAACTGCAAATGAAACAGTATGAAGCAAAGATGCCCCACCATGATACTGAAAATCATTCTAGAACATTCTCTGTCTAGTAGTCTCTTTAAATAGGACAGCAAAGACAACAGATATTCTGCTTTTTGCCCTTTCTTATACCCACACTCTCACTTTGTTTCTTCTTTCTTCATTTTTTAAAAATGTATGAATTGTGACATCACCTGCATTTTTATATTACTTTTCAGACCCATTTTCATTAAAGATTGTTCCCAAATTCTTCAGTATATGATATTCTTAGCATAACCCCCAAGGACTCAGAAAAAGTTTCTGAGTAACTGAAACCAAGGTGGGGCTCTGTAAGGATAGCCAAACCATAAAGGTCTCTCTGGAGACATGGTATGAATTCCCCAGCTAAGCTGAAAATAACAGATGGTCAAAAGCAGCAAAATGTCAAGAGTTCAGATCCAACCTCCACCTCATCCCACCCTCACTCTATTTTCTTTAGTAAGAAAAGAGAATCTATGGTGGTCCAAGTACCTTGGTAACTTCTTTTGTACTTATTAATCAATTCTTTTAACAGATATTACCTGACCTACCACATGTCAAGTACTGGCATGATCCAACTCCCAAGCTCACCAAAAGAAACTACACTGCAAACACCATTATTTTCAGTCTTTTTCATCACCAACAGATAATATTTCTGGTACACTAAAGTTTAAAAGGCTTTAACTTAAAAAAAAAAAAAAAACTTTAAAAGATGGCCTGGGAATCTAATCATTATTTATTACATTATTTCATGGGAAAAATACACTGAGCACTCCAAACAACTGCCTTTTGTTTGTTCATAATTTCTCCTCCACTTCTTCTCAAAAGGATTTCAGGTGGTAGCTGAGGAAACATAGAATTCAAAAGCCGTTTTAAGAAAGAAAACAACACACTCTACCAGAGATAAACTATTAAAATTGAGCTCTAAATCAGTTAAGTGATTCACTGAACAAGAATATTTGAAAGTTTTTACTAGATGCCAGGCTTTCAGCATGGAATAAGGTGGGAGTCTTTACCCACATAAAGCTAATATTCTAGTGTGTCAGAGCACAAAGTGTAGTAGAAGGTTTCAAACAGTGAACAAGCATCACAAATAGAACTGAAATAAAAACTCCAGTCCGTGACGGGTGCTGTGAAGACAACATGAATTAGGATGAATGCTGTGTGTTGAAGAGCATCCCCCCAACATGCATTTCTACTGGGATCTCAAGATATGACATTATTTGGAAGTAGACTGTTTATAGATATAGTTAAGATGAGATAACCTTAAAAACGCATTCCAATATACATTAGGTGCAGACAAACTCATATGAGGTACCTAGAAAAGTCAAATTCATAGAGCCAGAAAGTACATTGGTAGATGACAAGGGTCAGAGGGTGGGTAGGGACAATGGGGAGTTAGTGATTAATGGGGACAGAGTTCCAATTTAGGAAGGTGAAAAATGGGGAGATGGATGATGGTGAGAATTGCATAGCACTGTGAGTGTACTTAGTGCCACTGTAGCGTTAAACATGGTTAAAATAGTATGCTTTATGTGACTTTAACTACAATTTTAAAAAATTAAAGAAAAATGAGATCATCTGGATAAGCGTGGGCACTAAAACCAATGACTGGTATCTTTATAAGAAGGCTATGTGAATACACAGAGAGAAAAATGCCACATGAAGGGGGAGTCAGAAATTGGAGCCATGAGGCTCTGAGTCAAGGAAGGCCAAGGATCTCCAGCAACCATCAGAAGCTAGGAACAGGTATGAAAGGATTTTCCCCTAGTGCCTTCAGAGGGAGCATAGCCCTGCTGACACTGTGATTTAAGATTTCTATCTTACAGAATTATGAGATTATTTCTCTTGTTTCAAGCCACCCAGTTTGTGGCTCATTATTTCAACAGTCAAGAGTCCGAAATGCAGTACTTGGATGCAATCTTAAAAATGACAGAATGATTTCTGTTCGTTTCCAAGGCAAACCATTTAATATTACAGTAATCCAGGCCTATGCCCCAACCAGTAATGCTGAAGAAGCCGAAGTTAATCGGTTCTATGAAGACCTACAAGACCTTTTACAACTAACACCCAAAAAAGATGTCCTTTTCATTATAGGGGACTGGAATGCAAAAGTAGGAAGTCAAGAAACACCTGGAGTAACTGGCAAATTTGGCCTTGGAGCACGGAATGAAGCAGGGCAAAGGCTAATAGAGTTTTGTCAAGAGAATGCACTGGTCATAGCAAACACCCTCTTCCAACAACACAAGAGAAGACTCTACACATGGACATCACCAGATGGTCAACACCGAAATCAGATTGATTATATTCTTTGCAACCAAAGATGGAGAAGCTGTATACAGTTAGCGAAAACAAGACCAGGAGCTGACTGTGGCTCAGATCATGAACTCCTTATTGCGAAATTCAGACTTAAACTGAAGAAAGTAGGGAAAATCACTAGACCATTCAGATATGACCTAAATCAAATCCCTTATGATTATACAGTGGAAGTGAGAAATAGATTTAAGGGACTAGATCTGATTGATAGAGTGCCTGATGAACTCTGGATGGAGGTTTGTGACATTGTACAGGAGACAGGGACCAAGACCATCCCCATGGAAAAGAAATGCAAAAGAGCGAAATGGCTGTCTGAGGAGGCCTTGCAAATAGCCGTGAAAAGAAGAGAGGAGAAAAGGAAAGATATAAGCATCTGAATGCAGAGTTCCAAAGAAGAGCAAGGAGAGATAAGAAAGACTTCCTCAGTGATCAATGCAAAGAAATAGAGAAAAACAACAGAATAGGAAAAACAAGAGACCTCTTCAAGAAAATCAGAGATTCCAAGGGAACATTTCATGCAAAGATGGGCTCGATAAAGGACAGAAATGGTATGGACCTAACAGAAGCAGAAGATATTAAGAAGAGGTGGCAGGAATACACAGAAGAACTGTACAAAAAAGATCTTCACGACCAAGATAGTCACGATAACATGATCACTGACCTAGAGCCAGACATCTTGGAATGTGAAGTCAAGTGGGCCTTAGAAAGCATCACTACGAACAAAGCTAGTGGAGGTGATGGAATTCCAGTTGAGCTATTTCAAGTCTTGAAAGATGATGCTGTGAAAATGCTGCACTCAATATGCCAGCAGATTTGGAAAACTCAGCAGTGGCCACAGGACTGGAAAAGGTCAGTCTTCATTCCAATCCCAAAGAAAGGCAATGCCAAAGAATGCTCAAACTACCGCACAATTGCACTCATCTCACACGCTAGTAAAGTCATGCTCAAAATTCTCCAAGCCAGGCTTCAGCAGTATGTAAACCGTGAACTCCCAGATGTTCAAGCAGGTTTTAGAAAAGGCAGAGGCACCAGAGATCAAATTGCCAACATCCGCTGGATCATGGAGAAAGCCTTTGACTGTGTGAATCACAATAAACTGTGGAACATTCTGAAAGAGATGGGAATCCCAGACCACATGACCTGCCTCTTGAGAAACCTGTATGCAGGTCAGGAAGCAACAGTTAGAACTGGACATGGAACAACAGACTGGTTCCAAATAGGAAAAGGTGTACGTCAAGGTTGTATATTGTCACCTTGCTTATTTAACTTATATGCAGAGTACATCATGAGGAACGCTGGGCTGGAAGAAGCACAAGCTGGAATCAAGATTGCTGGGAGAAATATCAATAACCTCAGATATGCAGATGACACTACCCTTATGGCAGAAAGTGAAGAGGAACTCAAAAGCCTCTTGATGAAAGTGAAAGAGGATAGTGAAAAGGTTGGCTTGAAGCTCAACATTCAGAAAACAAAGATCATGGCATCTGGTCCCATCACTTCATGGGAAATAGATGGAAAAATAGTGGAAACAGTGTCAGACTTTATTTTCTGGGGCTCCAAAATCACTGCAGATGCTGATTGCAGCCATGAAATTAAAAGACGCTTGCTCCTTGGAAGGAAAGTTATGACCAACCTTGATAGTATATTAAAAAGCAGAGACATTACTTTGCCAACCAAGGTCCGTCTAGTCAAGGCAATGGTTTTTCCCATGGTCATGTATGGATGTGAGAGTTGGACTGTGAAGAAGGCTGATCGCCGAAGAATCGATGCTTTTGAACTGTGGTGTTGGAGAAGACTCTTGAGAGTCCCTTATACTGCAAGGAGATCCAACCAGTCCATTCTAAGGGAGATCAATCCTGGATGTTCACTGGAGGGACTGATGCTAAAGCTGAAACTGCAATACTTTGGCCACCTCATGCAACGAGTTGACTCACTGGAAAAGACTCTGATGCTGGGAAAGGTTGGGGGCGGGAGGAGAAGGGGACGACGGAGAATGAGATGGCTGGATGGCATCACCGACTCTGTGGACATGAGTTTGAGTGTACTCCGGGAGTTGGTGATGGACAGGGAGGCCTGGCGTGGTGTGATTCATGGGGTCGCGGAGAGTCGGACACGACTGAGCGACTGAACTGAACTGAACTGAAGGAAATAAATACAGTAGGAGTGATCAGAAGCAAAGCAAGCTAATTAATTAGACTGGATGAATTAAATGACCTTTCTCAAGAAGTGACATGCGAGCTGGAATATGCATGATGCTAACGTTCATGCTGAGCTCCCTAGGAGACAAGGCAACAAAGGATGCTGAGTTTCTTTGCTGTTAAAGCAAGCACTCATACATATTCACTGAGAGGAGAAAAACATTTTATCAATGACCTTACAAGAGATTTTAGGGGACTAGAACCCATTTTTACATTAAGGCCTCTGTCTTAAAGGCCAAACTTGCTCTCTTTCTTCCCAGAAGCTGATTTTTAAAAACCTACGCCACCCCATTAGTCGTAGGGTCTCCCTCTTTTCCTGGAACTAGAGACGGTGTTTAAAGGCAGCAGGACTTAAGATAAAGTGGAGCTGGCCCCAGCATTTTGCCTTGGCCTCAACTGCTACAAAATGAAATCAACTGCACTTTGGCCACAGTTTATTTTTGCATGGTCCTCACTGGCAACGTGTGTCATCTGCTATTCCTAAAAGTTAAATAATTTAGTACAGAAAATATTACATGATATAAACTGTAGAGAACAGTGCAGAAATGACATTGCACAGTATGGAGAAAACTTAGAATTTGGTCTTAAGGCCATTAATAGAAAGATAAATTATAAGATACAGCAGGGGGACTTCCTTGGTGGTCCAGTGGTTAAGACTTTGCCTTTCAATTCAGGGGGTGAGGGTTCAATCCCTGGTTGGGGAGTTGAGATCCCACATGTCACTTGGCCAAAAAACCAAAACATAATACAGAAGCAATACTGTAACAAATTCAATAAAGACCTTTAAAATGTCTCCCTTAAAAAAAAAAAAACATGGCAGAGAAGACAAAGATGGACTCTGAGATCAGATCCTACAAGATAGAGAGTCAGGGAGGCATCAAGAAATTCAGAAAAGCAGAGTGATTATTCTTAAAGTCATAGCATTGATTAAAAATCACTAATGAAAACATGTCAGCTATAGATCTTTTCATGAACTTTTCAGAGTGTATAGCATTCAGTCTGAATTAAGGCAACATAGCTAGTTCCATATTCACATTCTGCCAACATTAAGGACTGAGAACTGTAGAAGCTTTGAATAATAACCTTACCTCCTCCCCACCCAAACCTGTTGAATAAATTAGATGTGACTTTCAAACAGAAGCCAAATGAGTCCTAGTGGGTCATGTCATCTGTTTCAGCCTTGCTCCAAAGAGCAGCTTATATGTTTCATGTAGAAACATTCTGCCTGTAAGTACATTGTTTCAAGAGATCTACTGTTTTGTGATTTTTTTCTTTTCTTTTTTTTTTAACAGAAAACCACTTATTTATATCCAGAAGAGTAGCAATAAAGCCATAAAGACTTGAACATTATTGTCAGGGACAAAGCCTCCATAAAGTGTCATCATTTTATTCTGTAGAAAGGCTACCTTCAAATGAACTTTTAAGATATGTTATAGCTTGAGCAGAACATTGCCCAGAAAGGTCAAGAAGACTCTTTTAGTTAGCTGCTCAGAGGACTCTGAAGAAGCCATTTGCTTATGAATCCACTGTGGCTCACCTCTGGCACTTACTCTGAAATCTCAGAATCTCGATTTTTGTCAGCACTGCAAGAGTGAGCTCAGTGATCTGGAGTTGACTCATGTTAACCCAAGCAGAGAGGCTGATGTCAAAGCCAGAAGGCCAAACAATTTGTTAATGTGATAAGAAACAGAAATGTCACGAGAACCACAACTCTCAAGCAGATGTGAAGAAGGCGCTCTCTGCCTGTAGACAAATCCATGTGAAATGTCAAAGGATACCCCAATGAAAGGAACAAGTCTCTGTACTAAACAATGCAGGAAAATAAATTATCAAGCACATTCACTTTTTGTTGCCAGTGTCCACTGCTGTTGAATGCTAGCCTGCCTGCGAGGAAGACTGTTTAGCACCATAGCAACCCAAGAAAGTTTCAGCCACCCAATCCTACCTCTATAAGCCACACTCTACCTGTGTAGGGATAGCAGGTAGAGAAAACCGGAAAACTGTAGCTTCTGGCCTTCTCGGGCTCCCAAGGGCCCAGCCCCATCAGCAAGAGGTCTTTAGATACAGGGCTTTGACTCTCACAAGCCTCTACTGAATGCCTGAAACCTCCCATCTCAATCAAGCAAAAATAACTACTGTGCAGTGGTGGGGGCAGGGGTGCATTACCATATATACCCTTTGGGGATGAGGATGGAGGCCACATTTGGGTTGTAGAAGAAGTCAATCCCATTAACATATTTAAATACTCCAACCTTGGACTTTCCTGGTGGTCCAGTGGGTGATACTCTACCCTTCTGATGCAGGGGGCATGGGTTTGATCCCTGTTCAGGGAACTAAGATCCCACAGGCAGCTTGGCACAGCCAAAAAATTAATAAAAAAATACTTCAATCT
This sequence comes from Moschus berezovskii, assembly GCF_049115385.1. NCBI lineage: Eukaryota > Metazoa > Chordata > Mammalia > Artiodactyla > Moschidae > Moschus > Moschus berezovskii. The sequence goes on from NC_142471.1 coordinate 78,074,362, forward strand.
TTCTTCTTACTTCAAACTTTAAATGCTCTTCTCTAGTTTGCCCTCCAAGCGCCAACCTGCCCTTGCAGTTACTACATCTTATTAAAGGGAACAGTCTCTTATAATCAATTAGACTCATTACCTTGAATATTCAATTTCTGCCAAGCCACAGTTTAAATAACCACTTCAGAGAATCTGTAAACCTCAGGCCTATAGTCATAACTGAGTACACTCACTTTTTTAGGTCGATCTGTTCCCTTCTGCTCACAGAGTCTCTTTCTCAACACTGTACAACACAACAATTAAGTTTCTGCTTAATGGCTTACGATGACATGTCCATCTTGTCTCTCTGAGAATAAACTCAGATGCTCTTATACAAAGTTCTGTGTGTCCACAACATCTGCAATGCCAGAGTCAGGGGTGGAATCAGTGTGTCATCTTACAGCTGGATCAGCAGAGCCATGGTGTGTGTAGGCTTTACCTGTCTAACTCAGAGAGATCCCATTTCCCTGGTAACTGCATTGGATTTTACTGTTAGCCTCATGTCATGTCAACAGCCTTGATGCCCTTGCCGAAGTCTTGGCCAGTTATCCAGCCACTGTCTCTCAGCATCAAACCCACCATCCGATCCTCTGTTCTGTGGTGCTGTGCCTTACTGTTGCTCAGTTGCTCAGTTCTGTCTGACTCTTTGTGACCTCGTGGACTGCAGCACGCCAGGCTTCCCTGCCAGCTTGGTCATCTGGGTCTCAGGCTTTACCAATATGGGGCTCTAAAGAGAGACCAGAAAAAGTTAGGAGGAAAGGGGAGGGATCTACTGATTCCTGTTTGTCTATAGATTTCCTGTCCTTTCATTCAAAAAAGAAGCTACTCTTAGGCAAATGCAACTTGGCTAATCAAGTACAGAAGCTTTTAATTTTTTTTTCCCCCAGTTACTTCAGTGCGGAAAGGATCAAAGTTTGGTAGACCTAGCAGGCCCAGAGCCAAGGTTGTATGAAATCCAGGGCCAAGCTTGGCAAACTACATCCTATGAGCCAAATCTAGCCTACCACCTGATTTTGCAAATAAAGTTTTATTGCAAAACAGTCATGCTCACATTTTTTTTCTATAGTGTCTATGGCTGTGTTCACACTGTGACAGCGTTCAGTACTTGCAACAGAGATCTTATGGTCCACAAAACCTAAAATATTTATTATCATCATCTGCTGTATCAGTAAACAAAGGATGTTGTGGCCTTCAAGCCATCAGCCACTGTGCGCCCTGAGGGGCTTCAAGATAGGAAAAAAAGAAAGAAAGAGAGAGCCAGGATACAGGATCTAGATAGTCAAGTTCAGTTCAGTTCAGTTCAGTCGCTCAGTCGTGTCCAACTCTTTGCGATCCCATGAATCACAGCATGCCAGGCCTCCCTGTCCATCACCAACTCCTAGAATTCATTCAAACACATGTCCATCGAGTTGGTGATGCCATCCAGCCGTCTCATTCTCTGTCATCCCCGACTCCTCCCACCCCCAATCCTTCCTAGCATCAGACTCTTTTCCAGTGAGTCAACTCGTCACATGAGGTGGCCAAAGTATTGGAGTTTCAGCTTTAGCATCAGTCCTTCCAATGAACACCCAGGATCGATCTCCTTTAGAATGGACTGACTGGATCTCCTTGCAGTCCAAGGGACTCTCAAGAATCTTCTCCAGCACCACAGTTCAAAAGCATCAATTCTTCGGCGATCAGCTTTCTTCACAGTCCAACTCTCACATCCATACATGACCATGGGAAAAACCATAGCCTTGACTAGATGGAGCTTTGTTGGCAAAGTAATGTCTCTGCTTTTTAATATATTATCAAGGTTGGTCATAGCTTTCCTTCCAAGGAGTAAGCGTCTTTTAATTTCCTGGCTGCAATCAGCATCTGCAGTGATTTTGGAGCCCCAAAAAATAAAGTCTGACACTGTTTCCACTGTTTCCCCATCTATTTCCCATGAAGTGATGGGACCAGATGCCATGATCTTTGTTTTCTGAATGTTGAGCTTCAAGCCAAATTTTTCACTCTCCTCTTTCACTTTCATCAAGAGGCTTTTGAGTTCCTCTTCACTTTCTGCCATAAGGGTGGAGTCATCTGCATATCTGAGGTTATTGATATTTCTCCCAGCAATCTTGATTCCAGCTTGTGCTTCTTCCAGCCCAGCATTCCTAATGATGTACTCTGCATATAAGTTAAATAAGCAGGGTGACAATATACAACCTTGACGTACTCCTTTTCCTATTTGGAACCAGTCTATTGTTCCATGTACATTTCTGACTGTTGCTTCCTGACCTGCATACAGGTTTCTCAAGAGGCAGGTCAAGTGGTCTGGTATTCCCATCTCTTTCAGAATGTTCCACAATTTATTGTGATCCACACAGTCAAAGGCTTTGTACAAAAAAGATCTTCACGACGAAGATAATCACGATGGTGTGATCACTCACCTGGAGCCAGACATCTTGGACTGTGAAGTCAAGTGGGCCTTAGAGAGCATCACTAGGAACAAAGTTAGTGGAGGTGATGGAATTCCAATTGAGCTCTTTCAAATCCTGAAAGATGATGCTGTGAAACTGCTGCACTCAATATGCCAGCAAATTTGGAAAACTCAACAGTAGCCACAGGACTGGAAAAGGTCAGTCTTCATTCCAATCCCAAAGAAAGGGAATGCCAAAGAATGCTCAAACTACCACACAATTGCACTCATCTCACACGCTAGTAAAGTCATGCTCAAAATTCTCCAAGCCAGGCTTCAGCAATATGTGAACCATGAACTTCCAGATGTTCAGGCAGATTTTAGAAAAGGCAGAGGCACCAGATATCAAATTGCCAACATCCGCTGGATCATGGAAAAAGCAAGAGAGTTCCAGAAAAACATCTATTTCTGCTTCATTGACTATGCCAAAGACAGTCAAAGTGCATATCAAAGGAATAACTTCAATGAGCTCAGACCCTTGCATCTTCCCTCACACAGGAAAGTGCAAAAATTCATTAACTTGAGAAGTCCAGCTTTTCCTTAACAGTAATCTTTTGATATTCAGACCACCTGGGTTTTGTTGCATAAATTCCAATACATCTGGGTTCCTCCCTTACCTCTTCAGAGCAGTCCCTCAGGGCTATCTGAGAAGTGTCTCCTGGACTTAATCCCTCAGCAAGTCTACCTACTAAAGCCTAGTTCTCAACCTTTAGTCAGTTCAGTTCAGTTCATTTGCTCAGTCGTCTCCGATTCTTTGCGATCCCATGAATTGCAGCACGCCAGGCCTCCCTGTCCACCACCAACTCCCGGAGTTCACTCAGACTCATGTCCATCAAGTCAGTGATGCCATCCAGTCATCTCATCCTCTGTCGTCCCCTTCTCCTCCTGCCCCCTATTCCTCCCAGCATCAGTGTCTTTTCCAGTACTCGTCGCATGAGGTGGCCAAAGTATTGGAGTTTCAGCTTTAGCTTCAGTCCTTCCAATGAACACCCAGGATTGATCTCCTTTAGAATGGACTGGTTGGATCTCCTTGCAGTCCAAGGGACTCTCAAGAGTCTTCTCCAGCACCACAGTTCAAAAGCATCAATTCTTCGGCGATCAGCTTTCTTCACAGTCCAACTCTCACATCCATACATGACCACGGGAAAAACCATAGCCTTGACTAGATGGACCTTTGCTGGCAAAGTAACATCTCTGCTTTTTAATATGCTATCTAGGTTGGTCATAGCTTTCCTTCCAAGGAGTAAGTATTTTAATTTCCTGGCTGCAATCAGCATCTGCAGTGATTTTGGAGCCCCAAAAAATAAAGTCTGACACTGTTTCCACTGTTTCCCCATCTATTTGCCATGAAGTGATGGGACCAGATGCCATGATCTTAGTTTTCTGAATGTTGAGCTTTAAGCCAACTTTTTCACTCTCCTCTTTCACTTTCATCAAGAGGAGTTTTAGTTCCTCTTCACTTTCTGCCATAAGGGTGGTGACATCTGCATATCTGAGGTTATTGATATTTCTCCCAGCAATCGCTTGTTCTTCTGCCTTTTCTAAACCCAGCTTGAACATCTGGAAGTTCACGGTTCATGTATTGCTGAAGCCTGGCTTGGAGAATTTTGAGCATGACTTTACTTGCGTGTGAGATGAGTGCAATTGTGCAGTAGTTTGAGCATTCTTTGGGATTGGAATGAAAACTGACCTTAACCTTTAGGTTGTGTCTTATTTTTCAGTTGACATTGCTCTTTGTCAGAGAAGAGTTTACCATCTATAATCCCTCACTGCTGTCTTCACAGAGGTGTTTGCATCCTACTGACAACATTTCCATCCACTCTTGCTCTCATGGGAAACCTGAAGTTAAGCCAAAACAAGCCCCTGAAACTGAGTGGAGACTTACACACTCAGGATGAGGATGAGGTTAGACAGCATTTCACCCAGGAAAAAGTCAGCATGGGTTATTAACAGCCATAATGATTCCAGGAGAAAGGAGAAAGAGTGACTCTTTGATCTTTCAAAGGCCATAGTCATCTCAATCAGAGAAGACTTTTACAGTCAGGTACTGCACTTTCATCCATCTCCCAAACACGCAGCTCGACTCTGAAGCAACCAGCAGCTTTTAATCTGTTTAGCTTCTTCTTAAAGGGGAGGATAGAAAGTGGAAACCCTTTTCACTAATGCTTTTCCATTTCCAAGAAGCAGATGAAAATCAATTTATCCTCAGGTTTGTGTTTTAGATTCTGACTGCATATTTAATTGGGGGCTGGGCATTAGCAGAAAAGGACTCAGGAAAAAGTAGAACATGTGATATCCCCCAGTTCAAGCCTGAAATCCATTAGCAAAACAAGATTTACACACTTAAAAAAGGAGAGATAGAAAATGCATCAAAGTAGGCCTCATTCATTCATTTGGCAAACATGCATTGGCTCTGAGGAGAAAAAGATGAAATACTGTATGTGTATATATTTCACACATACACGCATAAATATATATACTCTGTCCTCAAAGGAGTTACTAATCTAGTCTGGAGGTGATAAATCCTTAGACCGAATCATTAAAATATCATTTGATTGGTGCTATAAAAAGCACAGACTTTTTTTTGGACATATGGGAGTACATAACTATCTTGGAAGGATTGGGAAGGATTTGCAGAAAATATATTGGAATTGTCTTCAGAATATCTGGGAGATCGTTGAAGAAAAAGTACAGTCCAGACAGAGAGAAAGTTTTAACTGTGGTCAGGATGGCCCCTCACTCATCCCGATGATCCCAGTCTTCTAGCCAAACCCAGAGAATGGAAAAGAAGGACCAGGAGTTTTGAGGCTCACAGACTCTTAGGGATATTTACTGGCTTTATGATTGCCTCTGGCATTGGAAGAGGAAAAGTGACACCCAAAGCCATACTTTACGTAGCTCACTTTGACAAAAATGTACACTGGTCATACCCTTGTTTACAGTGACAAGTCCTCTCCCAGAGATGCATCAGCATTAACCTCCCTTTTGTCTCTGTAACAGTCCACATCCCACCACAAGCAAAAAACAACAGAGCAAACAGCCCCAAAATGCCACCTTTGCCCAGTTTGTCCCCAGGAAGTGTCTATCTTCTCAGAGTCCACCTCTCATCTTCTGCTCTCAACAAGCATTGGCTAAAGTGGTGCTTTTCAAGGTGCTGTCTCTGGATCAGCAACATCAGCATCACCTGCGGAACCTGTTAGAAATGCAGACTCTTAGGCCATACCCCAGGCTTCCTAAATCAGAGACTCAGGGGGTACAGACAAACAATCTGTGTTATCAAAGTCCTCAGAGGACTCCAATGTACACTAAGTTTGAGAGCCCCTGGGCCACACATATCTAGATGCCCGAGAATGATGCTCAGCATCCTAAAGGGTCTGTCCCATTAAAAAGTAGAATAGAGAACAGGGTTCCAGTTCAACTATTACAAAAGGGAATACAGACATCATTATATGGCCAATAGATTGGGCAAGAAAGGATGCTAGAGGACTGTGAGGGTAGGAGCAAGTAAGACAAAGGCAACTAGATGAAAAGTCCTGCCCATATTTCTGGGTTACTCCTGACGCTTCTTAAGCTTCCTCTGGCAGAGAGCACTGCAAAGGCCTAGGAACCTGGAAGAGCAAGAAATTTGCTCTGGCTCAGTCCTACAATGGAAGTAAAGAAGCATGGATTAGGGCAAGGTCATGAAAGGCTGAGTTCTTCTTTTGCATTGGGCATTTTACTACATAGAAAACAAAAATCCACTAAAGTTGTTTTTGGTATTTAGAGAAGAAATACTTTTATTTTGAACAGATAATTCTCATGGAATTTGTGTGAACTTCACATAGCAATATCTAGTGCTGCTGCTGCTGCTGCTGCTAAGTCGCTTCAGTCGTGTCCGACTCTGTGCGATCCCATAGACAGCAGCCCACCAGGCTCCTCCATCCCTGGGGTTCTCCAGGCAAGAACACTGGAGTGGGTTGCCATTTCCTTCTCCAATGCATGCATGCATGCTAAGTCGCTTCAGTCATCTCTGACTCTGTGCAACCCCATGGACAGCAACCCACCAGGCTCCTCTGTCCACGGAATTCTCCAGGCAAGAATACTGGAGTGGGTTGCCATTTCCTTCTCCAATATCTAGTGCAAATGTATTTTTTTTTACCTGTAACAGCACAGTGCATGCAGCTAACTCACATTGGGTTTAGTCTCCACTACTCACATCAGACCCCCATGTTTTACACAGTATCCACCAATCTCTAATATGAAACAGAGGCATTTAATGATCAGTAGAGGAGCTGTCTCAATCCAGGTTTTCATATGCAATCAGGTTTGCAATATGATTTGAAATTGAGCTGTACTTGAGAACATTTTCTGTTCCATAGCACTTATTTGGGATATCATTTTCCAAGTGATATTACTAACCAGTTTTTCAGATCTCAGCTGGTTTTGGTTGGAAATTAAGCCAAATTAGAACAAATCCATCATGCTATCTGGCACCTGGCATCAATGTTTCAAAGGATAAGAATTAGAAGACATAGCCAGTTATCAGACAGCATGTGATGCAAATATCATGCAAATGAACAATGAACTCCTTTGCCAAGTTTTAATCAATAGTAGTGAATTGAAAAGAAGGTACCAGCCCTGATAATAATGCTGTTCCCTCAATCTCTCTGCACACAATTGACTCTGCTTGTCTGCTCAAACTACTTGAAAAGAAAAAACAAACAAACAAAGAAAAACCCTCATTCCTGGCATTCTTAATCCCTTCTTCCATTTATGGCTTAAGGAAGCTGAAGGATACGTGTCCAGAGTATAACTCAGTTTTAAGAAGTGGGCCAGAGCCCAGTTCAGATGAGATACATTTATGGGGAATGGGAGATTCACCTCTGAGCCCTGAGTTTCTTCTTTGTTGAACCTAGAAAGTGAGTTTGGAAAAAATGAGGCAGATGTTGGCAGTGGGCCTCTCAGGGCAGTTACTTTGGTTTATTTTATGTTTGCAGCCAGATTTGATTAGAAAGAATCTTCTGAAATCATCCTGGCCACTTAGTGAATAATATCTGGTATGAAATGTTCGAGGGATAATTGGCAATGAGAATGTAAGCACGAGAGCGAGAGTGGTATCATCTGCAGAGAAATCATTTGCATTCAAGCAACCTCAAAGCCATTGGTCTAATAGGACTGGATCACAATCTTTTGATGTTAACCTCTGAATGAACCAAAAGCTGCTGCTGAGGGAGGAAGAAAAAAAATTAGCTTGTTCTGTTTTCTGGGAAGAAAAATTAGAAATAGATGTTACTCTCTGTTTGAATATTTCAGCTTAAAAAAATAAAAAACACTTGACTGCAGAGATAATTACTTGAGTAAGAGTGTTAGAGCACAAAGGGGGTATCACATCTATAATGAGTTGACCAAATACCAATCAGGTTTGCCTCAGATCAGCAGAGGGGGGATTTTTTTCATGCCGTTAAAAAAATGAGAGATTTCATTGCCTGACTGGAAGGTTAGTGGTTCTGGAGGTTAGAGAGAGAAGGGACCAGGAGTTGCTCCCCTCATAGTCCAGTCCTTTATGTTTGAACCCCTGTCCTGGGGGAAAAATGTTGGGGAAGGCAAGAATGAGGCAAAGTGTCTGTGTGTGTAAATGTATGTGCAAAATTGATGGAATATAGCTTGGGTAAAGCAATATTCTTACAGAGCAAGAGGGATGGTGTGAAATGAATAGCTGCCACTGGCTGAAAACATTTCACCCTAACAACTGATTTATTGGGAATTCCCTGGCAGACCATTGGTTAAGACTCCACACTGCAGGGGGCATGGGTTCAATCTTTCATCCAGGAACTAAGATCCCTCAATGCATGACCAAAAAATAAAGATACAAGTGAAAAAGTTTTTAGAAACCAACCAATGTATTGATTGCATCAACAAAGCAAACCATTTCAGCAACTAAAGAGTGGACTCTCAAGAAAGGGATAAGTGCCTGGAAGGCTGACCAAAATTTCTGCACACTCAGTCTTTGGGCCCAACTCAGTGTTAGGCAATAACAGTGGAGATGTTAGGAGCCCTAACATCTGAGTAGCTGTGATAGCCTGAGACCTTGCTTAGGCCTAAGTTTCGATTTCCTGGAGACAGGGTGGAGGCTAAGTTCACAGAAACTCCTCCCTAGAAAAGTCCCGCTGGCACAAAAACTCAGGCCAATCAGAGGAAAAAGGGAAATCCCCACGTGCATAAACTGGCCAATGAGCTTCTGCACGGGCATGAACTGGCCAATGAGCTTCTGCCAGCTTGATCTTTTGAACAAAAATAGGTGCTTATGTAATCTGAGACTATAAAAACCGCTGTGACCTGGGCTTGGGGCTCTTGTCCGCACTCCACTGCGCTGGAGGAGGCATGAGCCCTAGCTCGAGCTAAAAATAAACCCCATTCTTGCTTTTGCATTGCTGCCAGTGTCTTATTCTACCAGTATGGGGGGACCGGACTCAGGGCATAACATACAGAGTGACCAGTGCAAGGTGCGTGCCCTATAGATTGACCGACAGGTAACCGCCACCTCACCAGCAATACCACTCCTGCACTGGCCAACCAGGGGGCATCCATCAGGTGGGAATGGTAGGTAGGCAGTTGATTCATGGTCCAGATAGATGCTAGCAGGCCAGTATGGCTATGATCACAGAAACCACAAGACTCCAGTCTCTACCTTTATCCTCAAACCTTAATTCAAGTATTGAAAACCTAAATCCAAAGGAACCAATTGGGGACATAAATGCATCAAGGGGACTGTAGTGCCCCTGCTCAGCACCAATCAAGTACTGTCCCATATGACTTCCATGTGAAGGAAAGCTAACCCATATGACTTCCATATGAAATCTCATGAAGTTTAATATTTCATAAATATCGTGCAAGCCAAACAAAATGCTGCTCTGAGTGGGTCCACCAGCCTGTGATCTTCGTCTTACTCCTTTGTTGTTGTTCAATTGCTGAGTCATGTTTGACTCTTTGAGACCCCACAGACTATAGCCTGCCAGGCTCCTCTGTCCATGGGATTTCCCAGGCAACAATACTGGAAAGGGTTTCCATTTCCTCCTCCAGGGGATCTTGCTGATCCAGAGATCAAACCTGGGTCTCCTGCATTGCAGGGGGATTCTTTACCATCTGAGCCACCTCCTTTACCAGGCTTAAAAGCCTACAACAGCAAAATCAGTAATACAAAGCTCCAAGTCAAAGCCTGTGGTAACTGGGTCGCATTGTTCTTTGCTGGGACTTGGGGAATGTGGGATGAAGGACATATGCTGTAGGTTCCCAAAAAGGGCAGTGTGAGTTACAAGATCAAAGGGAACCAAAAGTAGAGCCTCTGTGCTCTGAGGATATTTCAAGGACCAGTCTTGGGCAGGGATATCTTGTTGTGACAACTCAGGAGCTTCCCCGATGTCTCAACAGGTGAAGAATCTGCCTGAAATGTAGGAGATGCAGGAGGCACAAGTTCAATCCCCGCATGGAGAAGATGCCCCAGAGAAGGAAATGGCCATCTGCTCTTGTATTCTTGCCTGGACAATCCAATAGACAGAGGAGCCTGGTGGGCTACAGTCCAAAATGTTGCAGAGTAGTTTTAATTGAGCGACTAAGCAGACATAGCTACGATTTTAGAGTAACCAGTGGCCACAGCAGCTTAAACCATTCTTATCATCAAAGAAGTGTGTGCCTGTGTATATGTGGGTGAGGAAGGGGGTGAGCAAGAAGAAGTCTATGAGGACCCCAGAGGATGCTGTCAAAGTCACTCCCCCAGATAAGTTCCTTTCCTCCTCTTCACACCCTCTCCACCAATTCAAAGCATGGCCATTGCCATTCTGAACATAAGAGTCACACTTATTCAGAGCTAGCATATTCATGGACTTTTTATTATTTAAAGGATGCTCAATGCATGTCATTTGTGCAGCTTAACTAGAATAGAAATAATCACAAAGAGAATTTGGTGAATGGGATAAAGGAATGTAAGGACTGAGGGGCTTCTCCCCAGGGCACTGGCAACGAGGGAGCTTTAACTGAATCCTGCTTCAAGTCTGAAGTCTCCCATTGCAAAAGGGTCTGTTTATTTTTTCATATAGAAAAGAGCTTCAAAGGGCATGTTTTTGCTTTGGTTTTCCTTTGGGCAACATAAAAGGGGAGAACAAAGGGAATTCAGAACCTCTCTCTTTTTTTTCTTTTGCCAAAGGCCACTCAGTAGACAATTTAAGTTTAGAAGTACCAGTGAAGTGCTGGTCTGCTCCTCTGCATGCCCAACACTGCCCTTGACGTGGCAGGCAGTCCTGACGCTGTTTCTTCAGCCAGGACCCAGAGGAAGGAGATCTCTTCTTGGAGTCAGAAAGAAAGTTCTCTCAGCAAAGAGAAGAAATGTGTCTGAGGTCCCACCGTATGCGCCGAGAGCAACAGCCCTATCAGGCTTCTTGGTCGAATCCTGGTTCTGACACTTCTTAGCTCTGTGATCTTGGCAAGTTACTTAACCTCTATGTCTCCCTGTTACCTCATATATAAAGATAAAAATAATAACTACTTTGTAGGACTGCCATGAGGATTAAACAAGATTCTGGACATGACTCGCACATAGTGAACACTGAATAAATATTAGCTAGTTTTGTTGTTATTGTCATTATCATAGAAATCTGTACCTTAACTGTATACTTCCTGATTTGTTCTGACATAAATTGTAGCATTATTTTTTTTATCTAAGGCAAAATTAATAAAAGCAAAAATTAACAAATGGTACCTAATTAAACTTAAAAGCTTTTGCACAGCAAAGGAATCCATCAGCAAAACAAAAAGACAACCTATGGATTGGAAGAAAAATATTTGCTAATGATCAACTCATACAACTCATTCCAAAACAAAAAAAAACAAAAAACACCTCAATCCAAAAATGGTCAGAAGACCTGAATGGACATTTTTCCAAATGAGACACATGGATGGCCAACAGACACATGAAAAGATACCCAGCATCACTGATTACTAGAGTAATGCAAATCACAACAATGTTATCACCAGTCTGTAAATAAAAGATGCTGGCGAGGATGTGGGAAAAAAGGAACCCTTGTACATCCGGGTGGGAGTGTAAATTGGTGCTGTCACTATGTAAAATAGTATGGAGGTTCCTGAAAAAAATAAAAATAGAACTACCATGTGATCCGGAAATTCCACTCCTGGGTATAAATCTGGGAAAAAAGTAAGAACTAGCAGGTATTAAAACTCCTTTTTGGGGGTCTTCTGCTAATCAGCTGCACGTGCAGCCTCTCACAGACTCAAGAAAAGCTCAAGATACAAGCAAACCATCATGAATGTATTAGTTTAACTCAAAAAAACTACATAAAATGTGTCCAACATAAATGTGTGGAGACAGTAAAACAACACGGAAAATTGTATTTGGTGTAGCACTAACTAGAAGGAAAAAAATACAAAATCATATTCACACTGCAATTACCAGAGTAAAAGCATTCAAGTAATTGAGAAAGAAATAGGAAAAATTAAAATAGCTTTGCAAAAGCAATGAAGTTAGGATGATTTTTTTCCTTCTCAACTTCCTTTATTATTATAGCATTGTTTTTTGCAATAAAGAGGCTCATGCTGTTTTGGTTGCCTTGCACCGCATGGTGTACCTTCACCTCTTGCAGACCTGGGATGTCCTGGCTTAAACTGTAATTATATTAAAAATGAAACTGAATAAATGAATAATAATAACCATAAGAGCTGCTGTGAATTAACCATAATTGTCTTAATGATTAGAGTAGCTATGAATTAAGAAGCCAGTTGTAATCATAATGGCTGCTGCAATAATGAGCTAGAAAATGAGTGCATGCAAATGGATCCACGAGGAAAGAGACCAGAACATATGGCCAAAGACCAAGGGTCTGCGTGGGGGACGATGGAAAATTACAAGAGCATTACACCAGCCAAGAAAAGAGTCCAACAGGAGCACCAACCAGAGGGCTTTCTCCTCCAAAGCAGCTTGGGCTGAAATACACAGGACCTGACCCATCTAAGAAGAGCAAATATGCATGTCCCAGGGTGGAGGCTGATATACAGATGCTTCAAGGATGAAGAGGGTGGAAGTGGGTGTCTCTAAGTGGGGAGAAGATCACTAAACCACCCGAAGTTGATGAGGCTACAGCTGGACACACTGCCCTTCTGAGGAGCGTGTTCAGGCTCTGACTCCTACGTAAAACAAACTCCAATATAGCACTTCCCGAAAGCATTCCATCTACAGAATTAACTCATAGACCCTGTATTTCTGGACCTGCAGATATGGCACTCAGAACATAAACTTGGCAATGAATGGCCCTACAGACAATATGCACTATAAGGAATGCCCACACTGATCGTGGAGTCATTAAGACTGTGGGGTTTGGGGAAAGAAGCCTGGTTCAAGGGTAGCACTTAATGGCTGTGCTTGTCAGACAAGTACTTACCTTCTTTGACCTCAGTTTTCTCACCTGTAGAACACGAAGAGTAACAGAACTTACATGATTGAGATGCAGTGAGAATTAAATGAGATGATACGTGTCAAGTTCTTAGCACAGAGTTTGGTGTATTGTGAAAGTTTACTGTTAGTTATGACAGTTAGCATTATTCAGTTCAGTTCAGTTCAGTTCAGTCGCTCAGTCGTGTCCGACTCTCCGCGACCCCATGAATCACAGCACACCAGGCCTCCCTGTCCATCACCAACTCCCGGAGTACACTCAAACTCATGTCCACAGAGTCGGTGATGCCATCCAGCCATCTCATTCTCCGTCGTCCCCTTCTCCTCCCGCCCCAACCTTTCCCAGCATCAGAGTCTTTTCCAGTGAGTCAACTCGTCGCATGAGGTGGCCAAAGTGTTGCAGTTTCAGCTTTAGCATCAGTCCCTCCAATGAACACCCAGGATTGATCTCCTTTAGAATGGACTGGTTGGATCTCCTTGCAGTATAAGGGACTCTCAAGAGTCTTCTCCAATACCACAGTTCAAAAGCATTGATTCTTCGGCGATCAGCTTTCTTCACAGTCCAACTCTCACATCCATACATGACCACGGGAAAAACCATTGCCTTGACTAGACGGACCTTGGTTGGCAAAGTAATGTCTCTGCTTTTTAATATACTATCAAGGTTGGTCATAACTTTCCTTCCAAGGAGCAAGCGTCTTTTAATTTCATGACTGCAATCAGCATCTGCAGTGATTTTGGAGCCTAAAAAAATAAAGTCTGACACTGTTTCCACTGTTTTTCCATCTATTTCCCATGAAGTGATGGGACCAGATGCCATGATCTTTGTTTTCTGAATGTTGAGCTTCAAGCCAACCTTTTCACTCTCCTCTTTCACTTTCATCAAGAGGCTTTTGAGTTCCTCTTCACTTTCTGCCATGGTTAGATTAAATGATGTAGTAATTTGCAAATCAAAATTTTATGCTTAACCAGAATTGCACACCTTTTATTTTCCAACTTTCTGTCCTGAGATTTTGTATTTGAAAAAACAATCTATCATATTGTATATTTGAAGCCGGTAACTAGAGGCCAGACCTAACTGTTGACTGAAACATTAACAATGAGGTCCTATTTTGAGCCTAGATATGATACGGGGAAAGAGGTAAAAGCAAGAGACTTTGAAAATAGATATAAGATCTTGTAATAAGAAAGGCTTGCCTAGTTTCAAAGCATATAATATTTAGACATTGGAAGGCACTACAATTGTTTCTTCCCAATTCATTTATTCATTAGAATCACTTAGAGAATGTAAAAAATATATACTAATGCCCAAGCCCATCACACAAACTGACTGAATCAGAATGCCTGTGGGTGAAATATTTATTTGCATCAATATTTTAAAGCTCTGCACTCATTCTAAAGTGCAACTAAAACTGATGCCTTTACAAACAAGCAGAAGCTCATCCTAGATTTCCTTTTTCTTCTAGAACAATCTTGAGGCGAGACTCCTATTTAGAGACAATCACACACTGAACTACCTTACTTCACATGGTGTCCCTAAATATTTAGTCCTGAGACAGTTCCACTCCAGCTCAAGAAGTTTGAGTACCTGGGAACAGGGTAAGTGAACTCATTTTGTGTGCCAAGCAGTCCTTATTCAAGAATCTTCACAGACTCCAAGAGGTGAACATGAAATTCTGGCATATCAAATAGCAAAAAAAGACAGGACAGAGAGTTCCTAGTTCCAAAGAAAACCTCAGTTTAGTTCAGTCACTCAGTCATGTCCAACTATTTGCAACCCCATGGACTGCAGCACAGCAGGCTTTCCTGTCCATCACCAACTCCCAGAGCTTGCTCAAACTCATGTAGTATGGACTAAAGCATTTGCACATCAAATGCAGTTTAATAGCAAATACCAGAGCATTCTGGGCTTCCCATGTGGCAGAGTGGTAAAGAATATGCCTGCCAATGCAGGAGCTGCAATTTCGAGGACAGAGGAGCCTGGAAAGCTAGAGTCTATGGGGTCGCAAAGAGTTGGACTCGACTGAACGTACATGTACTCAAACATCAGAGCATTCCAAGTATGCTGGTGAGCCTCTCTGTAGTGTTCTGGGGCCTGAAAATTGTCTTTGCCTCCTCCGACATTCACCCCAGATGCTGCCAAGGTATCCTGGATGAGACTATGACTTTTAATGACTAACTTAATTTGAACAAAGCAACTCCTGACCACTTGTTCAGATCATACAAAACAGACAGTTAAGACGAGAGGATACCAGTCAAGGCCAGACTTCAGCAGCATCTTCAATTTCTAGGCCCCCGTAAGCTTGATTCAGAATCTCCAGAGATAGAGACTTAAGTTTAAGATGCTCCTACAAGTGATTATGACTTGCCTAGTTTGGTAGAGGCCTTGAACCGTGGTCTGATGAGAAGAGCTTTAGGTCTCTAGAATCCAAAGAGCTCTCCTACCTACTCACTCACACACCTGAAGAATCCCCAAGTACAATCAAATGCAATGAGGATGTGCTACCTGGGGACCCCAGACTCTATGCAGGCAATAGAACTGAACCAAGGGGCTTCACTGCACCGTAAGTAGACATGACTTCGGAGTTAGGCTGGTTTGGATTCTATTCCTGCCTTTGCCACTTCACAGGCTTTGAATATTTCAACCATTAATTTCATCTCCCTCAGCTTCAAACCCTGCCTCTAAAAGCTAGAGAGTATAAATGCTCCCCTGTATGTTTATGGCAATGGTATACCACGCCAGTCCTGAGCCTCCTAAATTTGCAGATCCATTGTTCATCTTTCCATTGGTCTCCTTTGTACAGTTGGGAGCTGTCACCCACAGGCTGATTTCTGGCTTGGCCAGTGGGAGATCCCATGAGAAAAGTGGGGTGGGGGAGGAAGAGAGCAGCCACGGCATTCTCTCCTTTTCTCTCTGACTTGATGGCATCCCTCCAGGGGCTCCTCTGTCACAGCCCAGGCTCCCCCCAGATCAGCTACCATGGCTCCAGTGAAATAAGAGCAGCAATCAACATTTATATCGTGCTTCCTCTGTGCTAGGAATGGTTCTAATTGCTATATTTAAATTAACTCATTTAATCTTCACCATAATCCTTAAGGTAGACACAATTACTATTAAAAATGAGGCAAAGAAAAATAAACAAACATGAAGTGACTTGTCCAAGGTCATAGAGATAGTAGATGGTAGAGCATGGTTCAGCCCCAGGGGTCTGGCATATGAAGTTGTTCGCCGTAAGTGCAATCCTACACCCCCTTTCAAGATGACTGCCTCAGAATCAGGGAAATGATGCAGAAGCAGTCCATTGCCTCCAGTCAGTCTGGAGCCTCCCATGCAAAGCAGCCTCTAACTCTTACAGTTTCAGACCTGCACAAAAACTATGATGCCTTGATAAAGCATCAAGATCAGATCCCTGTCCACTTGGCTGAAAGGAAGGTACAGCATCCAGCCCTGAGCCTGCATGGTACCTACTGGCCTTTTCTGCTTTAATAGATACCTGGAGTGGATACAGACCACACAGGAATGCATAAGCCATTAACTGGAACTATATTAAGCCTATCAAAATCAATTGCTAACATTCCAATGACCTTCTTATAAATTAGTTTATCAGATGGTTTTACTCATTCACTAATTAACTGAAGGTAGAAGGAAACTAGCTTCTATTGAGTATTTACTCTGTTTCCAGCCATCTCTTAGGAGCTCTGCACGTGAATTCTCTTTTCCTTTTCACCCTCCTAGCAACCCTGTGAGAGAAAAGCATGATTCCCACCTTACAGAGAAGAAAACTGAGCTCAGAGGGATTAACAGGTGAGAGATGCAGCATTTAAACCCTGGTCAATCTGACTCCCATACACCAGAGTCTCTTCTGAGCTAAGATAAGGATGCTATCTAAAAGGGGAATTTTAGAGTGAGGCCACAGAAAGCATAATTACAAAGTTTGGGACACTTTTCACAGAGATTTCAGAGCTACTTTAGATCAGTTACCACTCTGTAGCTCGCATTTTTCCTCTCTGAACAGGAAAGTCTATAGCAGTTATCCTAAGCTTGTCACACCGTGGTATATTGTGGGCAAGGGGAGCAGGTAACTGTCCCTTTAGACTCACAGATGCTCATACTGTAACTGTACTGAAGAAGCTCTACTTAACTACAGTCAAGGAGCCTCATTCCACCTGAACCTGATGTAGATAGATGGTGGTTTTGCAGACTTTGAGCTGATGCTATAATGGTAGAAGACATTTTGCATGTGAAACATATGTGAATTGTTGGGGGCCAGAGGGTAGACCATTGTAGGCAGCCTTTAATCTGAGCCACCATGATCCCCACCTCTTGCCAATGTTCAGACCCTTATATAATGCCATCCACTTGAGTATAGGCTGGACCCAGTGACTTGCTTCTAAGAAATAGAATAAAATAAAACCTTTTAGATTTAAGTTTAGCTCATGTGTCTTAACTTTCATGGACTATGGCTACAATAAGTTTAATTTTCAGAGCCTTTGTGGTTTTATTTTGGGTTGCTTGGTTTATCTGGTACTTCTGGGGCTCCACTGGTTCCTGCTGGTGCTGCCTGGGAGAGTGGAAGAGATTTCTCTAGCCTGGGCTAAAAGTTTAAGAGAGGAGTAGAATAATTTTATCAGACAAATTATATAATCATTATTGCATTTTAAACTGCTTTTTTTCACTTAGTATTATAAGGTAAACACATATTAATAGAATTAAATTTTAAATCATGAGTGACATCATCATTCTTATGCTATTTCAACCCTCAGGTCATTCTAGAAGATAACAGGTGAGGAGATTAAAAAGTTGGGGAGCTAATATTGGTATTCCTATCTCATTTTGATTTTTAAGATGTAACTGGTAAGTTAATCTTATCTTTTGTCTTTCATGCCCCTTTAACATTCCAGAAAGGAAAGCTTAATAAAAATGATGGTTTCAAGGATGGGAGAGAGTCCCCTTCAGGGAATACTATTCAGATCTGGAATTTGAATAGTGGGTACCATTTTTCCTTTTCAAAGTGCTATAATGTGAGAGTTGGTATTTTTAATTAGGAATAACTAAATTTGACAACATATGAAAATTATGGGCAATGGGCATGAATCTCAGTCCATGAACTCAAGGGAACAAAAAGTAATAAAAGATGATATATTAAATCAATTTAATATTATCTCCAACACCTCCTCTGATGGACTAGCAGCATATATAAGCTCCATCAGTCTTAGAAAACATCCCACAGACATAAAGCAAAGGACACAGAGTCCCCTACTTGACACCATGGTACTGAGGTACCCCTCATATTTTCAGTCTTGACAAATCTGTCATTCTAGTTTGTAAGGTCCTTTCAGAGCTTGGACTTCTACAGTGAGGCCATTCTTCCCCAAAGTAGCACGGTATCATTTCCCATAGCCTGCAAAAACCAAAATTTCTCTCATTTTCCTGGATTCTAGAAATTTTTTTCTGGCTTTGTTAAGGTCCTTTCGTTTTTCTTTATGGACTATGCTGCAAAGCTTCCCTGGTGGCTCAGATGGTAAAGAATCTGCCTGTAGTGCAGGAAACTCAGGTTCAATCCCTGGGTCAGGAATACCCCTGGAGAAGGGAATGGCAACCCACTCCAGTATTCTTGCCTGGAGAATCCCATGGACAGAGGAGCCTGGCAGGCTACAGTCCAAGGCATTGCAAGGAGTCAGACATGATGTAGCAACTAACACTTTCAATTTCATGCTATAGGACAGATTATGGGCTCAAACTCTAGTTCTATCACATATAAGCCAAGTTTCCTTGGATAAAAGCTTCAGCCTCTCTGTGCTTCAGCTTCTTCACCCATAAAATGGGAAGCTTACTCAAAGGATGTTATGCGGATTAAGTGAGCCAGTATATCTAAAGGCCCCCACACTGGAACCTGGCATTTCGTCCTTGCCTTTATAATCGTCACCATATTCCTTCCTGTTTCTCTCCAAGGCACTCCATCTCTTCCCCACCAGGATGTCTAGCATAAGCTCCCCCATGGGCTTAAGTTTTAAAAAGCAAAGTCAGGAAGCCATGAGCCTTGTAGACTGTTTGCCCTCTGAGTGTCACAGACCTGCTCTAAAACAGGGAATGAGAGCCTGCTTCATGTTGTGGAAGTGGAAAAAGAAAATTGTAAACCATTGTCTGCAAAGATTACCCTGCCAGTTCTGGTAGTGATTTTAAGACTGTATATATTTGTCAAAGCTCATCAAATGGTACACTTTAAATTGGTGAAAGGATCATCAAAAAAGCAAGAGAGTTCCAGAAAAACATCTATTTCTGCTTCATTGACTATGCCAAAGCCTCTGACTGTGTGGATCACAATAAACTGTAGAAAATTCTGAAAGAGATGGGAATACCAGACCACCTGACCTGCCTCTTGAGAAATCTGTATGAAGGTCAGGAAGCAACAGTTACAACTGGACACAGAACAACAGACTGATTCCAAATAGGAAAAGGAGTACATCAAGGCTGTATATTGTCACTCTGTTTATTTAACTTATATACTGAGTACATCATGAGAAACGCTGGGCTGGAGAAAGCACAAACTAGAATCAAGATTGCTGAGAGAAATCTCAATAACCTCAGATATGCAGATGACACCACCCTTATGGGAGAAAGTGAAGAAGAACTAAAGAGCCTCTTGTTGAAAGTGAAAGAGGAGAGTGAAAAAGCTGGCTTAAAGTTCAACATTAAGAAAACTAAGATCATGGCTTCTGGTCCCATCACTTCATGGCATAGAGATGGGGAAACAATGGCTGACTTAATTTTGGGGGGCTCCAAAATCACTGCAGATGGTGATACAGCCATGAAATTAAAAGATGTTTACTCCTTGGAAGGAAAGTTATGACCAACTTAGACAGGATATTAAAAAGCAGAGACATTACTTTGCCAACAAAAGTCTGTCTAGTCAAAGCTATGGTTTTTCCACTAGTCATGTATGGATGTGAGAGTTGGACTATAAAGAAAGCTGAGCACCAAAGAATTGATGCTTTTGAACTGTGGTGTTGGAGAAGACTCTTGAGAGTCCTTTGGACAGCAAGGAGATCCAACCAGTCCATCCTAAAAAAGATCGGTGCTGAGTATTCATTGGAGGGACAGATGTTGAAGCTGAAACTCCAATACTTTGGCCACCGGATGCGAAGAGCTGACTCATTTGAAAAGATTGAAGGCAGGAAGAGAAGGAGACAACAGAGGATGAGATAGTTGGATGGCATCACCAACTCAATGGACATGAGTTTGAGTAAACTCCGAAAGTTGGTGATGGACAGGGAGGCCTGGTGTGCTGCAGCCCATGGGGTTGCAAAGAGTCGGACATGACTGGGTGACTGAACTGAACTGCATGCAAATTACATTTTAATAAAACTGACAAAAAGTTACGCTGGTACATGCATAATACCATATTCAAAGAAATTATTTTGGGGAAAAATAACTTGGGTATGGATTTTTATTTAAGAGAATTATCCATTGTAAGCTGTCTTAACATTTCCAGTGTCTCTACCATGAGAAGAAATCAAGGCTCTTAATCATAAACAACTTAGTTTGGGTTGAGGTTGTGGAGCTTCAGGGTGGTAGTTGCTTTTATACATATTCAGCAAAGGAGTACAGAAAACAGAGTTGTCAGTCTCTAAAAATTTGATTTCATACCCTGGGATTGTGAGAAAATAATAAACACTACTTCTGTGTGCAGAGCCCTAAATCAGGGCTAGAGACCCACCTTCACACATTGTCTAATTTGATCAGTTCACATGGCCCAATATGTCAGGTATTGATCACACTTGATGGATGAGATGAATGTGTCCGAAGAAGAGGACCCTTGCCCAAGGTCACACAGATGGGAAGTCCCATAGCCAGACCCTGAGTCCTGGTATGTTGTTGCCAAATACAATGTTCTTTTTACTACCTAATTGGAAAAAAGTGATCATATTTCCAGGTTCTGAAATTTGCCACATTTGCCTCTAGGGTTGATTAGTACAAATTCCTGTAATAAAATAGGATTCTGCTGGTCCAAGTCTAGAGCCCCATGTTGGCATCCCACAGTGAATGCCATATTGTTATCACCCTGGCCTCACAGGAACAGATGGGGAGAAAATGCAGAACATTCCTCCTGCTCCCGTTGTCCTGATCCACATGAATTGTGGTGCAGCAAAGGGAAAAATGAAAAGGTAGCAGTTTGCCTCTAAAGCATCAAATTGCCATCTGGCCTTAAGGAAATTATTATTTAACCATTCCCATGTAGGATTTGAGACAGCTCCAAAGTTTCTGTTTTGCCTTGAGGAGTTGGATAGTTTCAGAAGCATATTTTACCACCTCTTTGTTTCCTAAAAGCAAAGTTCTCGCTTTCTGAAATTAGACAACTAATTGATATATTCCATGCACGAGCGAGACAGCAATAATCTCCTAGAACCTCAAGAAAGAGGAAGAGAAGTAAATGGTGATGGAAGAGATTTCCATCGGCAGCAATGATCCAACTGATTTCTGCAAATAGGAAGCTGAAGAAACATGGGGACAGTCAGGTTTAACCACTGAGTGTTCGAGACGATCTCCAGGAAAGACAATGGAACATCATGTCTCAGGATGATACGCCTTTCTTGTATTAGTTTGCGAGAGTTTCCATGACAAACTACCACAGACTAGGTGGCTTAAACAACAAAAATGTATGTTCTCATGATTCTGGAAGCTAGAAGTCTAAGCTCAAGGATTCAGCAGGGTTGGTTTCCTCTAAGGCCTCTCTTTTTATTTTGTAGATGGCCTATGCCAACCATCCATGTCCTCCTCAAGGTCTTCTCTCTGTGCTTCTCTGTGTCTAAATGTTCTCTTCTTATAAGGACACTTGCCATATTGTGCTAGGGCCATCTGATTGACCTCATTTTAACTTAATTTGCTGTTTAAAAAACCCCATCTCCAAATACTGGGATTAGGTCTACAGTGGATGAGTTTGGGGCATGATATAGTTCAGCCTAAAACATCCCTTACCGTCTTGTGTCATATGCTGAGACTTGTTGCTCTCATCTCTTTCCAATCTGAGATGAGATGCCATCCAACAATCTCATCCTCTGTCGTCCCCTTCTCCTCCTGCCTTCAATCTTTCCCAGCATCAGGGTCTTTTCTAATGAGTCAGTTCTTCGCATCAGGTGGCCAAAGTATTGGATGAGATGGTTGGATGGCATCACCAACTCAATGGACATGAGTTTGAGCAAGCTCCGGGAGTTGGTGATGGACAGGGAATCCTGTCATGCCGCAGTCCATGGGGTTGCAAAGAGTCAGACACAACTGAGCAACTTAACTGAACTGATTTCCAATCTTTTCTCTGTAGTGAATAAAACTACATTTCCCAGTCTCCCTTGCCAAATGGCTCTGGCTAAGTATAAATAGAAGGCATTGTCGGAATCCTGAATAGCAAGGGAGGGAAGGAGCCAGTAGAGTTCTCCCTCTGCCTCAAGCAGCCTCTCTGACAGTGGATGACTTTCCTCCATTATCCCAGAATCTGGTAGAAAGTTCCTCTGTCAAGATTCCTATGCTGTTGGGCAGTCCTTACCATAGCTATCAGATAGTCCTAGGCTTCTGGCACTGGTAATTTCATTTCTTTCCTTTATCCTCCCATCCCTAAGGGTAGAAGCAGATTTCTGCAATTTCTAATCTCCAAGGTGCTTCCACATCCTCTGGCTTCTCAGCTCTTCTATCATCTGGCTAACCAATTCCCTATACTGACTTTCCTCTGTTATTATAGACTTATAATGTCTTTTGTTTCCCTGCTAGACCAAATACTACATTCCCAATCTCAGAAAGATAATTCTAACAGAAGACAAAAAACAAACAAACAAACAAAAAAGTTCAGCCTAGTATCTCAGAATACTCAGGACTGCCCGTTATGTGACAATAAAATAAAGTAACAAAAAAGAACCCCATATTGTCTCTAGGTAAAGAGGTGGACATTAATAAAAACTCACAAAAAACAAAATTATGTGATCCCCAGATACAAAGCCAGCTGTCAACTGCCACTGAATAAGCTTAATCCTCAGGGTTCCACCTTCATGGGCTCTTCTAAGGCCCTGGAAGAAACCCTAGCTATATGTTTATATGGTCATATTTTGGGGTAGAATTTTCAAAAGAAACATTTTTGTATTACTTTTCTTAAAGAGGTTTCTAAATTTGCATATACTTGAAGCCCAGAAAATCTCCATCTGTCCCTATTGCAAATATTTCAGAATAGACAGTTACAGACTCAGTCTGTACAGAAGCAGATACTGTCATTTGATTAAAGACCTTTATCTGTTTCTCTAGATTCTTGCGTTCCAGATACTCTGATCCTGGACTGGAATCAGCTCCTGGCTACAGTCATCCTATTCCTCAGCATTTTCCTGAGGAAGCAGCATCTGGTTAAGTACATACTCTAGGGTCAGACAGCCTCAATTATATTCCCAGCTTCTCTTATTACCATGTGCCTTAGAGCCTCAGATTTCTCATGTATTAAATGGACATAATATTAGTCCTTAATTCTTAGGTTTGTTTTGAGGGTTTACTGAGATGATCTAGAACTCTTTATGTAGTGAAGTGCTACATGAATGTTAGTCACTGTTAATATTTTTATTATAGACTTGATCTCAGACTTCCTGTGTCTCAGTTCCTATCCCCATATTTCTTTGCCTGGACTTACTTAGCTCCCCACTTTGAACAACTTACTGACTGCATCACCTTTGTTGGTTCTGTCCTAGCCTTGGTTTGGAACTTGAGCTAACAAGGGAAGCTACCTAGGAATGGACATGGACAGCTTCTTTCCAACACACTGGTGCAGAGGTTCCAACGCTGTCCCGAGCATTCTGTGGGACCTCCCTAGCCACATGCAGCACTGCCCCTACAAGGTAACAGGTAGACCTTCTGTGTCTGGAAGCAGCTTCTTGTATCAAAACGGAAAAACACAAAAGTAGCCAAGCAGGCACAGTTATGACCAGAATTTCCTCCTAATTTCCTGTGAACTTTGTCCATTCCGTACTAGAACTCCAGAGAACCTGTGACATCTAATAATCAAGAAACATCTTCCCTTAAGTTCCAACTTTATACTTACCGCTGCTGCTTCTGCTAAGTCACTTTAGTCGTGTCCGACTCTGTGCAACCCCATAGATGGCAGCCTACCAGTCTCCCCTGTCCCTGGGATTCTCCAGGCAAGAACACTGGAGTGGGTTGCCATTTTCTTCTCCAATGTGTGAAAGTGAAGCCGCTCAGTCACGTCCGACTCATAGCGATCCCATGGACTGCAGCCTACCAGGCTCCTCCATCCATGGGATTTTCTAGGCAAGAGTACTGGAGTGGCTTGCCATTGCCTTCTCCGATACTTACCGCTATGACACCCTTAATTCCTGCCAAAATTCTCGGTTATCCCTGGTCCATCTTTATTATTGTTCCTATGAAAAAAGATAATTGATATAAATAAAATAGAGATTAAGGATAGCTCCATTTGCATTTTCATGATGCATTTTTTCATTTAAATAAGCACATAACATAATAGCCAAGATTTATAGAAAGGAATAAAGAATAATACAGTGAAGCCCTAGAATATCAGCACCCAGTTTAAGATGTAAAATATTGCCAACTGAAGCCCCCTATCATGCTACCCTTACTCTTCCCAGTGGCAACCACCATTGTGAATTTGCTGCCCCTCACTCCCTTGCACTTCTTTATGCTTTTCCAATATACAGACAGATGTGTACTCTTAGAGCAAGTTAGAGAACATTTATATTATTTCTGTAAAGAGTAAAACATATCTAGTTGTTTTTCTTTTTTTTTTAACCAAATGTATCTATGGTTGGTTCCATGAGGGAAATACGGACCATATCAGGAGGGAAGGCCAAATACCCGTTGAGTGCATCATTTAGATTTAACTATCAGTTCTAAAATTTCATTTGGTTATCTTTTTATGGTTTCATTTTCAAAGTTAATTATTAATATCATTTTGAGGGGTTGCACTGGGTCTCCATTGTTGTGCTCAGACTTTCTCTAGTTGCAGAGAGCAGGAGCTACTAGTTGCAGTGCGAGGGCTTCTCACTGCAGGGGCTTCTTTCGTTGCTCAGCACAGGCTCTAGGCACATGGCTTCAGTAGTTATAGCATGCAGACTCAGTAGTTGTGGTACTCGGGCTTAGTTGCTCCGCAGCATATGGAATCTTCCTGGACCAGAGATCGAGCCCATGCCCCTGCATTAGCAGGCAGATTCTTATCCACTGTACCACCAGGGAAGTCCCTATTTTTATTTCAACTTCCTATCTATTCAACAGTATGCTACATTTTCTTTTAAATCTTTTAAATATTTGCAATGACTTCTTTAAAGTGCTTGTCAGTTTTAAAATTGGGTTCATTTTATGCCTTTTTATATTGATTACTTTTCCTCTTGATTATGGATCACATTCTCCTGTTTCTTATTTTACATTTTCTGCATGTCCAGTATTTTTAGTATATTGGATATACTACATGATATGTGGTCAGCTATGGACTCTGTCATATTCTTCTGACAGGTGTTGTTTCAAAACACCATTAAGTTATTGATTGACATTTTTATCTTATGAAAGCCTGATTTTACCCTTTATTTTGGTTCATCTGTTTTTGTATTTGACCCTTTATTCTAAGGCAAATCCCTTAGACAGGAGATATGGTGAGATTTCAATGGAAAGCCCAAAGCATTGACCAAGACCTATTAACTTGGAAGAACTAAAACTCTTAATTCTGTCTCCTCTTTACTAGGTAGAAGTTGAAAGCTCTGCTTAAATCTTTCAGCCTTTCAGCTATTGCTTTCTGCTGAGCTTCTTGAAATCTCCCCTATGCGTATGCAGTTTAGGGTCAGCCAAGGATTCAAGGAGAGTTTATACACCTATTTAGGGTCTTCCCTCTTCATTTTGAAAAATCACCCTCACTTTCCAGCTTCTTTGGCATCTTTGAATTCCGCCTTGTATCATGTCAAGTTAGTGCTACTGCGTCTTTCTGGCTCAGTTCTAGTCATCTTAAAACATAGACCAGACTAGGTAACCCCAATGAGAAAACCACATAAATGTGTATTCAATCTAGCGCTGTTTCCTTCTGTCAAGTATTAACAGCTTCCATTTTCTGCCTGCTGTGGGTCACTCTCCAGTACCTTCAGATGTCTTTTCTTCAGTATTTTGTTCAGAGTTTATAATTATTGTCAGTAGAAACATTAGTTGATAAAAAACACTCTGCTGTTATCAAACTGGATCAAAAGTGACATTTTTATGAATTAAAAATATGCTCCAAAAGATCAAATAATTACTTTTATTTTTCACACCTAGGACATTAAGCTCATGGCAGACCAGCTATTCGAGGTGGTACAGTTGTTTCAGTAACAGGGACATAATGTCACAAAAATACAGTTTATTTTACCTGGTAAGAAGGTATTGCCTTGTAGGTGGTAATATGCCTCAGGCACTTCTTAAACCAGTCAAAGATTCCACAACCAAAATACCAGTTCTGATAGGTTATTTTGTAGACTTCTCTTATTTTCCACTCAAACTTTAAGGCCATCATAGAACATATACACTAAGTGAAATATCCAGCACGGTTTTACTTGAAAGCTTCTAACTCTTCAAGTATAATTTTGCGGTAGGGAGGAGAATTCCTGTTTCCCATAGTTATGAAGATAAAGTGCCAAAAGCTCCAAATTACTTTTCATAGGTACCTGGACTTTGCTGCCATGGTCGGCAGTCAGACAAACATTTATAGCGCTCTCTAGGAATCTGACCTAATGTCCCCAGTCCATCCATCACCCTGACCTAACACAGATTCAAACTGTGAAAACCCAATATACAGTCAAGATGAAAGCAGAACTGCTCTGTTTGAAGTAAATTAGGCCCGGAGAACCTTGTCAACTAACACTCACACCCAGGTGAAAGAGGCTTTTGAGTTCCACTTCAGTGAACTTAATAGGTCTCTGGAGAATATGGTTTGCAAACTCTTCCTTTAAACCATGGGTCAGCAAATCTCTACAAAGGGCCAGAGAGTAAATGTGTAGGCTCTGTGACCCATACAGTGTCCATCACAAAAACTCAAATTTACCATCATAACAGAAACAGCCAACAAGGGCAATAGATAATGAATGGACTTGAGTGTGTTTCAATAAATCGTTATTTATAAAAATAGGTGGTAGCCAGAATTTGGCCCACAGGCACTAGAGCTGATCCCTGCTTTAGCTGTAAGGGGAAGAGACCCTGAAAAAGCCAGAGCAAGTCCTAGATGTCAGCGCATGTTCTTTTTGAAGCTCTGAAGGTTAGGCACTTACCCTTTCCTTACTTTGTCATTGTTTTTGTCATTAGTTACACTGCCTGGACAATGTGTTAAGAAAATAGCCACTGAGTTCTGCTGAGTTCTCAGGATCTTTGAAGTGTCCTTTCTTATCTGTGATGGTAGTTTAGTCACTAAGTCATGTCTGACTCTTGCAAGCCCATGGACTGTAGCCTGTCAGTCTCCACTGTCCAAGGGATTTCCCAAGCAACCATACTGGAGTAAGCTGCCATTTCCTTCTCCAGGGGATCTTCCTGATTCAGGGATTGAATCCAAGTCTCCTGCATTGCAGGCAGGTTCTATACAAACTGAGCCACCAGGGAAGTCATTCTTATCTGTAGAAAAGTTTATTAAAAAAAAAAAATAGAGAGGGCCCAGCAATAATGATTGGCAAGTACGACCATTACTGGAATGTTCAAACTAGCATACCATTATGCTCATTTCACATGCTAGCAAGGTAATGGTCAAAACTCTTCAAGCTAGGCTTCAACAGTACCTGAATTCAGAATTTCCAGATGTACAAGAAAGATTTTTTTAAAAAAGCAGAGGAGCCAGAGATCAAACTGCCGACATCTATTGGATCACTTAAAAAGCAAGGGAATTCCAGAAAAATATCTACTTCTGCTTCATTGTATATGCTAAAGCTTTTGACCGTGTGGATTATAACAAACTGTGGAAAATTCTTAAAGTGATGGGAATACCAGACCACCTCACCTGCCTTCTGAGAAACATGTATGCAGGTCAAGAAGCAAGTTAGGACTGGACAAGGAACAATGGACCAGTTCAAAATTGGGAAAGGAGTATGTTAAGGTTGTATATTGTCACCCTGCTTATATAACTTATATGCAGAGTACATTACGCAAAATGCTGGATTGAATAAACCATAAGCTAGAATCAAGATTGCCGGGAGAAATATCCTGGAAAACACCCTGATGCTAGGAAAGACTGAGGGCAGGAGGAGATGGGGGAGATAGAGGATGATATGATGGGATGGCATCACCAACTCAATGGACATGAGTTTGATCAAACTTTCAGAGATAGTAAAGGACAGGGAAGCCTGGCATGCTGCAGTCCATGGGGTCGTACAGAGTCATTCATGACTGAGCAACTGAACAACAGATATGCAGATGATACCACTCTCATGGCAGAAAGCAGGGAGGAAATAAACAGTCTCTTGATGAAGGTGAAAGAGGAGAGTGAAAAAGCTGGCTTAAAACTCAACATTCATGGCAAATATATGGGGAAAAGTGGAAATTTTTCCAGATTTTGTTTTCTTGGGCTCCAAAATCACAGGATGGTGACTGCAGCCATGAAATTTAAAAATGCTTGCTCCTTGGAAGAAAAGCTATGACAAACCTAGACAGCATATTAAAAAGCAAAGATATCACTGTTCCGACAAAGGTCTATAGCTTTTCCAGTAGTCATGTACAGAATGTGGGAGTTGGACCATGAAGAAAGCTGAGTTCCAAAGAATTGATGCTTTTGAACTGTGGTGCTGAAGAAGACTCTTAAGAGTCCTTTGGATAGCAAGGAGCTCAAACTAGTCAACCCTAAAGGAAATCAACCCTGAATATTCATTGGAAGGACTGATGCTGAAGCTAAAGCTCCAATACTTTGGCCACCTGATGCAAAGAGCCAACTCATTGGAAAAGATCTTGATGCTGGGAAAGATTGAGGGCAGGAGGACAAGGGGACGACAGAGGATAAGATGGCTGGGTGGCAACACTGACTCAATGGACATGAGTTTGAGCAAACTCCGGGAGATGGTGAAGGACAGGGAAATTGGGAATGCTATAGTCCACGGGGTTGCAAAGAATCAGACACAACTTATCAACTGAACAGCAACAACCATCACTAGCTGTGCAGAACATGGGCAATTTTCTTCCTCTCTCTGAGCCCCTTTCATCATCTGTAAAATGGGAATCATAATAGCTACTCTACCGGGTTATCATGAGGATTAAAGAACTTCAGAGCAAGTGCTGAATAAGTGGCAGGTCCCTTTTCCTTTGTATTAGACATAGAGGAAAAGGATGAGTTCCTTCTGAAAAATGAAATCAAAGGAACAGAATCAAAAAATTCAACTTGCCTACAAAATCTTGTCCAATAATTCCTCTTGAAATGTCAGTATTATTTTAAAGAACTCCAAGTCTTTCTCTTCCAATGGAATATGCAATAAGTTCAGCCTGATGCAGTGGGGAAAACATCAATATTAGGGAAAGGGTCCAGGTGACCCAGGATGTTGTTCTAGCTCAGTTGTGGAGTATTGTGTAAATCACTTCTCTTTATTATAAATTTCTTTAATTTCCTCAATTGTTAAAATGATGATGGCTAAACTAGGGGTTTCCAAACTGTCAGAAAATCAGAGGTTCCTGAATATACTCAAGAATCAGGTATTATCTGAATAAAATGTGAACATATATAGAGAAAAAACAACATTAAAAGTAGTCCTAGAATTCAAAGCATAAGAAACATTGGGTTAGATGATGCCTCAGGTGGCTGCCAGTTCTAACTGCCCATGTTTCAGTGAACACATGCACAGCACATAAATGTAATCGCCAATATGACATTGTGATTCAGGAGGCATTTTATTAGTCACATTGAGTTCATACTATGAATGCAGACTAACTGCATTCACAGTGTGGATTATCTCTTTGGCTGTTTGAAAATCAGTGGAGGCCAGCTTCACTGCAGGGAGGCATGGTACCAATGTACACAATCAATCTGCCCTCTCTGAAGAAGTCTCAGTGCCCAGTGACATGGAAAAAGTTGCTGTGATGGAGAAAGAGCTTTGAGACAATATCTCGAGGGTGGCTCAAGTTGCAGTTTCATTTAGCAAGTGCACAGCTGCTGCTCTAGAACTAGAGGTAAATTATGGAAGATATCATTTGTTTTTGCCTGTTCAGCATCCTTTCCCATTCTTGTTTCCATTCCAGTTTCCCTTGGAAGTGAAGGGACCGGATTGCAAGTCTTACTACAAAATTGTAAGCAAGATCACGTTATCGTAGCATCAAGACCAACAAGTACTTCAATGGGACAAAACAGAGTTCTGAAGCAGACCCAACTGATATTCTGACAAAGATAATTCAACTATAAAGTATAATACTTGCAACATCTATTAAGGAAACAATTGGAAATCTATACCTCCACATAGCATAAAAAAAAATTAACTCAATATATTTGTGGGGCCTAAAACAACAAACTTTATAAAATAAACTATACAGCTTCTAGAGGAACACATATGAGAAAGCCTTAGTGACTTTGGATTAAGGGTTTTTAGATAAAACGTCAAAAGCACAATCCATAAAAGAAAAAAAAAAACTAATAAATTGAACTTCAAGATTTTAAACTTTTGCTCTTTAAAGACACAGTTAAGAGAATGAAAAGCCAAAATAAAAGGGAGAAAATATTTGTAAATTATACTTCTGAAAAGGAACTTATATCCAGAAAAAATAACTCTTAAAAGTCCACAATAAAAAAATAGACTAGCTTTTAAAACAAGCATAAGATCTGAATAGATACTTCACTAAAGAAGACACATCTGTGGCAAATAAGCACATGAAAACATGCTCACTTATTAATCATTAGGGAAATTCAAATTAAAACCTCAATGTGGTACCTGTGCATACCTATTAGAGTAGCAAAATTTGAAAGGTTACCAATTCCAGGGGATAGTTATGACTCAGAGAACTAGAACCTTCGCACACTGCTGGTGGAAATGTAAAATGGTGCAGCACTCACTTTGGAAAAATGTGGCAGGTTCACAAAAGAGAACGAACATAAAACTACTTTATGATTCAGTTGTTCCACTTCTAGCTATTTACCCAAGAGAAATGAAAGTGTATCTCCCTACAGAGACTTACATGTGAATATCCACAGCAGCTTTATGTGTACTGGCCAAAAATCCAGAACCAACCCAGTCCATCAACCGGTGATAACTAGATAAACTGTCATACACAAATGAATACTCACAAATAAAAAGGGATACACCATGGGCAAATGATTCAAGATGGATAAATCTCAAAGTAATTATGTTAACAGGAAACGGCTGGCAAAAAGAATATGGTTCTGTTTATATAAAATTCTAGAGAACAAAAGCTAATCAAAAGCAGATCAGTGGTCACCTGGCTGGGGGAAGGGATAGGTCACCAAGGGGCATAGGAAACTTTTCAGGTGACAGGCAAGTTCATAATCTTGATTATGAGGATGGTCTCACAGGCATATGGGAATGTTAATATGTACCAAATTATACACTTTAAATATGGACTGTTTGTTAGTATGTTAATTATACTTCAATAAAACTGTTTTGGGTCTTCCCTCGTGGCTCTGAGGTAAAGAATCTGCCTGCCAATGCAGAAGATGTGGGTTCGATCCCTGGATCAGGAAGATACCCTGGAGGAGGAAATGGTAATCTACTCCAGTATTCTTACTAGGAAATCCCATGGACAGAGAAGCCTGGCGGGCTACAGTCAATGGGGTCGCAAAAGAGTCAGACATGACTTAGTGACTAAACAACAACAAAGCTGTTTTTAAAGACAGTAATCAAAATTCTTTTCCTTTGTATATCCACATCCCCTTGCAATGTAATTTTGCAGCTGCTTCCATCAAGAGGAAGAGTCCTTCTCCATCCTTTGAACCTGGGACGGCTAACAGAATGTGCTAGAAGTGATGTAGTTGCCTGTTCTGAAGCCTAGGTCTTAAAATGCTTGTTAATTCCCTACTGACTTAGTCCATTTGGGTTGCAATAACAAAACCATCAACAGGGTGGTTCAAAGAGCAAACATTTATTTCTCACAGTTTTGAAGGCAGAGAATTCTGAGACCAAGGTACCCACAGATTCAGTGTCTGGTGAAAGCTCACTTCCTGTTCATGGAGGACTGACTTCTCACTGGGTCCTCACATGACAAAAGGGACAAAGGTGCTCTTAGGAGTCTCTTCTGTGAGGACACTGATTCCATTCATGAGGACTCTACCCTCCAGACCTAATTACCTACCAAAGGCTCCCACCTTCCAATACCATCATTCCAATACCAGGATTTCAACATATGAATTCTGGGGGGACACAAACATTCAGACTCTAGCACCCACTCTCCCTCAGAGCCCTGCTGCTACCCTATGAACAGACAAGCAAGATAGAGGATGGAAGACACATGACCCAGCCACTCCTCTCTTTTTTAACACCCAGTCACCCCCAAAGGCAGAACCACCTACCTAGCCTGCAGTCAAGGAAACTGAGTATCTTAGAGGACGGGTCAGTCAAGATCATATGACCTGCTCAGCTGAGGCCAACTTGAACTTTCAACCCTCTGAATCAAGTAAATAGCTATTGTGCTATAATACTACAGAGAAGGCAATGGCACCCCACTCCCGTACTCTTGCCTGGGAAATCCCATGGACGGAGAAGCCTGGTGGGCTACAGTCCATGGGGTCGCTAAGAGTCGGACACGACTGCGCAACTTCACTTTCACTTTTCACTTTCATGCATTGGAGAAGGAAATGGCAACCCACTCCAGTGTTCTTGCCTGGAGAATCCCAGGGACGGTGGAGCCTGGTGGGCTGCCGTCCGTGGGGTCGCACAGAGTCGGACACTACTGACGCGACTTAGCAGCAGCAGCAGCAGCTATAACACTAAGTTTGGAGTGGTCTCATTTGTGGTTAATATTAATACACAAGTGATTCACTTCCCATCCAGGACCATATTTCTCACTCACCCAACTTGACTTGATCTTGGTGGGGCAGCCAGAGACTAGGAACTGTTCATTATCTTAGGCCAGCCACCTTCACTCCACAGAGAACTTTCATTTTTCATATACCAAACGTGGATGTCTATTATCTAGGCACTGTGCTAGACCCCAAGGGTTGATGTACAAGAGAGACAGTCCCATCACAGGAGATCTGAGATTATAAATCAGAGTTACAGAGGGGTAGCAGCAAGCATATCAAATTCATTTTTTCCCTTTTTTAGATTGGCTTTGTTGTCTTGGATATTTCTAAATCAGTTAATTTCTCTCATAACCTTAGTATGAAATCCCTCCCTACTCTACGAAGAGTTAAAGAAAATGGGGGTAAACCTCCTGTGAAACAAGACACAATTCAGGCAGCATCAGAAAAGGATGCCATTCAAAGAAGGATGTGATCACAAGTGAGAAAGGACTGAACTTATAAAAGAACTGCTGTTCAGTAAATCAGTCATGTCTGACTCTTCACAACCTCTTAGACTGTAGCCCGCCAGGCTCCTCTGTCCATGGAATTTTCCAGGCAAGAATACTGGAGTGGGTTGTCATTTCCTTCTCCAGGGGATCCCCCTGACCCAGGGATCTCTTGCATCAAACCTGCATCTCCTGCATTGGCAGGTTGATTCTTTACTACTGAACCACTAGGGAAGCCTGTACAAGAATTACTGAGGGGTAACGACAGAGAATGAGATGGATGGATAGCATCACTGACTTGATGGAGGTGGGTTTGAGTGAACTCCGGGAGCTGGTGATGGAC
Source organism: Moschus berezovskii (assembly GCF_049115385.1). Lineage (NCBI taxonomy): Eukaryota > Metazoa > Chordata > Mammalia > Artiodactyla > Moschidae > Moschus > Moschus berezovskii. Next base: position 78,108,032 of record NC_142471.1, read on the forward strand.
AGGGAGGCCTGGCGTGCTGTGATTCATGGGGTCGAAAGAGTCGGACATGACTGAGCGACTGAACTGAACTGAACTAAAAGGTGCATAGTTTGGAAGCAGATGAGAAGTCATAGGATTGGGCTAAAAAAAACACAAGCAAATTCATTAATGCAAGTATCAAGCACTGACATTTGTATTTTTAAAAGGTTTTAAAAGCCCAGCTTCCAGATGTTGTTCTTCAGAGATACTGATCCAGGAGACAGGCTGACCATCTTAGTCAATTGCCATTTAAATGTCCTGCCCTCAAGTTGAAGGAAACACATATTTTGTAAAGACCTCCAGGAGAGTGTGGGTCCTCAAGGTTGAGGCCATTCCACTCCCAAGAAGTGGTTTATGGATGTAACAACAAGGGCAAGAAACAAAAGCATGAGGTGTTCTTTGCTCTTTATATCTATCTAGATCAAGAGAATACTCATGATTGCCCTCAGAAACATTTCTATTAGACTATCAAGAAAATCCACCTCTTGATGCCTCAAATATCATCCTGGGTGCTCATCTCCTATAAAAAGAGGAGACTGCCACCTCAAGGGGAAGGAACAGGAGCCAGGTTCATGGCCACAGAGCTCAATTTTGGATGAATCTATTTTTGTCAATCTTCCTAAGATAGCATGGGTCATTGGTTCTACTCAGATTCCAGAAATAACTCATGACTAGTAGTTATTCACTTTTTGGCCAAAGGCTGAAAAACAGAGCAAGGAATAGCTAAATTGATATTTAATGATATTTTGAGTAAAAAACAAACACACAAACTTGGTTTAAAAACCCTCCTGACTTCAAGAGAAAGACAAATACCATATGGTATCACTTATATGTGGAATCTAAAATATGACTCAAATGAACTTATCTGTGAAACAGACTTACAGACATAGAGCACAGACACGTGGTTGCCAAGGAGGGAAGAGGTGGGGAAGGGAAGGATTGGAAGTTTGGGATTATCAGATACAAACCAGTGTATATAGAACGGATGGACAGCAAAGCCCTACTGTATAGCACAGGGAAGTATATTCAATATCCTGTGATAAACCATAATGGCAAAGAATATGAAAAAGTATGTATATGCACATGTAACTGAACCACTTTGCTATATAGCAGGAATTAGCACAACACTTTAAATCAACTATATTTCATTAAAACAAACAGATTTCAATTAAAAAAAAAATCCTCCCACGTCTCTCAGTTGTGAACCTTTCACTCACTATCTTTTTAAGAGAACATACTCATTAACCTGTGCTGCACTGAGTCACTCAGTCGTGTCTGACTCTTTGCAACCCCATGGACTGTAGCCCTCAAGACTCCTCTGTCCATGGGGATTCTCCAGGCAAGAATACTCGAGTGGGATGCCATGCAATCCTCCAGGGGATCTTCCCAACCCAGGGATCAAACCCAGGTCTGCCACACTCCAGGCAGATTCTGTACCATCTAAGCCACCAGGGAAGCCATTCACTAACCTAGGACTTGGCAAAGAGAAGAAAGTCTCCCTAATCCTTAGCCATGCATACCCCTAAGACAGAAGCCCACGAGGGATTTAGAGACAAGTGGAATAGCTTCTGCAGCCCTTCAGGGTGATCTCCAAGTCCCCTGGTAACAAACAGACCCTTGTCTACCTAACAACACAAGTTCACACCACCCTCAAGACACAGATCCTACTTCTTATCTCTCAGGAGCCTTGGGCCTTCTGCTCAGATGAGGGTTCTATCTAGGGAGTGCCTCACCTGGAACTCTACCCTTAGTCCAAATTATATCTTCCCCAGATTCCTGGAAAAGCTTTCACCTTAATGGAGAAAGATTTAAGTTGGTCGCTATTAAAATTGCTTTATTATTATTTTTTTACTTTGACAGCTTTGTGCCTTTTATCATTAAAAGCACAGTATCATTTAAATAAAAGTGAAGAGTGACATTTCTAAGAAATGCCTGCCACTCAGGGATAACACTATTAATTTTAAAAAGTTATTACTTGAAAGAACACCCTTTTAGCACACGGAGTTAAACAGCACAAAGCTTAGCATGTCAACAGGCCATACATCAGCAATTTGCCTTTGGTTCTGAGATTCCAAAAAGAATCTCCTGTACTGGGAGTAGGCTGACTGTGCCTCCAGGCCTCTCCATGTCAGCACCAGGCATAGGGGCACAGCTGTCTTCTCAGTGAGCAAAACTAGATACACTCATTCTCCAAGTACCACTGAAAGAAAGCCATGACTTTTTTTTTTAGAGACACTTTCATCAGATGTGTTTCCAGCCTCTGGTTCCACTTGGCAACAGGCCAAGCTCAGCAGCCTTGATAGAGGAGCAGTGAGCTGGTGAACCATCTGAAAATTCAGTCCCCACAAGACATAAGGAAGTCTTTCATTATCGCCTGTATTCAACCACCATGGTAGATTACAAAGGCCATAAATCAAAGTCAAAATAGGCCAGTCATAGCCCAATTCACTGGCAGACTGTATTTTGTACCTTCCAGATGCATTGGCCTCTAGGATAGAAGCCAAGAGAGAAAAGACCATTCCATAAGAAAGAAGACCAGCTTGGCTAAGAGACGAGAATATAGGATATTAGGGCTTGGCAGCAGAATGTGCATTGATTTTAGCCATAGTAAAAAGTAACATCACCAAAGTGCTTAAGTGAAAGTTAGTCACTCAGTTATGTCCAACTTTTTGTGACTCCATGGACTGTAGCCTGCTAGGCTCCTCTGTCCATGGAATTCTCCAGGCAAGAATACTGGAGAGGGTAGCCATTCTCTTCTCCAGGGGATCTTACCAACCCAGGGATCAAACCTGCGTCTCCTGCATTGCAGGCAGATTCTTTACTGTCTGATCCACAAGGGAAATGAAGTAACTAAAAGGGACTTGCATACACACACACAAAACCATCAAGTACCAATTCTACTTTCATTCTTGTATATACATGTACTTAGAGAAAATGGTCTTACTATAGCAACCAGTAAAATTCAGAAGGGCCCAGGGTGAAGGAGAATCAAAGGGACTTTTTCCAAAGCCCAGATGCATGCATTATAAGAGAAGAATTTGTTTGATAATACATGCAGTGTCCTGCAGCAGTGCTCTGTGCCCATCAGGAAATTACTGTCATCATACACATCGCTAACAAAATCAGACTCCCTCATCTAATCTCACTTCAATTTGACCTAGTTTCATTCCCGTGAGAGACCAACAATAAGTCCAAATGCAATACAGGTGGTATAGAAAATAAACATTGTCTCCAAGACAAAAACTTAGTCTGTAACACTAAAAACCTATATCCAACAGTTTCAAAAATTTATCAGGATTCTCCCACTACTGAACAAGAAAAATCCTTTCAAATTTCCTGGAAAGAGATTGACAAATGAAGATCTGAAGGGTGGGACACCCCTTCCCTTTAGAAATGGAGAGTTCAGGAATTAAAATGATAATAAGTGCTGTCAAAAAAATCAATGCTGCAAACACAGTTTGATCACTGGTGCTGATAGTGAGTGCCACACGACTCAGCTTGCTCCTTTCTCTGTATGAAACGTGACTTGTCATCTGTCATGTGGACCAGGTTTGACAATTTCAGTCACGTTAGGGAACATCACATCTGCTAGGGCCATCAGCCACTTTCCGCAAATGCTCTTCAATCTGAGGGTGTTGCTTGAGAAGCAGTGACAGTGCTGGCAAAACCAGAAGTCTTTTCAAGGCTGAGCTCCAGTGTTGAAGGCTGACGTGATGAATATCTCTGAAGGTGACTGAACCCACTCTCAGGGCCCAGATTCAGCTCTACGTGGCAGTTTCAAAGCTCACATACACAACTATTTTTGATTCCCACACACTGATTTAGTCTTAGCTCAAATTGAAAAACTAAAATCAGGTGCCATCAGAACCAGTCGCACATTTTCTAATGCTGTAACATGAGCACATCCGTTACCCACATGGGCCATCAGAAGCAAACATCACCAAAATCAAAGAGTTCTGGGGTCTGCTACTGATTTGAACTATTATTCTGAGCAGTCGATACCATGTCCACATTTAGATCTTCCAAGGGAATGATTAGACTCAGTAATGTCTGAGACATCTATTTTAAGAGTCTGTGCTTAGGAATTGACAATAAAAAGGGAAATATATATCTCAAGATATAATTTGACCTCATAATATTTCAAAACTCCTTTAAATGCTGAGTCGAGTAACAAATTTCTGACTTTTTGACAATGAAGGAAACGCCTATCTTTGAATAAAGGCAACGTCAAAGAGAAGAGGACACAGAAGGACAGAGACCTGCCACAATAATGTTATTCAAGCCCCTAGATGCAGCCGTTCCTGAAGCAGAAGTGCTTCAGGAATTCTGCTTCAGGAACCTTTCAATGATGTGAGCCAATACATTTCCTTTTATGTTTAAGCTTGTTTACAAGTTGAGTTTCTGGTCAATTCAAATCAAGATGATTCCTGACTAATAGACAGAAGGAGGAATCTTTAGGGCCCCTGAAGAGCATTCGGTATTTTAGTTGATCTCATTACTTTGGGTACCAGATCAAATACACTTCAACCTCAGTAACTTGGTCTGTAAAGAAGAAATGGACTTTGTGACCCACCTTCCTATACTGAAATCAGTATTCGTCTGGCTTGGTCTGTAATCCAGCGGAAAGAAATTCATATAGGCTCCACTGAAGGAAAGTGGAGAATGTAAAGAGAAGTGAGAGTTAACTCTAGAGAGGAATTAGTGAATGCCTAGCCTCTCTCTGGCTTCCCTGGTGGCTCAGAGGTTGAAGTGTCTGCCTCCAATGCAGGAGACCTGGGTTCGATCCCTGGGTTGGGAAGATCCCTGGAGAAGGAAATGGCACCCCACTCCAGTACCCTTGCCTGGATAATCCCATGGACGGAGGAGCCTGGTGGGCTGCAGTCCACGGGGTCGCACGGAGTCAGACACGACTGAGCGCCTTCACGTCACTTCACTTCACTTAGCCTCTTTCTAGGGCTTCCTTTGTGCCTCAGCGGGTAAAGAATCTGCCTGCGATGCGGGAGACCAGGGTTCAATCCCTGGGTCGGGAAGGTCCCCTAGAGAAGGGAAAGGCTACCCACTCCAGTATTCTAGACTGGAGAATTCCATGGACTGTATAGACCATGGGGTCGCAAAGAGTTGGACACGACTGAATGACTTTCACTTTTTCTCCTCTCTCTCTAGAAGTCCTGAGCTGGTCACACAGAGGCACTGGTCATGACTGCTGAGGCCACGTGTGGTCGTGGTTGTACAAAATCACCAAGAATAGATGGAAACAAAACAAGAACACACACCCCCACTACCACCACTGTATCTTGCAGATTGCCAAATGACAAACCTGGGAAGCCAAAACACACCTGCAGGTCCAGTGAATGAGACCAGTCTAGAATCACAGCAAAATGTAACTCAAAAGGGAGTGATAGAATCAAGAAGTCCAGTATAATTATGCAAAGTAGGACTGCATACACTGACCTCATTACACCTGGATTCCAGTCTCATGGCACACAGGGTCAGCCTGGGAAGAGATTCAAGGTGAACAAAAGATAGCCTGCCTTTAGGTTTAGGAGAAAGAAAGAAAATGGAAAAGGGGACTGGAGGAGGAAAAATGAAGATAGAACAAGAGAAATGAAGTGTGATGGTTAAGACCAGAGCCGTCCAGGGAAGTGGTTAAGATATCATGCTCCCAACGCAGTGAGCCTGGATTCAACCCCGAGTCAGAGCACTATTAACAGATCCCACATGCCATAACTAAGACCAGACCCAGCCAGAAAAAAAGACCAGAGCCTCTGAAAACAGACAGACCTGGGTTCAGACATGAGTTCTGCTCCTTCTTTTGAGACTTCTCTTCTTCCTTCCTCCCTCCCCTTTCTTCCTTTCTTTTGTCTTTAACAATCTTATTGAATTATAGCATACATGTTATAAAATCGCACATTACAAGTACACAAATCGATGACCTAGTAACTTTACCAAGTTATGCAGCCTTCACCCTAAATCAGTGTTAAAACACTGTCATCTCTCCAGTAAACACCTTCTTTCTCACAGTTAATCTCCATCCCCAATCTCAGCTCCAGAACCACCACTATGTTGTGTCTCTAAAAATAAATTTATTCTCTGCCTCTATAAATTTGCCCTTTCTGGAGGGCATAAGTGGAATCACGTGATATGAGGCCTCTTGTGTCTGACCTTTCTTATTTAATGTAATGTTTTTGAGACTCACCCATCACCATTTGCATAACAAATGTCAGAAGTTTACCCCCATTTTGCTGAACAGTAGCTCACTATCAGTACCAGACTTTTTTTCTTAAGCCTCAGTTTCCTCATCTGTAAAATAAGGATAAGAATAATAGAATCAATTCGATAGTGTTAAATAAATGTGATAAATGAAATTGTGCATATTAAGACTGCAGCATAGCAGCAGGTACCCAACACATGCATAATTACTCTTAAGAAGCTACAGTAGTAACAAAAAGAAAGCATTGCTATTTCAACCATTCACAATTCTGACTACAGACATCACCTTCCTCCTATTCACTATTCAGGGAAGAAAAGGAAGGTACATTTGCTTGCATTTTAATAGAAAAGGAAAGGAGAACAAAAGCTAAGTGAGTGCCTCGGGACCCCCATCCCAGAACCTCTGGGTGGAATGGGGAGGGGTGCTTTGGCACAGGCAGCTCACAAAATGTAGCACCTCCTAAACAGCATCACCGCAACTGTCAGAGAGCCTATTGCTTCTAAGTGTATCTGGAGGATGATGGCAGAATTGAGTCAGTAATGCATAGATTCGCTTTCTAAAAAATGGAGTGATAATGATGCAAGAGAAAGCTCCTTAAGTAGGAATAATGGTGTGAAAGTAAGGAAAAGAACAAATCCAAGTGAATTAGAAAATGCCACCCAGATCCTGTCATGTACTCAACTGCTGCAAGGCCTCTCCCAGGGAACTGCATGGGCACAGCCCTGCTCCAATTCCCAAAACTCAGGACAGAGGAAGGAGACAGCTCCTTGTGAAGAGGCATCCTGCAGCTTGAGTACCAATCCAGCTTTCCCTGTCTTTCATGTAGCTGACTCTGAAAATACACTTTTTAAAGCTCAGGAGTTTAAAGGTTTCATCGTTCCTGCTAGCAGAAAGACATTAATCAAACACAGAAACATGCATGGAGAAATGATTAAATGTCCCAAGCAGGGCAACTACTGACACCATTCTCTGCTGCAGGGCACATGGAAGGGAGATCCACAGAGACCTGGAGCAGAAGTATATCGAATGGAGCTGGAACTTTCAGAAACAGAAATAGCCAGATTATAAAAGGGTGGGATTTTAGGCATAGGAAACCTTCATATACTTAGTAAGTGTTCCTGAAAGTAGCAAATATCCAAACCAAAGTTTGAATTTCAGTTAGACCACAGAGTTACTGGAAAGACTCTCATACACCTGTATAAGTCAACCTTTCCATTTGTATCTAGATATTTAGAAAGAGGAGGAGGATTAGAAACACACACAAATACACATCCATGACCTTGGCAGGATAGATAAAGACCGTTCATCATTAATTAGATATAGGATAAATTAAACAGCTATAATTTTGAAGGCTGCACACGTTTTGCATTGCTAAGAATAGACACTCAAGAATAGACACTTTGGCTTTTGTGTTTAGCCAAAGTAAACACTTCAGTGAAGTTTCTTTAGATCCACAAAGTCACGGCAGGAACCTAATATGAGATCAAGGTTAGAAATTAAATTGCTCTAAGGAATGACATATGAAGAATGTTTTGAGTCTCCTCTCGGTGCTTGAAGAAGTAAGGAGTCTAGGGACCTGAGAATGACCAAAAGGGAGATGAGGGGAAAGTAATTCTAGAACTGTAGTTCTCAACCAGGTATGCTTTGGCTCGCAGGGGACATTTGGCAATAGCTGGAGACATTTTTAGTCTCCCTCCACAACTTGAGGGAGAAACACAACTGGTGTCTAGTGGATTGCAGTCAGGGTACTGTCAAACACCCAACAGTGCACAGGTCAGGTCCCACTACAAGGAATTATCCCTCACAAAATCTCAATAGGGCCAAGTTTAAGAAATGATGGCTTTGAACTGTGGTGCTAGAGAAGACTCTTGAGAGTCTCTTGGACTGCAAGGAGATCAAACCAGTCAATCCTAAAGGAAATCAACCCTAAATATTCATTGGAAGGACTGATACTGAAGCTGAAGCTCTAATACTTTGGCCACCTGATGCAAAGACGCCGAATCATTGGAAAAGACCCTGATGCTGAGAAAGATCGAAGGCAGGAGGAGAATGGGGTGGCAGAGGATGAGATGGTTGGATAGCATCACCGACTCAGTGGACATGAGTTTGAGCAAACTCCAGGAGATAGTGAAGGACGAGGAAGTCTGGTGTGCCACAGTCCATGGGGTCGCAAAGAGTCAGACACAACTTAGCAACTGAACGACAACAGCAAGCTGTAGAAGAAAAATAAAAGGAGTCTATTAACAACTTGAAATGTCAGGAATCAAGCAGACAAATAGGGGACAGATAGGGGAGAAATTCCCTGGGATCAGGGATGGACCAGGAAGTTTTCATGATACCCATTCAACTTTATTTTGTGTGCTTAGAAGTACCGAGATCTTTCTTTCCATTTTCTCTACATTAAATTCTACAACATGATAGCCTGTGGTAGAGATGTCTTGGAGAATAAGAAAGAAGAACTGCAATCAGCAGAGCAGGGAGATAGGAGAGCAAGGTACTGTGGCAGAGACCAATGGTGATGCTTGAACCAAGCAGGGCAGGCTGCCATGTCTTCACCTCAGCAGTCTCCCAGATTGGTGGGGAAGGGGTGGAAGTTCTGCCAGGATGTGGCAAGAAGGCTTGGGGAGATGGTGACACAGATAAGGAAGCTCGTACTCAGTCATTCAGTCATGTCAGACTCTTTCTGACCCCATGGACTACAGCCCACCAGGCTCCTCTGTCCATGGGATTTTCCAGGCAACAATACCAGAGTGGGTTGCCATTTCCTCCTCCAGGGGATGCTCCCAACACAGGGATCGAACCTGCATCTCCTGAATTGGCAGGCGGATTCCTTACCACTGAGCACCTGGGAAGCCCCCTCAGTGTAATAAACTTGCTTGCTGCGGGGTGAGTAGCTGTAGCCAAGGCTGGCCAGAGTGTCCAGATGTGGAGGGTGTCACAGCCTCTGTTCATCTCTGTCTTCCAGGACCTCACACGCCATCTGTACCCTCGCATCTGCGGTGGGACTTTTCACTCCTACATTCAGCCGTGGTAGCTTATTTCAGTTATTGTTATTTGTCTTTCCTGTTACTTTTTAATTAAAAAACAGAAATATAGCCTTAAATTGACCAAAGGCATGAGAAGAATCTACATACTGGATCAGTCAGCTTCTCTCGAGTCCCACAATCCCCATGCCAAAATTTTCAAGCACCTACATATGCCAGACATGGTGTGTGGCACTCTGGATCTTCAGGGCAAGATGGTGACATACAGCTAACTATTTCCATTTTAGTGATGAGAAAACAGACCTGGGAAGACAAAGTTACTTCTCTAGGTTACACAGGTGGAAATTGTTTGTTTCAGGCTTGGAACCTGGTCATCTTGAGTTTAAGGACAGGGGAACAGTTATCATGGAAATATCATAACAAATGGAATAGAAATGGGTACCTAGCACATAAATAGATGTTCAATATTATCAATTTAAATAAAGTGAATTAAAACATTTAAAAATCTATTAGTAGGTGTAAAAAATCATAAGGGTTTGAGTAGTATAACTTGAACTATGTCCAGGAAGGCAATTTGTCAATAAATATAAAGAGAGCTAGTGAGATTCCTACTATTTCATCAAGTAATTCTATTTCTATTATCTTAGTCTAAAGATGAATGAAGGTAGAGATTTAGTCTACAAATGAAGGTAGAGATTTATTCCCAAGTATTATGGGGGTCATTTATTATACAAAAAAAGAGAAATCTGCTATCATAAGGAAATTAATTTTAGCATATCCATAAAATAGAATTGCATGTATTTACTAAAGATTATTTTACCAAAACACTTACTATGGGAAAGTGCTTAAAATATTAAAATCGGATTATACAATTACATCTTCACTGTGATGCCAATATTTTTAGTATATAAGAAAAAAGATGGCAATAAAACATGCCAAAATATTATTAATAGTACATTTTTTCTTTTAAACACCTTTCTGTATTTTAAATTTTTTCTATAAAACCTAGACCTTCCATTTATAATTGTAAATAAAATGAAAACCAAGATGACCTTGCAATAACTTGAGAAAGAAGTTCATAAATGACTGGGTTAGGCAACAGTAAAGTGCATTTGAAAGACCTTCGACAAAGAAGTCTTACTCTGCAACATAACTCCATGATAACACCCACCCCCCGCCCCCAGCCAAACCAGCATTACCTGTGGTGTGTCAGAGACACACAAAAGACTCACAAAGTTTCCATCAAGAGGGAGCTCAGAAAAGAGAATGACAGGGATCTGAAGTCCTAAGAAAAGACCAGGGCTTACCAAGAAACCTGAAAGTAGGTGAAAGCTAAGTGGGTAGAAGCCAGGCTGGCCCTGGACAGTGTAAACAATTTGTAAAGCAGCCTTTCCCTCAGGGGGAGGAGATTATTACAGTCCCTGGTGATGTTAAAAGAAGGAGCACCTTGACATGTCTATAATAAAAGTGCTTCCTGCTACTATACAATGCCGGCAAGCAACAGAACCTTGGGCCAACTCTTAAAACAGGAGTCGGCTGACTTATTTCTATAAAGAGCCAGATAGTAAATATTTTAGCCTTTGCAGGCCATATAGCTACTCAACTCTGCCATAGTAGTATGAATACTGCTGGGAGACAAGACATAAATAAATGGGTATGGCTGTTCTTGCCTGGAGAATCCCAGGGACAGGGGAGCCTGGTGGGCTTCCGTCTATGGGGTCACACAGAGTCAGACACGACTGAAGTGACTTAGCAGCAGCAGCAGCAGCAGCAGTCCAAAAAACCTGAATTTATAGAAACACTCATTGGGCTAGGCTGTCCCTCTGGCCATAGCTTGCTGATCCCTTAAGACTTTAAGCACAGCAGTGAAAGCTTTCTATTCTGGCTTTTCCCGCTGGTCATGCTTCCTTGTAGTAAGGTACCAGAGTTTGAATTGCGTAAATTATGTGATTATTTGGGGAAAGAGCTGGGGGAGATCAAGGTAAATCAGAAAGCGTGTTCATTTTATAGTGCTTTGGTAACTAAATGGACAGCAGGTGAGGGCTTCTGCAAGGAGCTCGCCAATCTGCTGGTGACACAGGCTGATCAACATGCAGTCTGCCTCTGGTGACGTGAAGTTTACTGGTTACCCTAGTGGAGTGAGCGCCATGGACGGGTGGGAAGAGGAGCCAGAGATTGGAGGCCCAGGAGTGACAGTGAGCTCTGCGTGAGTGGAGTCTTTTAGGCTGGAACTCCAAAACTACAGGCTGTACTTTAATTAGTCATATGACCTTCATCTCTCATTCAAAAAAATTTGAAGGCCTGACATTGTTGAATTTTACCTGAGCCCTGTGATCCTGCAGAACAGTGAAGGTTTGTGTTTCAGAAATCAGCTTACTGCAGAGAAGCATCCTTCCCCCTGAGACTTAGAAAAGACTCATGGGTGGCTGCCAGGCCCTGTTTACCTATGGCAAAAACAGGCACAAACCCTCCAAGTTTCCATTTTTTGCCCCCTAAATAACTAACTGAACTGCTTATCTCCACTGATCAGAGCAAAAAATACTTATTAACCAAGTTTTAGTTCTGCTTTCCTTACTACTCCAGGCCCCTGAAATCTGGCCCACCCTCAACCCAAATTAGCACGCCACCTCATGCGACAAGTTGACTCACTGGGAAAGACTCTGATGCTGGGAGGGATTGGGGGCAGGAGGAGAAGGGGATGACAGAGAATGAGATGGCTGGATGGCATCACCAACTCTATGGACATGAGTTTGAGTGAACTCCGGGATTTGGTGATGGACAGGGAGGCCTGGCGTGCTGTGATTCATGGGGTCACAAAGAGTCGGACACGATTGAGCAAGTGAACTGGACTGAACTGAACTGTCCCCACCCCTCAGAGAATAGGTTGGCCTCAGAGTCACATTCTCTACTCACACCATCTTTTCCTCCTACTACTCCACACCTGGCTCTTTGTAGCCTTGCTTCAGTTCAGTTCAGTTCAGTCGCTCAGTTGCTATAAAACAAAAGTTCCACTTTCCTGGTGGTCCACTGGTTAAGAATCTGCTGCCATGGAGCAACGCAGCCCATGCGCCATAACTACTGAGCCTGTGCACCCTAGAGCCCATGCTCTGCAACAGGTCACTGCAACGAGAAGCCCACACACCACAACTAGAGACTAGCCCCCACTTGCCACACTTAGAGAAAGTCCGCACTCAGCAAGGAAGACCTGGTGCAGTCAATATATAAATTATAAAAAAGAAAAATCTCCTTTTGGCTAATTTTTGATACGCTTGGCTTTATAGTTACAACATTTTCCCTGTTGAAATAGTCCTTCTGCTTTGTAATATTGCTTTGGAATAAATCTCTCCTTACTGAGTCTGGATCGCTTTTTCTTTGACGGGCTCTAGATGAGATGGTTGATGTGGTTACCGATCATCTCTCCATCTCCCTCTCCTCCAGTTCCCACCTCCACATCTGCTCTCTCCCACTCCACCCTAGCCCCAGTGCCTTCCTCAAACTCCAAACATGTTTCCATTCCAGAGTCTTGGCATTTGACCTTGAAACAGATACAACCTGCCCGGGTTACTCTCACTTTGTCGCACTGTTTGTTCAAACGCTAACCTATCCAAGAGGCTGGATAGCCCTCTACAAAGTACCAGCTCCATCTCTTTCCTTTCTGCTTAATCCCATACTGCCTTTTTTCGTTCTTCCTTGTGTTTATTTCCACCTGATATAGATGTATTTATTGCCTATCTCCCAGCGCTTAGGATATAAACTCCCCATGACCAGAGACTGTGCCTTCTTTGTACACTGCTGTACCTTTAGTGCCTGGAACATGCCCTGGGATGAGACAAAGTCAGCTGTCAGTAAATACCTGGCTCAATAAAATGACCTGAAGAAAGAGAGTAAAGTGAAATCTACTAGTGATAATTATTGAATGCTTACTAGATAATTGCTCTGTGCTGATTTCTAAGCCTCACAATTAACTGTTAAGGTAGGGATTATCGTCTCCTTTGACAAATGAGAACACTGAAGTACAAAGATTCACTAAAATGTCCACATTTTTATAGCTATGATGTGCTCAGTCTAGGATTCAGATTGATCCCCGCACCCTTATATTTTTTGCTGTAATATAGCGAATTCCCTCTTAAAACTTTATTACTGCTGCCATGCGATTGCCTGCAAGAAAAGAAGACAGAAGTCCTAGAGCACCACTTCTTTTTGGCACCAGGAGCAAGGATTTGAGGGAGAACCTGCAGGGGTAACATAAGACACCTTCCAGCTGTCCCCAGGAGTGATGGTGAGAATCCCAGCAACTGGGGGTCTCCTGGAGCCAGAAGCTGGCCACCCCAGCTCACCACTATGACCTCAACAGCCAACTGTGCCTGACACACAGTAGAGACTGAACGTCTGTTGAACAGAAGTGCCATAGGGGCATGGAGGAAATGTATCCACCAGAGGAGGAAGGGCACACTGGAAGCTGGGGCAAATCTGAGATGGCTTAAGCTGGAGGTGGCCATTTAAAAGTCCCCGCAAAGGACAAATAACATTTACATAAGCAAGAGGAGAAAAAGCCTTCGCGTCCTCTCTGGGACTTCCTCGGCCCCAAGTCTCCTTGTGCATTCCGTCTAACTGTGTCTGACCCAGGGCACAGCCTGCCAGTGGGAAGTGCTCCAACCTGACCAGCTATTTCACAGTCATAAAAATTAATTACCAAGCTGGAGGTGGAACGTGTGACTCATTTATTCTTCTCAAAGCCAGCTCTAAATCTTGAAGGCAAAAATAGCAGGTACTGAATTACTCTTATTCCCCTCTGGATGCAATGAATTCTTAAATAGGTTTATCTATATCTATACATCTTATTTTTGACTGAAAAATATTTGCTAAACATAGTAATGACCTAACTTTTATTGAGCGCCTTATATATGTCAGGAACTGTTAGACATGTTCCATGTGACAAGGCATCTTCCTCTTACAGGAACCCATGAGATATTGGTTATGTTCATTTTACTAAAAAGAGACTGAGGCTCAAGAGGTCCGTCATCTTTTGGTTATAAAATCAGGATGCAGATTTAGGTCTATCTGACTGTAATATCATTGCTTTGTCATCTGTGTTACTTTGCCTTCCAATACATAAACTTTTTACCAACTTCTTCATATTTTGCTAAATTAAGCACCCACACAGAAATGGGGCTCCTCCCCCAGGAAACCAGTTCCCTTTGACAGCACATTACCCAACATAGTAATCGGTGCCTGAAATTACAGGTGTGTTCCTCCTTCATGAATGCTGAAAATGAGAAAATAAACTGAGCAATCAGATAAATCAAGGGCAACTATCTACCTCTTAAGAGGATTCGGCTCTTTAGAAAAGACTGAAATCAACGTCCTAATGTATTTTATTGTTGCTAATAAAGAATGCAGTAGGTGTTTGGGAAAATGGTCATCAATTTGCCTGTCATGCAATTTCTAGTTTTCGTATAATCTGCTCATTTCTCAGTGTGGGCAAAGGAAACCCTCAGTGCTCCATGACCTGGACCCTGGTCTCAGCTGATTGTCGTGATAGACAGTCTGACTCAAGCTGGGCTGATGAGATTTTCTACACAGAATGTGTTGGGCATGAAGTATGAATACAAGGCATCAAAGCAGCTACAGTCCATAGAACACAAACCAGTGTTCCTGGGGAGCAAGAACAAAGAGAAGTCAATATACAGAAGGGGAGATGGGAAACAGTACGAGAAGCCGGACTACACCAAAGAGCCAGAGAGAGTGGCTGACTGACACTATGGAGTGACAATTTTCCGCTTCTGAGGCCAAACTGTTTCCTGAAGTTAGGTTCTGAGATTCCTCTGATATCTCACACTATGCTCAGTTGCTCAGTTGTGTCCAACTCTGCAGCCCCTTGGACTGTAGCCCGCCAGAATCCTCTGCCCATGGAATTTTCCAGGCAAGAATACTGGAGTGGGGTGCCATTTCCTACTCCAGGGGAATCTTCCTGACCCCAGGGATCAAACCCATATCTCTTGCATCTCCTGCATCGGCAGGCAGATTCTTTACCACTAGTGCAACCTGGGAAACTTAATATATCATATTGGTGGTGGTGGTGGTTTAGTTGCTAAGTCATGTCCAACTCTTGTGACCCCATGGACTATAGCCTGCCAGGTTCCTCCATACATGGGAATCTCCAGGCAAGAATACTGGAGTGGGTTGCCATTTTCTTCTACAGGGGATCTCCCCGACCCAGGAATTGAACCCAGGTCTCCTGCATTGCAGGCAGATTCTTTACCAACTGAGCTATGAGGGAAACCCAATATACCATATTAAATTTCCCTTTATTTAAGCTATGTCCATAGAGTGTACAAGCATACCTTGGATATACTATGGATTCAGTTCCAGACCACAGCAATAAAATGAATATCTCAGAGAGTCACACAATTTTTTTTGCTTTCCCAGTGTGTATAAAAGCTTTGTTTATACCATACTGTAGTCTCTTAAGTATGCAATGGTGCTATGTCTTAAAAAGCAATGTACATACTGTAACTAAAAAGTTTTTTATTGCTAAAAAATGCTAATCATCTAAGCCTTCATATTATTTTTGTAACAGTAACAAAGATCACTGATCACAGATCATCATACAAGTACAGTTATGAAAAAGCATAGAACTTTGTGAGAATTACCAAAATCTGACACAAAGACACAAAGTGAGTAAATTCTGTTGGAAAAATGTAGCCCACAGTTTTGCTCTTTTCAGGGTTGCCATAAACTTTTAATGTGCAAAAAGCACAAAATCTGCAAAGCACCAAAAAATGAGGTATGCCTGAATTGTAGTACACAGGCTTGGTTGCCTCATGGCATGTGGAATTTTTCCCGGACCAGGGATCAAATCCCCATCCCCTGCAATGGTAGGTGGAATCTTTCTGGAAAGCCTCAAAGTCCATGGGGGTGCAAGAGAGTCAGACACAATTTAGTAACTAAACATCATCAACATGCCTGAATGAGTTACCTATTGCTATGTAACAAATTATCTCCCAAATGTAGAAGGTTAAAACTATCAGATTGCTTATTTCATGCAGTTTTAAGGGTCAGAAGTACAGGAACAATTTAGCTGGGTGGTTCTGACTCAGGCCATCTCCTGGGCTGCAGCCCACCTGGGCTGCTAGTGGGGTCTCCAGTCATTTACTGGCTTGACTGGAACTGGGGAATCCACTTCTTGACTCACTCGCCTGACTTTTGGTAGGTCTCAACTCCTTCCTGGCTAGTTCTCCCAGAAGGAGAGAGAAAGACAAAGAGATCCTGGTGGGTTCCTATCCTGGCTTCTCCCTTATGGCTGTGGGACTGTGGACATGTCACTGAATGGCTGGACCTGGGTTCCCTCATTCGTAGAAGGGGCTGACTGATGCAGCAACTACCTCTTAGAACTGATGCAACAATGTAACTGGACATGGACCGTGCTTACAACAGGACTTGGCACAGAATCAGCTCTCGACAACCATCAGCTGTTACTCTGCGTTCATGACTCTGCCATTCACTATGCGATTTACCTCCTATGACAGAAACTCCTGAACCACAGAGCCAGATGGAGCAAATCCTCCCTGACCCCAAACACAGATGAGGAACAAAGTAATACAGATTCAGTAAATAAAGGCTCCTCAACCACATAAGGAGAGGCCAGGGGACCAGGAGACGCTGCTGCAGATTCTTCATCTGCACAGAGTTCAAAGACAGAATTCAAATATGAACCGCCACCCGATGTGAAGAACCGACCCATTTGAAAAGACCCTGATGCTGGGAGATTGAGGGCAGGAGGAGAAGGGGACGACAGAGGATGAGATGGTTGGATGGTATCACTGACTCAATGGACATGGGTTTGTGTAGACTCCGGGAGTTGGTGATGGACAGGGAGGCCTGGCGTGCTCCAGTTCATGGGGTCGAAAAGAGTCGGACATGACTGAGCGACTGAACTAAACTGAAATGAGTTCAAAACTTCATATTCTCTAGTTTATCCACTGCTTCATTCGCATCATAAACATCTTCACACTGTTCTTTAATTGAATGCAAAATTCTCAAATGAGTGTTTAAGGACTTGCCAGGCCTGCGGCCAGGTCACTTTTCCCAGACTCCCAGTGATTATTTCTTATAGTAACTGCTTCCGAGAGACTGGACTCCTTGCCTTATTCTGAGCTCATGCTAGTCTCGTCTGCATCTTCTCCCCTCTGCCACTCTTCTTCCCTCCTTCCCAGCTTCAGTATTTTCAAATTCTGCTCATGTCTCAGCTTCATCTGTTCCATGCAGTCTTCTCTGACCACATACTCAAGAGCAGTTGCTCTTGCTTCTGATTTCCTGTAATGCTCTGGGCTGTTTATTAATTCATTTGTTTACTCAAACTATTATTGACCATTTTTTTTTCTTTTGAGGGAAAAAATGTCAGAACTCTACATCACACACAAAAATAGATTCCAGATGGATTAAAAAGCTAACTGGAGTGAATAGGCAGTTCTAGAAAGATGGAAAATAGATCAGTGGTTGCCAGGGCCTTGGGGTTGGTGGGAAATGGGGAATGACTGTTAAGGGATCAGGACTTTCTCTTTGGGGTGAAAAAAAATGTTCTAAAGTTTGATTGTAGTGATGGGTTTTGCAAACATATAAATATTTTAAAACCACTGAATGGTACACTTTAATGAGCAAATCATACTAAACCATTGGCTAATGAGCTAATGCTCATTCCTGTCTCTTTGTGACCCCATGGACTGTAGCCCACCAGGCTCATCGGTCCATGGGATTATCCCAGCAAGAATTCTGGAGTGGGTTGCCATTTCTTCCTCCAAGGGATCTTCCCTACCCAGGAATCAAACCCACATAGCATGCATTGGCAGGTGGATTCTTTTACCACTCTGCCACCTGGGAAGCCTCAATAAAACCATTAAATATGTTAAGACCATTGAATGGCATACTTTAATAAGTCATGTAATAAGTGCTGCTGCTGCTACTGCTAAGTCACTTCAGTCGTGTCCAACTCTGTGCGACCCCATAGATGGAAGCCCACCAGGCTCCCCCATCCCTGGGATTCTCCAAGCAAGAACACTGGAGTGGGTTGCCATCTCCTTCTCCAATGGATGAAAGTGAAAATTGAAAGTGAAGTCGCTCAGTCATGTCCGACTCTTAGCGACCCCATGGACTGCAGCCTACCAGGCTCCTCCGTCCATGGAATTTTCTAGGCAAGAGTACTGGAGTCGGGTGCCATCGCCTTCTCCGGTAATAAGTGCATTGTATCTTTTTTACATTTTTTAAGTATTATTTTTAGAACTTCTGAAAAAAAGCTAACCAGAGACAATTCATAGAGTTTATACTTAGGATTTTTATATTCTTCTCTGTGTATATTACACCTCAATAACAGAGTTATTTTCAAAAAGTTAACTGGATAAAGAGAGATGTATTAAAGTCTTAGGAGACACAGCAGGAAAATAGTCTTTATAATACTTAGATGGGCAGAACCTTCCTGACAAAGCACCAAAAGCCATAAAAGAAAAAAACTGACATGTCATACTTTACTATCCATACATAACAAATCAGATTTTCCTGTCAGCAAATGACATCATAATTATTTAAAAGACCAGATAATATTTACTATACGTATAGAAATATATAATACATAATTTATTAACTATCAAGGATTTACTATTCCTAATATTAAAAAAAGAGGGCTTATCTGGTGTCTCCATGTAAAGAATCTGCCTGCCAGTGCAGGAGACTGGGTTTGACCCCTGGGTCTGGAAGATCCCCTGGAGAAGGAAATGGCAACCCACTCCAGTATTCTTGCCTGGAAAATCCCATGGGCAGAGGAGCCTGACGGGCTACAGTCCATGGGGTTGCAAAGAGTCAGATACAACTGAGCAACTAAAACACAACAATACAGAAAGAGCTCTTACAAGTTGATAAAAATGAAAAAAACAACCAAATGTAAAATGAAATAGGCAAAGATATGAACATGGGATGCAAAGAGCTGTGACCAAGATAAAGTGCAACCAATGGTGAGAGGATTCTGTCCCGAGATACGGCCTCACTGCTCCTCAGTAACTACAGTACCTCATCCACAGTGTGGTCAATGCATGTTTACCTAGGGCAACACCTTTTTGTTTTTTCTTTCTGGCCACACCTCGTGGCCTGTGGAAATTCCCTGACCAGGGACCTAACTCCTGTCCCGTACTGTGCAAGCACAGACTTAACTCTAGACCACCAGCGAAGTCCAAGTGTAACATTCTTATTTGCCTCCCTTGAGTTTCAATTTGTCCTTTATCTTTTTCACTCTAACAGATTTTACATTTTTCCATCTCTACTTCTGTGATAGCAGATGTTCCTTTTTTACTTTTATTTGAAAGCAAAAACATGTTGTGTGTATGTGATTTTAGTAAAAGCCTTCTGTTTCATAATTTTTTTTTTTTACTTAATGATGATTTCTCTTTTGATATGTAGATGCAGCCCAAACTAATCCATTTCCCTTCCACACTGAGTTCTGTGATCTGTTGAGAAGAAGTAACATGTCGATGGAAGCAGAATAGGAACTCAGCCTTTTCATCAGTAATTCCATCCTCAGTGTAACAGGAGAAATGATTATGCTTTCGGGAGTTTAAAGTAATTGCCTGTGGCAAAAAGTAGAATTTCCCATTTTGTAATGAAAATACTGAGGAGTTCTAAGGGACTAAATTGACTTTAGCGTCACATTTCCCTATTTAAAAAAAAATTCAAAAAATATGCACAGGTGGGCAGAAGGAAAGAAAATTCTTAACCTTGGATTAGCCACAAGAGTATGATGACAGCTAACTGTGAGGTGGGTTTTTTCCCCCCCTCTGCGCTGAGAAATTTAATAAAAAAAAAATCCTTTCAGGAAACAAATTTCTCAGCAGTAGCTGAGTTTGAGTGAGCGGTGGAAATCACAGGATTGAAGCTCCGATTACCATTCCTTCCCCACATGCCATAGCCTACATTTGAAGGTCGATTTAGAAACCAACTGAAAATCCTACAGGAAAGCCCTCTAGAAGCCATTTAGCTTACTGTGCTTCTGCAGCTCCACAAACCCTGTCGCCCAAGCTAAACACTGTTCCTCTGGGACCCTTCTCTCCCCTCTCCCTCACCACCCAGCCAGTCACACCCTGAGCTCTTGCTCAAGATAGAGTGATGTTGTACACTCTCTTGAATTTTTCCGAAGTCATGCCAGATGAGGAATGGAAATTTCATGCATAAATGGGACCGAGTCTTTCAGTCCACTAATGGTCCCTCATCTATCCTTCCCAGGACACAGTTAACATTGAAAGAGAACACACTCTAAGAACGAAGTGATAATATTCCAGAGAATTCAGTTCAGTTCAGTTCAGTCGCTCAGTCGTGTCCAACTCTCCGCGACCCCATGAATCACAGCACGCCAGGCCTCCCTGTCCATCACCAACTCCCGGAGCTCACTCAAACTCATGTCCACAGAGTCGGTGATGCCATCCAACCATCTCATCCTCGGTCGTCCCCTTCTCCTCCCGCCCCCAACCTTTCCCAGCATCAGAGTCTTTTCCAGTGAGTCAACTCGTCGCATGAGGTGGCCAAAGTACTGCAGTTTCAGCTTTAGCATCATAAGCCCAAACTCCAAGTTGTGTTGTTCTGTTTATACTATGCTGTAACAATTCTGAAAAGTGAACTTAACACGACTAGTAAATGGATGACCATCTACATTTTCCAGTATACTCTGGGTAGGACTTTCGTTTGTGGTCATCATCAACAAAGCACAGTAATAATCAGAGAAAATCACTGGAAGCCAGCTGTCATAGGCAACATTCTGGAATAAGCAGTATCACGAATGGCGATATAACTAACATTAAATAAGTAGCATGTGGGAGCTGCAGAGGTCAGAAGGTCATATTGACTTACCACAAACAGCTTCTAAAGAACTAGGGCATTTTGAGTAACAATTTTGCCACCTTTTTCTCTCAGCAGAAGTTATGAAATATGCCAGAAATGGTTCATTTGGCAGAACATGAAGAAATAATTTATGGATCTGAACGTGAAGATATGATGTTTGGACACTATGATGAATCTCTGTACATTAACTGGTCAATGAACTAATACGTACGTACATCTTCTCATTTCAGTTCAGTTCAGTCGCTCAGTCGTGTCTGACTCTCCGCGACCCCATGAATCACAGCACGCCAGGCCTCCCTATCCATCACCAACTCCCGGAGTACACTCAAACTCATGTCCACAGAGTCGGTGATGCCATCCAGCCATCTCATTCTCCGTCGTCCCCTTCTCCTCCCGCCCCCAACCTTTCCCAGCATCAGAGTCTTTTCCAGTGAGTCAACTCGTCGCATGAGGTGGCCAAAGTATTGCAGTTTCAGTTTTAGCATCAGTCCCTCCAATGAACATCCAGGATTGATCTCCTTTAGAATGGACTGGTTGGATCTCCTTGCAGTACAAGGGACTCTCAAGAGTCTTCTCCAACACCACAGTTCAAAAGCATTGATTCTTCGGCGATCAGCTTTCTTCACAGTCCAACTCTCACATCCATACATGACCACGGGAAAAACCATTGCCTTGACTAGACGGACCTTGGTTGGCAAAGTAATGTCTCTGCTTTTTAATATACTATCAAGGTTGGTCATAACTTTCCTTCCAAGGAGCAAGAGTCTTTTAATTTCATGGCTGCAATCAGCATCTGCAGTAATTTTGGAGCCCCAAAAAAATAAAGTCTGACACTGTTTCCACTGTTTTTCCATCTATTTCCCATGAAGTGATGGGACCAGATGCCATGATCTTTGTTTTCTGAATGTTGAGCTTCAAGCCAACCTTTTCACTCTCCTCTTTCACTTTCATCAAGAGACTTTTGAGTTCCTCTTCACTTTCTGCCATAAGGGTGGTGTCATCTGCATATCTGAGGTTATTGATATTTCTCCCAGCAATCTTGATTCCAGCTTGTGCTTCTTCCAGCCCAGCGTTCCTCATGATGTACTCTGCATATAAGTTAAATAAGCAAGGTGACAATATACAGCCTTGACGTACTCATTTTCCTATTTGGAACCAGTCTGTTGTTCCATGTCCAATTCTGACTGTTGCTTCCTGACCTGCATACAGGTTTCTCAAGAGGCAGGTCAGGTGGTCTGGGATTCCCATCTCTTTCAGAATGTTCCACAGTTTATTGTGATCCACACAGTCAAAGGCTTTGGCATAGTCAATGAAGCAGAAATAGATGTTTTTCTGGAACTCTCCTGCTTTCTCCATGATCCAGCGGATGTTGGCAATTTGATCTCTGGTGCCTCTGCCTTTTCTAAAACCTGCTTGAACATCTGGGAGTTCACGGTTTACATACTGCTGAAGCCTGGCTTGGAGAATTTTGAGCATGACTTTACTAGCGTGTGAGATGAGTGCAATTGTGCGGTAGTTTGAGCATTCTTTGGCATTGCCTTTCTTTGGGATTGGAATGAAGACTGACCTCTTCCAGTCCTGTGGCCAGCACTGAGTTTTCCAAATCTGCTGGCATATTGAGTGCAGCACTTTCACAGCATCATCTTTCAAGACTTGAAATAGCTCAACTGGAATTCCATCACCTCCACTAGCTTTGTTAGTAGTGATGCTTTCTAAGGCCCACTTGACTTCACATTCCAAGATGTCTGGCTCTAGGTCAGTGATCACGTTATCGTGACTATCTTGATCGTGAAGATTACCCCACTCTAAATATTTATCAATAAATCACCTAGTGTACATGGGCCCACGAATTTTGTAATATATCTTACTTGACACTGACATCCTCAGATTTTTCAGAAAGTAGGTAGCTGTTGTTGTTCAGTCGCTCAGTCATGTCTGACCCTTCACAACCCCATGGATTGCAGCACTCCAGCCTTCCCTGTCTTTCAGCATCTCCTAGAGCTTGCTCAAACTCATGCCCATTGAGTCGATGATACCATCCAACCATCTGTCCCCTTCTCCTCCTGCCTTTAATCTTTCCCAGCATCAGGGTCTTTTCAAATGAGTCATCCCTTCACATCAGATGGCCAAAGTATTGGAGTTCCAGTTTGAGCATCAGCCCATCCAATGAATATTCAGGGTTGATTTCCATTAGGATGGACTGGTTGCATCTCCTTGCAGTCTAAAGGACTCTCAAGAGTCTTCAACACCACAGTTCAAAAGCATCAATTCTTCAGCGCTCAACCTTCTTTATGGTCCAACTTTCACACCCATACATGATTACTGGAAAAACCGTAGCTTTGACTAGATAGACCTTTGTTGGCAGTGTAATGTCTCTTTTTTTCAATATGCTGTCTAGGTTTGTCATAGCTTTTCTTCCAAGGAGCAAGCATCTTTTAATTTCATGGCTGCAATCACCATCTGCAGTGATTTTGGAGCCCAAGAAAATAAAGTCTGTCCCTGTTTCCATTGTTTCCCCATCTATTTACCATGAGGTGATGGGGCTAGATGCCATGATCTTAGTTTTATGAATGCTGAGTTTTAAGACAGCTTTTTCACACTCCTCTTTCACTTTCATCAAGAGACTCTTTTTTAGTTCCTCTTCTCTTTCTGCTATAAGGGTGATGTCATCTGTATATCTGAGGTTATTGATATTTCTTCAGGCAATCTTGACTCCAGCTTCCATTTTTCATCCAGCCCAACATTTCACATGTTCACATGAGGTACTCTGCACATAGTTAAATAAACAGGGTGACAATATACAGCCTGACATATTCCTTTCCCAATTTGGAACTTAGAAGAAATGGAGTAGCTCTCATAGTCAACAGAAGAGTGCAAAATGCAGTACTTAGGTGCAATCTCAAAAACAACAGAATGATCTCTGTTTGTTTCCAAGGCAAACCATTCAATATCACAGTAATCCAAATCTATGCCCCAACCACTAATGCTGAGGAGGTTGAAGTTGAAGGGTTCTATGAAGACCTCCAAGACCTTCTAGAACACCAAGAAGAAAAAAAAAAAAAAAGGTGTCCCTTTCATCATAGGGGACTGGAATGCAAAAGTAGGAAGTCAAGAGATACCTAGAATAACAGGCAAGTTTAGTCTTGGAGTACAAAATGAAACAGGGAAAGGCTAACAGAGTTTTATCAAGAGAACACACTGGTCATAGCAAACATCCTCTTATAACAACACAAGAAATAACTCTATACATGGACATCACCAGCTGGTCAATACTAAAATCAGGTTGATTATGTTCTGCAAACTTGCAGCCAAAGATGGAAAAGCTCTACACGGTCAACAAAAACAAGACCAAGGGCTGACTGTGGTTCAGATCATGAACTCCTTATTGCCAAATTCATACTTAAGTTGAAGAAAGTAGGGAAAACCACTAGACCATTCAGATATGACCTAAATCAAATTCCCTTATGATTATACTGTGGAAGTAAACAATAGATTCAAGGGATTAGATCTGATAGAGGGCCTAAGAACTATGGATGGAGGTTCATAACATTGTACAGGAGGTGGTGATCAAAACCATCCCTATGAAGAATGCAAAGTAGATGTCTGAGGAGGCCTTACAAATAGCTGAGAAAAGAAGAGAAGCAAAAGGCAATGGAGAAAAGGAAAGATATATCCATCTGAATTCAGAATTCCAAGAACAGCAAGAAGAAATAAGAAAGGCTTCCTAAGTGAACAATGCAAAGAAATAAAGGAAAACAATAGAATGGGAAAGACTAGAGATCTCTTCAAGAAAATTAGAGATACCAAGGGAACATTTCATGCAAAAATGGGCACAATAAAGGACAGAAATGGTATGGACTAACAGAAGCAGAAGATATTAAGAAGAGATGGCAAGAATATACAGAAGAACTATACAGAAAAGATCTTAATGAGCCAGATAACCACAATGGTATGATCACTCACCTAGAGGCAGACATCCTAGAGTGCAAAGTCAAGTGGGCCTTAGGAAGGATCACTACGTTCAAAGCTAGTGGAGGTGATGGAATTCCAGTTGAACTATTTCAAGTCCTAAAAGATGATGCTGTGAAAGTGCTGCACTCAATATGCCAGCAAATTTGGAAAACTCAGCAGTGGCCAGAGGACTGGAAAAGGTCAGTTTTCATTCCAATCTCAAAGAAAGGCAATGTCAAAGAATGTTCAAACTACCACACAATTGTACTCATTTCACACACTAGCAAAGTAATACTCAACATTCTCCAAGCTAGGCTTCAAAAATAGGGGGAGAACTTTTTAAGGAAGTTGGATTTTGGTATATCCCATTATGTTATGCTTAAACTTTATTTACAGCCCCCAAATGTGGCTTCTCCAGTTGACTAAGATCTGATTTCAGTGAGTGGGGAAAAGAGAACAGGTTATTCATTTATCTTTGTATTGCCAGGAATAAAGACCTTGACACACAAATGTTCCTATAAATGTTCATCAAGTGAATTATAACCTTAATTGTAACACTGATTTTGTCCTCATAGAGAAAGTCTAAGATATCCCACTTGCTTGCATTTCAGATATATCTTTGAATGTTTTTGATCTCCATTTAGAGTAGACTCTGTGGTTTACAAAGCACCAAGGGATGAGTTATCTGAGCCCAGAAACATTATCTCAGCCTTTTTCTATGTCAGGTTCTGGGGGGGAAAGATGAAAAGAAAAGTCACTGCTCTCAAGGATCTCAAAATTCAGCATAAAGAAGAATCAGACATGCTATTATAATGGCAGCATTACTAAGAACTGTGCAAAGATTAATTTTGTGTGTCATCTTAACTGGGCTAAGGAATACCCAAGTAGTTGGTAGAATATTATTTCTGTGTGTGTCTATGAGGGTGTTTCCAGGAGAGATTTAGCCTTTGAATCTTTAGACTGAGTGAAGAATATCACCACGCCACTACAGGTAGGCATTATCCCATCTATTGACGGCCATTCAGGAAAGGCGAATTTGCTCTCTCTGCCTAAGCTAAACATCCATCATCTCCTGCCCTTAGAGATCAGCAATCCTGGTTCTCAGGCCTTCAGAGTCAGACTGATCTACACCACTGGCTTTCCTGCTTCTCTAGCTTGCAAACAGGAGATGGTAGAATTTTTTGGTCTCTATAATCACATGAGCCAGTTACTATAAGTTGTCTCCAGATACATATATATAAAGGCATCATAAATTGGTGGTAGAAGAGATGATATTAATATAAGTACAGAAAAGAACATGTTGAATTAGACCTGCTTGTAATACATCAAAGTTCAAAAGGTCAAGATATTAATATGAAGCTTAGGAGAGAAGTTGGGGCTGGAGATACAAATGAATGATCATCTGCTAGAGGAAATTTCTCAAAAGCCATGAGAGATGATCATTCTTGGGTTTTGATTATTGGAGCACACCATATGTAAAAAGTAGAAATAGAAAACTAAGAGGAGTGATGGCTGGGCTTCCCTTGTGGCTCAGATGGTAAAGAATCTGCCCACAAAGTAGGAGACCCAGGTTTGATCTCTGGGTCAGGAAGATCCCCTGGAGCAAGGAATGGCAACCCACTCCACTATTCTTGCCTGGAGAATTCCATGGACAGAGGAGCCTGGGGGGGCTACAGTTCATGGTGTTGCAAAGAGTTGGACAGGACTGAGAAACTAACACTTAGCAGGAATTCCAGAATGGCCAGGGAAGGAGAAGCAATAAGAAACTTACGGTCTTGGGAGTCAAGAGATAAGAAATTAGAACTATTTTATCTTCTCAACCACCCTTTTAGGGGAGCAAAAAGCAATTAGTTACCTCCATTTCAGAAATGTGAAGACAAACAGAAGAGCTTGGAGAGCAGGCCAAGGCTCTGCAGGGAGCAGAGGCAAGACCCAAATCCAGGTCTTCTCACTGCAAGTTCACAACTCTTAAAGCAAGCATTGCTCTTAAGGTAAGGGAAGAGTTGTGTTAAGTGTTGTGGGTGACTCTGATGGCTCCAATCAGACACATTCAATCACTAATGTTCCTCACTCCCTGAGATTTTCATCACCAATATCACTCTTTGGGATAAAGGAATTTTCAGAAGGCCTTTAAAACTGCACATTCACAGGGAGGATTTTAACACATGAACACATTAGCAGCTCTTAAGGTGATTTTTCCCCTCAGAACAGGCCTCTCACAGCACCTTTTCATCAAATTTCCAAAGAAAAAATAGGTCATGAAGGATGCCAGAATGGGAGAGGGAAGGCAGGAAATGTCTTTTGCAGGCTGAAAAGGCTCCGTGGCTATCAACTAAGCGTTCAGTTCAGTTCAGTTCAGTCACTCAGTCATGTCCGACTCTTTGAGACCCCATGAATCACAGCACGCCAGGCCTCCCTGCCCATCACCAACTCCCGGAGTTCACTCAAACTCATGTCCATCAAGTCAGTGATGCCATCCAGCCATCTCATTCTCTGTCGTCCCCTTCTCCTCCTGCCCCCAATCCCTCCCAGCATCATAGTCTTTTCCAGTGAGTCATCTCGTTGCATCAGGTGGCCAAAGTATTGGAGTTTCAGCTTTAGCATCAGTCCTTCCAATGAACATCCTGGATTGATCTCCTTTAGAATGGACTGGCTGGATCTCCTTGCAGTCCAAGGGACTCTCAAGAGTCTTCTCCAACACCACAGTTCAAAAGCATCAATTCTTCGGCGCTCAGCTTTCTTCACAGTCCAACTCTCACATCCATACATGACCACGGGAAAAACCACAGCTTTGACTAGATGGACCAGCTAAGCGTACTCCAACTAAATCAAAGAGGGTAAAGGAAGGAACCAAGCACTGGAATAGGGCAAAGAGATGTAGATTAGGCGCAGCTTCTGCAAGGCTGGGAGTGGAACTGAGCACCCACAGGTGAGGCAACACAGACGTGAGAGCCAGAGGGAAGCCAAGTGTCTAATCTCCAAGACCAGAGAAAAGGCCCCCAAGTCAGAGGCCAGAGGCTGGACTGGGGCAGGGAGATCACAGGGAGATGGAAACCCAAGGGAGGCAGTCAGGCATTGGTAAAGGAGGCTGCTGCTGCTGCTGCTAAGTCGCTTCAGTCGTGTCCGACTGTGCGACCCCATAGACTGCAGCCAACCAGGCTCCGCTGTCCCTGGGATTCTCCAGGCAAGAACACTGGAGGCTGAGGGAATGGCAAAGAGGCTAGGAGGGGGAATAGGACCACAAATCATGAATATTTATACAACCATGAATATTCATGACTAATACTCATGAGCCAGTGGGTTTATGGGTTGGGCAGGAGTGGATTCAGCACCATGACAATCTAGCCATGTGACCTTGGAAAAAGATACTGTGCCTTTCTGAATTTCATATCTATAAAAATAAAATTAACAATTTGATTAAATTGTTTCTAAAACCTTCTCCAAATTTCAAAGCAAAACCATTCGCAAAACCTTCTCTTAAAAAAAAAAGAAAAGAAAGTACATTTCTTATCTGGACTGAGGAAACTGTCAGATGCTTAAGAAATTATCCATTGATTTATTTCTTGCCTTCTAAACAGCTATTCCTTTTAGCAAGAATAAAAGAGAAACAAACCAAGGGGTGGAAACAAGAGGGCATTTTAAATCTCTAAATTGAAACAGAAAAGGAAGAAAGGTTTAAAGGTAGCATAATCATGGCTTTTCTGTTTTCCCACTAAGAGCTTTTATCTAAAAGGTTCACCCAGAATGCTAACAAGGCAAAGCTTCAGAAATGCATCAAATGAAACTATTTCCATTTCCAATGGCCTTAATCCTCTCTGTGGTTCAGACGGAATTAAAGGTAACCCCTAAGGAGTTGGCATCCTTCAGATGTTTTCCAAGTACACCTGTTCAGGGATCCCTAGGCAAGGCCATTAGCCTGATTCATCTCCATGCTCCCACAGTCACTCGTGGACATCTTCAGCACGTCACCAGGAGGTCACCAGCTTGCTACAAAGAGCACCAGTTAGAAATCAACTGGATAAGCATTTTCCTAACTAGATGCAACTCACCACAGGAAATTTCATTTTTAGGACAAACCTACTTACAGGTCGTATCATTTGTGCTGACTACATTATCCTATCCAAAAACAGAACATAAGCGCTCCCATATAAGTAAAAATTTGAGATTTAAACTCAACCTTTTGTGTGATATTTTCCATTACTTCCTTTACTCTGTAGATTCCATGCGAGCTGTGAGCATTTGGAGCTAAAAAATCGTCTACTGTAAAACTGACCAATTACACATTTGACAACTGTATCAAAGCACTCTCATGCATTTAAAATATGAAAAAGTACAAATAAAGAAGAATTTTGTAAACAATGTCTTAAATTCTCTAGGAATCTTGCCTCTGTACAAATACCAACACCAGAAACATTACATTCTACCACCACTTGACAAAAATGTCAGGTTAGCGCAAGCTGCTTTACTCTCTCTGACTTCTGATTACACTTTACCTTGGAAATTTCATTGAGCTTATAGAAGAAAAGGCCAATTATGTAGGATGAGCTACATTGGAATCTCATCAAAATCATCTTTGAAGTTGTACACTGTAAGAACATCTGGAGCTTTCAGCTTCAAAATACTTAGTAATTAGAGATGCTACACATCAGGGGGGAAATGACAAAAGTTGACATTTCTACTGAAAAGTCGCTGGAAACGAGGGATTTGTCTCCAAATGTATTAATTACAGGAAGCCACTTCTGCATGGTGGTTGGTGGTAATTGTTAATGCTAACAGTATTTTTTTTTTCTCTTTTGTTGTTTATGCCAGCTTCATTCAGGCTCCCAGAAATCTCATACTGTCTGTAAAGTCTTCTTGGATAAGGAGTTTCATTTTCATCGAATAAAAAGCATACTCATTACCTGTTCAGATGACCCCCAAGCTAATGGGGTTTACTACACCAGGGAAGACAGACCTGGAGTTCAAACTGGCACTGACAAATTGGATTCACTGTCAAAATGCAAGCCAGTGCAGGCAAGGGGCACACACACAGCAGAGTCTCTGAGAAAAGGGGAGCCACCTATTGATATATTGGTCCCTATGCCCTGAAATGGTCAGAAAGGCTTATAAACTCGGTTCAAAGTTCCAGGCTTATTCATAACCAATGAAGCGCAAAGATGGAACACAGAGGGTGAAATGAACATTCCTTCTGGAGATCCTCGCGTCAAGGGTGGAGAAAGGGTCCACATGAGTCTCCTGTAGACCCTTCTCCCATTTCTTCCTTCATCTTCCTTCCCTTACTAACCACCGCCCCCTCAGGGTCATATCGAGCTTTCCCTGTGTCAAAGGCTCAAAGAGGGGCACTAGCCCCCTCTTTCATATAGCTTCTTCTCGACTCAACACATTGTAGGTTTTGCTTCATGTCAGTACTCCAAGAATCAGCCCTGGCTAGCACAGTTTGTCTGGGGTAGTCACAGCTATCAGTGTAGTATCTATACAGAAATAATTCTTTCTCTTGCTAATATAGCTCACCTGTTATTGTATAACTTTGATTATTAAGCCAAGTGACCTCCTGCCCACCCTGATTGAAGATGGGATGGAGTAAAGGAACGGTCCTGCCACATTCACAAACCTAGACTAGGGTCTATAACCACCGCTACCAGTTTGGGGAGTTCAGGCAACATACCTCTCTGGGCCTGTTTCCTCATCTGCCAAACAAACAATTACAGCTCTGATTCAGTCATCAGATTCCCTTCCAGCACTAACATTCTGAGTCTTATCTCTCCGTTGGTCTTGCTCTTTAGTCCTCAGCTCACGTCATTACTTTTCAGCCTTTGAGAGTGAATGTATTCTCAGGCTGTCTACTCTGCTAACACCATCTTGCTATTACAATCTGATCATAAGTTCAGGGCCTTCTTCCATCTTAGGGCGGGAAGGGATCCCTACCAAGTTGTCATCAGTTTCAGAGGAAGAATGGCCAGCCCAAACCCATAGCCACTGTGACCTATACCCACCTTGTTCCAGAGAGAATTTATGACAACTGGGCAGGATCTTTTATAAAATGCAAAATGGGATAAATTAAAAGCAAAGATAGAAAGACAAGCAAGGGTAGGGACATATGGGCCTGGCAACCACCTCAAGAATAAGAAAAGCTCCCTTTGAAAATTCTTTGCATAGTGCCACTTCCAAGCCATGTATTTGGCTCTGAGCTCTCTAGCAGTCAAAGGGTAAAGGGAAACCCAGAGGTTCAGTTGAGAAGTCTTCCTCTTCTCCCCAGCATTCTTTCCTCTGTTGGGCACAGCCTTTGGCTGCACCGCGTACACTGCTCAAAGCTTACAGTCACTGTCTGAAGGGGTACTGATTGAAGCGGTTGGGGTTCTTCAGTCTTTGGCTAACTCACAGCTCAAGAAGGAAGCAGGAACCGTAACCTTAGAGATTGACCCTACTTCTTATCAGACGTGGGTAGGGCAGTGCTGCTCCTTCTTGCATCTCTGCCAGGGAAAATCACAGAAAAATGCTGGTCCACTGTAATCAACTCACATCTTCTTGCAATATCTTACTCACTGCCAGAAGAACTGAAAGATGAACCCTGAAAACTGTGTTTCTTACTCTCTCTATAATACAAACAGCTTCACGTGCTTCAGAAAGAATCTTTGATACATCATTAAAAAAACACCTGGCTTCCTGAAGAGAGGTACTTTTTCTCAGCCAAGACTACTTCCAAAGAGTTCCATTGTAAGCCATCATCATCAACAAGTGCCACCATCTTCTCAGAGATCAGCCACAGTCAGGAAGGCACTGGGATGGGAAACCTGAGAGAGAGTACATTTTTTCAGAAGTCTGGGAGGCAGTGAGGCTCTGAGGATATCAATCCTTAAGGAGCCTTATATCTAAATATTTAAATAATGTGTGTTTCTCCTATGTGTCCCCAGGTCCCTGTGATGAAAGTAAAAGAGCTCCACTTCTGGATGAAGATCTGAAAGTGACTAAAGAACTTTTGAGAGATGGCTTGCACAGTGACAGAGATTCTCTTCCCGACCAAACTGTAGTTATGCCCTTTGAGCCCTCTGCTTGACAAGGCATCTAAATGGGCTTCCATCTCCGTTCTTGTAGAACCCAGTTTTATTCATAGAACCCTGTCAGTTAGTTCAGCCAGAATCCCTCACCCTGGATCCCTGATCAAGTTTCCCATCCCCCATCATTTCTAAGTGATGTCTGATGCCCCTGACCTGCCTTCAGCAAGAATCGGGTCAGGCCCCTCTAGCTAGAATTCCCCCTTATCCCTAATGTGTCCTCTTAGAAATTTTCCTTCTACTGGCCCCCACCCTGTTCCTTGGCTATAAATTACCAAGTGCCCTTGCTGCACACATAGTTGAGCCCAGCTATATACTGAGGTCTCTTAATAGTTCCTGAATAAAATCTGTTTTTACCCCTTTTACAACTGTCCAACTCTGGCTATTCTTTAGCAATAGCCATGGGTCAGGTCTTCTAATTCCAATGTGGTAGAAGACCTGGGAAGTGGAAGGGAAGCGGTGAGATCCTAGATCAGACTCCCACTTTCTAGTTGCTAGATCTCAGACAAGCCACCTTCTCAAGACAAGGGTTAGGGTCAGGGTAGGGGCTCAAAACACAACACAGATAATCACTACGGGCAAGCGTCAAGCCACCCCGTCTCTCTAGCCTCCCTCTCTCCATCTGGCCCTCCTGAAGTCTATCTCTTCAGTGGGACATTGGCTTCTGAATCCCCTTCCCATGTTTGCTCTGCCAAGCATTTACAAGAGGAGAGAAACAAAGTCATTTATCTAGAAGGTGTGAGCTCACACGGGCAGGTCTGCTCCTGGCTGACCTCTGTATCCACAAAAGATTTTATCATGTTATAGGTGTAGGATGGTAGGAGAATTTTGCCTTGATAAAAGTAGACTTTTCATTTTCTTAGCTTCATTCTTTGCACATAAACAAGGTAAAATGCCTCCACAGCTCCAAAACGTTCCCTACCACTTAATACAGTCAACCAAGGTTCTTTGCCACAACCGTTTGTGAATGAAAAGGAACAGCGTTTATTAGGCCATTTGAGCTTCTTTTTAATTGAGGAAGACAGGAACAGATCCCGCTGCCCCAAAGTAATTACAGATGTGAGCAACTTTAGCTGGTAGACAACCCACAAGCTGCCCTGTAGCCCCAAACTAATACAGACTGGCCTTCACTCCATTATCTGCCCACAGTGCTCTATTACAAGCACTCTAACCTGATGCTGAATACTGCTTTTAAACCCTGCTTCACCTGCTAGCAAAGGTCTCTGGGACAGAAAGGGCTGTGGATCCCACATGGGCCAGCTTAGGATTCTTTTTAAGAGTTCTATGTCTATTTCCTGGCTATATTTCCATTTCCAGTTTATTCTCTCTCCCTGTAAAGGAAATATGTCATTAGTTCTCCTTAGGAGCAGCCCTTCTGTACAATGATGCAATCCAGCTAATTAACCAGAGGACTGCACTTAGATGAGGACTGTGAACCAACCTTCTTCCCTGCACTGTCCACTCAGAAATGCAGACGAAAAACTACAGAGCAAGACCTAAGGGTGGATTATAACTTCTATTGTTTCCTTTAGTCATATCGATCTTAAATCAGAAGACCATAAACTTTAGCCAAATTCTCCGTTATAAGACAGAGCTATTATGCAAATCTTTGGGATGTCTTACTAGCATTCTAAAGAAAGACACTTTTGTTGCATTATGGCAATGATTCCATTGTTTCTGGTGAAATCATAATTTATATACCTTTCTGCCAGTTATGTGCCATAGTGAGGCAGGCAGCCCTACAATCTCCTTCAGGGGCAGCATATCCACAAATATGTTGTGTGTTCAAAATCTGTTCACTGTCAAGGTGGCTCTGTCACCAAATGAGTGGTCTACCAGACTGACTTTAGCATCGACACATTTACGATTGCCCATTGTGACAGCAAAAGCCATCGGAGACTCATCCAGATGTTTTTTACAGACTGGTACACTCGCCCTTCTTCCAGACCCCAAGTGAAACATTGACAGCTGCCACCCTTCCCTGGTGATCCTCATCATAAACAACAAAGTTCTACTGTATAGCACAGGGAACTATATTCAATATCCTGAGATAAGCCATAATAGTTAAGAAAATAAAAAAATAATGTGTCTATATATGTGTGTGTTCACTCGTTAAGTTATGTCAACTCTTTGTGACACCATGGACTGCAGCACGCCAGACTTTTATCTATATATATATAATACATATATAAATGTATATATATATATATATAGTGAACCAGTGAAGTTGCTCAGTTATGTCCAACTCTTTGCAATCCCATGAACTGTAGCCTACCAGACTCCTCCATCCATGGAATTTTCCAAGCAAGAGTACTGGAGTGGGTTGCCATTTCCTTCTCTAGGGGATCTTCCCTATAAATGAAAAAAAAAAACAAAAAAAACCCCACAGCAACACATTAAAAAAAAAAAAAGAAAAGAAAGAAATGGATGAACCTAGAGCCTGTTGCTTGGAGAAGGAAATGGCAACCCACTCCAGTGTTCTTGCCTGGAGAATCCCAGGGACGGGGGAGCCTGGTGGGCTGCCGTCTATGGGGTCACACAGAGTTGGACACGACTGAAGTGACTTAGCAGCAGCAGTAGCAGAGCCTGTTGCACAGAGTGAAAGAAATCAGAAAGAGAAAAACAAATATTGTATACTAAACATATATACTGAATCTAGAAAAATGGTACTGATGAACCTATTTGCAGGGCAGGAAGAGAGATTCAGAGAACAGACTAACGGATACAGTGGGAACAGGACAGGGTGGGACAAATTGAGAGAGTAGCATTGAAATAAATACACTACCGTATGTAAAACAGATAGTCAATGGGAAGCTTCTGTATAACACAGGGAGTTCAACCTGGTGCTCTGTGACAACCTAGAGGGATGGGATAAGGTGGGAGGTGGGAGGGAAGTTCAAGAGGGTATGCCTATGGCTGACGTGTATACCTACTGCTGATTCATGTTGATGTAAGGCAGAAACCAACACAGCACTGTAAGGCAATTATCCTTCAGTAAAATAATCTCACTGCAAGAGAAAAATAAAAAGTGATGCTCATTAATAGGAACCACTTTCCCTGGCAGGATCTTGTTGTTTAGTCACCAAGTCATGTCTGATTCTTTGTGACCCCATGGACTGCATCTCTCCAGGCTTCCCTCTCCCTCACTATCTCCTGGAGTTTGTTCAAACTCATGGCCATTTAGTCAGTGGTGCTATCTAACCATCTTATCCTCTGCTGCCCCCTTCCCCTCTTGCCCACAATCTTTCCCAGCATCAGGGTCTTTTTCAATGAGTTGGCTATGCATATCAGGTGGCCAAAGTACTGGAGTTTCAGCATTAGCAAGGACATGCAGAATACTTAAGACACAGTGCTGCAGGGAAGAAAGAACAAAGCCTATATCCAATGACTGAATAATATGGGGTGCTACCTTTGTTGGCTTCCTTACCTCTCCCTTGGACAACTCTGGGGTGCTACTTATGCTCAGAGCTCCCTATACCATCACGCTGAAGCCGAATACCCTCATCCCCATCCAAGTTTTCTATAGTCTGCTCCAGCTTCCTTTGCTCCTTTAAAACACTCACTCAGGGAATCCCTTACCTAGGAATTCTGTCTCAGCTCTGCTTCTAGAAATACCAGCCTAAGGCACTGAAGTCAGCAACAAAGCTGAGCACAGGAAATCACACCTGGTTGTCAATGGTGGTAGCCCTTTCCAAGGAGGAGGTGTAGGTCTTAATTAATTTCATCTCTTATTTTCATTCTGTGGTGCTATTTCAGCATCAAAGAATGGGAGCATCCCTGGATTTCAAAGTCTTCTGTGTCTTGATACACACAGATCCTGAAACTTAAGAAAGATGCCCTAAAGAATGGTTGCCTAGAAAATACACCTTAGGAATATATGCATTTGCGTAAGGTTTTGGGGCGGCCACTACTGAGTTCAATTAAAGACCAACTTCAATAGTTTAATTGGGGATAGGATGGAGTTAAAATTAGGGCAGATGTATTAACTCTTGGCAAAGTTGTACTTAAACTTGATCAAACATTTATTGAGGAGTCCCTGATTCAAAGTTTTATACTAAGGGCCTTGCATTTGAACACTGTGAAAGTAGATTCCCAGGTCTGAATCCTACCCAGGAACCTGAATGAAATACAAGTAAGTTAATTTTGTTATAAACTCTGTACCATGCTGTAAGCTCCTGGAAGGCTGAGGTTGTTTCAAATAAAGAAATCAGTGCTCTTGAAATGGGCACGTACTATTTTTTGCCTCTCTAGAATCTATTTACCTTTTTTCTTTTTAGAAACCAAAGGATATTATCTTTTTAATTAATTTTTATTAGAGTATAGTTGCTTTACAATGTTGTGTTAATTTGTGTTGCCCAGCAAAGTGAATCTATTTTATGCATACATATATCCCTTTCCCATTTAGGTCAACACAGAGTACAGAGTATTGTGCTATACAGTAGGTGCTCACTAGTTATCTATTTTATACATAGTAGTGTATATATTGGAGAAGGAAATGGCAACCCACTCCAGTGTTCTTGCCTGGAGAATCCCAGGGATGGGGGAGCCTGGTGGGCTTCCGTCTATGGGGTCACAGAGTCGGACACGACTGAAGTGACTTAGCAGCAGCAGCAGCAGTGTATATATGAGAGAAGGCAATGGCACCCCACTCCAGTACTCTTGCCTGGAAAATCCCATGGACGGAGGAGCCTGGTAGGCTACAGTCCATGGGGTCGCTAAGAGTCAGACATGACTGACTTCACTTTCACTTTTCACTTTCATGCATTGGAGAAGGAAATGGCAACCCACTCCAGTGTTCTTGCCTGGAGAATCCCAGGGACAGGGAAGCCTGGTGGGCTGCCGTCTATGGGGTCACACAGAGTTGGACATGACTGAAGTGACTTAGCAGCAGCATCAGCAGCAGTGTATATATGTCAGTCCTAATCTCCCAATTTATCCCACCACCCACCATCCCCTTGGTATCCATAAGCTTGTTTTCTACATTTGTGTGTCTGTTTTTAGTAGCAGTACCCGGATTGACTTATGAACTTCCTCCCTGGACTCTGGTGACATTAGCTCTGTTGCTCAGATCCAGGAGTGACTTTCATATTCCCTGGGGGCAATGATTGGATAGCAGATAATCCCATGAGCTAAGCCTGGTCCTTGAGAGACTATGAATTCAAGTCAGTCTGAGACTGGGCTGCAGTAGTCAGTATAAAGGTCTTTTTCTCCCAAACAAGCAGAAGAAAGGGCTTTTTCTCTCAAATTAGTGAAACTTAGAGAATGCAGGCCTGAAGCTGCTGGTGCCATCTTTCCATAACAAGAAGACATCCTGCAGGAAAATAAAGCCAACATAGAGAGGCAAGCAGAGCTGAGAGATGAAAAGCAATCTTTTTTTTTTTTTTCCTAAAAAATAAATATTCTTGGTCTCTTTATTACAAAGAGCAAGGAATTCAAAAAAATATTTAGGTCATTTTGAGGTAGATTTCTATCAGTTTCAATCAAATGCCGCAACTAAGACTTAAACCCATAATAGGCATTCATTCAAATTTTAGGTATGTGTTAATCAGAGTGTGTTGGTACCTTTACCAGGCAAACAGACAAATACTTTTAACTTTCAACAACTGCATCTAATTTTAAAGATACATATTAATCTTTAAAACATAAAACATAAAAACACTGAGCCAGATATTGGGCTGGGATTTTTGAAGGATTTTAAGAGGATTAAGCCATGATTCCCTTTCTTTAAAACATTTATAATATGTCTAGCATCTGAAAGAAACCCATTAGATTTCAACTCATCTCCATTGGAAATAACACACGGACATCCATTTTAAAGAAGTTACGTTGAGAAATGTTTTATTAAAAACCCAATGGAGAAATAGGTGAGTCAAGCTGTTTCCTGGATCTAAACCATAAGCTGGTGCACCAAGTCATAGATGATGACTCCACTGGGACACAGGGGAAACAAAAGTATTTTTAAACTTTTGAGAATGGAGAGTAGCTTGAACAGCCAAAATGGACAGCCTGTCCCGTTGACTCACTTGGGAAATTTCCACTTTTCTGCCATTTCAAAGCAGAATTTGAAATAAGATTTGGATTGCCTTTTAAGTAGATACACTATCTGGGTAACTTCTTTGGATGAAATGTATGCCATCACATCATAGACATCATGGCTTCTGTTTTTAATCCACCTTTTTTTTAGATAAGACTACATTTAATAGTTTTTCCAAGATTAGGATAAACGAATAAGCAATGAGCTACTAGCAGCAATATCCTACTTCTACAGAGTATTGGGTTGGCCAAAATGTTCAAAAAGCCCAAATGAGCTTTTTGGCCAACCTAATACTTCCCAGTTTATGAAAGCACATTCTCATGCATCATCTCCTAGGAAGATAGGAGATTTAATTGTTGGGAGAGCCAACAACTAAATAAATCCAAACAGTTGCTTATCTTTTTATAGGGTATTATTTCATTTTCATTTCCTTTTCTCTATTTGTAGTACCCTTTTTTTAATCTCACATTTGGGTTTCTATAGTAATCTCATAACTAGTCTCTATTTCTTGGCTTTTTTTTTTTCTCAATATTCCTCATGCATAACTCTGACCATATTCCAACTCCTTAGTGTTCCATGCTTAACAGAAAAAAATCCAGACATCCCAGCCAGTCACCCATGATCCATCTTACAGTTCCAATACCAGATCCTACCCACCCATCTTTGCTGGAGCGGCCATCAAGAGAGACCCCACGTCCAAGGAAAGAGAAACCCAAGTGAGACGGTAGGCACTGAGAGAGGGCATCAGAGGGCAGACAGACTGAAACTACGACAGACAACGCGCCAATCTGATCACATGGACCACAGCCATGCCGTGTGGGGCCAACCAGGACAGCTGGGTCAAGGTGGAGAGGTCTGACAGAATGTGGTCCACCAGAGAAGGGAATGGCAAAACCACTTCAGTGTTCTTGCCTTGAGAACCCCATGAACAGTATCAAAAGGCAAAAAGATAGGATACTAAAAGATGAACTCCCCAGGTCGGTAGGGGCCCAATATGCTACTGGAGATTAGTGGAGAAATAACTCCAGAAAGAATGAAAGGATGGAGCCAAAGCAAAAACAACACCCAGCTGTGAATGGGACTGGTGATGGAAGCAGGGTTTGATGCTGTAAAGAGCAATATTGCATAGGAACCTGGAGTGTTAGGTCCATGAATCAAGGCACATTGGAAGTGGTCAAACAGGAGATGGCAAGAGTGAACGTCGACATTCTAGGAATCACTAAGATGGACTGGAATGGGTGAATTTAATTCGGATGACCATTATATCTACTACTGTGGGCAGGAATCCCTTAGAAGAAATGGAGTAGCCATCATGGTCAACAAAAGAGTCCGAAATGCAGTACTTGGATGCAATCTCAAAAACAACAGAATGATCTCTGTTCGTTTCCAAGGCAAACCATTCAATATCATGGTAATCCAAGTCTATGCTCTGACCAGTAACGCTGAAGAAGCTGAAGTTGCACAATCCTATGAAGACCTACAAGACCTTCTAGAACTAACACCCAAAAAAGATGTCCTTTTCATTATAGGGGACTGGAATGCAAAAGTAGGAAGTCAAGAAACACCTGGAGTAACAGGCAAATTTGGCCTTGGAGTATGGAATGAAGCAGGGCAAAGGCTAATAGAGTTCTGCCAAGAGAACACAATGGTCATAGCAAACACCCTCTTCCAACAACACAAGAGAACACTCTACACATGGAAATCACCAGATGGTCAACACCAAAATCAGATTGATTATATTCTTTGCAGCCAAAGATGGAGAAGCTCTATACAGTCGGCAAAAACAAGACCGGGAGCTGACTGTGGCTCAGATCATGAACTCCTTATTGCCAAATTCAAAGTGAAATTGAAGAAAGTGGAGAAAACCACT
This sequence comes from Moschus berezovskii, assembly GCF_049115385.1. NCBI lineage: Eukaryota > Metazoa > Chordata > Mammalia > Artiodactyla > Moschidae > Moschus > Moschus berezovskii. The sequence goes on from NC_142471.1 coordinate 78,148,029, forward strand.
AGACCATTCAGGTATGATCTAAATCAAATCCCTTATGATTATACAATGGAAGTGAGAAATAGATTTAAGGGACTACATCTGATAGACAGAGTGCCTGATGAACTATGGAAGGAGGTACATGACATTCTACAGGAGACAGGAATCAAGACTATTCCCAAGAAAAAGAAATGTAAGAAAGCAAAATGGCTGTCTGAGGAGGCCTTACAAATAGCTGTGTAAAGAAGGGAAGTAAAAAGCAAAGGAGAAAAGGAAAAATATACCCGTTTGAATGCAGAGTTCCAAAGAAGAGCAAGGAGAGATAAGAAAGCCTTCCTCAGCAATCAATGCAAAGAAACAGGAAAACAATAGAATGGGAAAGACTAGAGATCTCTTCAAGAAAATTAGAGCTACCAAGGGAACATTTCATGCAAAGATGGGCTCAATAAAGGACAGAAATTGTAGGGACTGACTCGATGGACATGAGTTTGAGTGAACTCCAGGAGTTGGTGACGGACAGGGAGGCCTGACATGCTGTGATTCATGGGGTCGCAAAGAGTCGGACATGACTGACCGACTGAACTGAACTGAACTGAACAGAAGCAGAAGATATTAGTAAGAGGTGGCAAGAATACACAGAAGAACTGTACAAAAAAGATCCTCACGACCAAGATAATCACGATGGTGTGATCACTCACCTAGAGCCAGACATCCTGGAATGTGAAGTCAAGTGGGCTTTAGGAAGCATCACTATGAACAAAGCTAGTGGAGGTGATAGAATTCCAGTTGAGCTATTTCAAATCCTGAAAGATGATGCTGTGAAAGTGCTGCACTCAATATGCCAGCAAATTTGGAAAACTCAGCAGTGGTCACAGGACTGGAAAAGGCCAGTTTTCATTCCAATCTCAAAGAAAGGCAGTGCCAAAGAGTGCTCAAACTACCACAATTGCATTCATCTCACACGCTAGTAAAGTAATGCTCAAAATTTTCCCAAGCCAGGCTTCAGCAATACATGAACCATGAACTTCCAGATATTCAAGCTGGTTTTAGAAAAGGCAGAGAAACCAGAGATCAAATTGCCAACATCCGCTGGATCATGGAAAAAGCAGGAGAGTTCCAGAAAAACATCTACTTCTGCTTTATTGACTATGCCAAATCCTTTGACTGTGTGGATCACAATAAACTGTGGAAAAATCTAAAAGTGATGGGAATACTAGACCACCACCTGCCTTTTGAGAAACCTATATGCAGGTCAGGAAGCAACAGTTAGAACTGGATATGGAACAACAGACTGGTTCCAAATAGGAAAAGTAGTACATCAAGGTTGTATATTGTCACCCTGCTTATTTAATCTATATGCAGAGTACATCATGAGAAATGCTGGACTGGAGGAAGCACAAGCTGGAATCAAGATTGCCAGGAGAAATATCAATAACCTCAGATATGCAGATGACACCACCCTTACGGCAGAATGTGAAGAAGAACTAAAGAACCTCTTGATGAAAGTGAAAGAGGAGAGTGAAAAAGTTGGCTTAAAGCTTAACATTCAGAAAACTAAGGTCATGCCATCTGGTCCCATCACTTCATGGGAAATAGATGGGGAAACAGTGGCTGACTTCATTTTTCTGGGCTCCAACATTGCTGCAGATGGTGATTGTAGCCATGAAATTAAAAGATGCTTACTCCTTGGAAGGAAAGTTATTACCAACCTAGATAGCATATTAAAAAGCAGAGACATTACTTTTCCAACAAAGGTCCGTCTAGTAAAGGCTATGGTTTTTCCAGTGGTCATGTATGGATGTGAGAGTTGGACTATAAGAAAGCTGATCGCCGAAGAATTGATGCTTTTGAACTGTGGTGCTGGAGAAGACTCTTGAGAGTCCGTTGGACTGCAAGGAGATCTAACCAGTCCATCCTAAAGGAGATCAGTCCTGGGTGTTCATTGGAAGGACTGATGTTGAAGCTGAAACTCCAATACTCTGGCCACCTGATGCCAAGTGCTGACTCATTTGAAAAGACCCTTATACTGGGAAACATTGAGGGCAGGAGGAGAAGGGGACGACAGAGATGAGATGGATGGATGGCATCACCGACTCGATGGACATGCGTTTGGGTGGACTCCACCAGTTAGTGATGGACAGGGAGGCTTGTGGTGCTGCTGTTCATGGGGTCACAAAGAGTCTGACATGACTGAGTGACTGAACTGAACTGAACCCACCCATCACTCTGACAAGTTTCACAGAGAAGAGGAATTGGTGTCATATGACAGATGGGAAGAGTCTGAACAGGAAGACAATCATAGAAGCTGAGTCTTGGAGAAAAGAAGGAATGACAAAAACAAAAATCACATGACTAGAAAGGTTGAAGGTACAAACAAGAGTGTCAGGCAGTCAAATTTGGGGACTTCCCTGGCAGTCCAGTGGTTATGATTCTGCGCTTCCATCGCAGGGGGCATGAGTTCAATCCCTAGTTGGGGAACTAAGATCCTGTATGCCTCATAACACAGGTCTAAAACTTCACAATTCTGATCAATAGCCAAGGGATACTGATTCTAAATATTGACTGTCTCTGACAGGAACAAAAAGTAAAATGAACAGAAGGAGGAAAGAAAACTTTCACTAAATACAGAAAGTGATTAGGGGCCTCAGCCCTCAAAGCCAGAAAAGATAATTCAAAAAAGAGAGGGCCTCTCAGATCGTAACAAGTCCACTGGGAGCTGAGGTTTAGGAGCCTAGAGCCTCACTCTGAGCACAGTTTTGTCTCTCAAGTCTGCGTTGAGCTTTCTATAAAGGGCTGAGGTCAGACCAACATGATGCTGGGAGTGCACCAGGAGAAGCAATGGCTGGGTAGGTTCAGAGTTCTGGAATCATTCAGTCTGATGCATTGTGAGTACATACTCAGTCATGTCCAACTCTGCGACTCCATAAACTGTGCATGGGATTATCCCAGCAAAAATACTGGAGTGGGTTGTCATTTCCTCTTCCAGGGCATCTTCCCGGATCAGGGATTGAACTCTGGTCTCCTGCAATTTAGGTGCATTCTTTACCACTGAGTCACCTGGGAAGTCCCTGAAGCACTGTGTTCCAGGAGAGGAACAGCAGTACACAGGGATTTTTATAAGATATATAGAAGCAAATACACTTTGTAACTTGGAATAAAAGACTCCTATGAAAGGCCCCTGAGAGACTGTTCAGTTCAGGTGGGCCAACACCTGGGCTGGACTAGTCATTCTCAAGAAACTAAGGAGCTTATTATTGCTAGAAAAACACATTTCCAGAACTCCAGAGTCTCAGATTCAGTAAGTCTGGGATGATGCTCTGAATTTCAAATTTGTAACAAGCTCCCAGGTGATTCAGAAGATAGATGCCCAGCTAGCTTTGGAATCACAGGATGGACTTCCTTTGCAAGTCACCCTCTCAAAGAATGCTACGCTCTCCAGCAACCTGGCCCCCATGCTAGATGGGCTGTTGATGAGTCTACTGAGTGTTGCTATTTATCTCATCAGCTCCTCTAGAGCAGTGGGTTCCAACCTGTGTGCACATTAGCATCTTAGAATTTGGAGAAATCAGAATTTCCTCCCCAGCACTGAATGAAAATCTGCATCTTAAAATATCTCCATATAATGTATGTGGCACAGTCCAATTTGAAAAGCCCAGTTTGACAGATTTTTAATCTCTTCAGTTGTTTGTGGCTATCAACGTCAGCTCTGCAGAACTAGATAGGAACAAGAATCATAATTCTCCGCAGTAGGTAACAAAGTTTGCATGAGCCAACCAAAAAGGAATTGTTTTTCAGTGCCTAGAGACTGCAGGAAGGTCTAGCCTGTCACCCCAGTTCTTCAGCACTTCAGAGACACCACATGCTCATTTCGACATTCGTTTCTGGTAGCTCTCAATAGAGCTGAAGGGCTTCCCAGGTGGCACTAGTGATAAAGAACCCGCTTGCCAATGCAGGAGATGTAAGAGATGTAGTTCAATCCCTGGGTGGGGAAGATCCCCTGGAGGAGGAAATGGCAACCCACTCCAGTATTCTTGCCTGGAGAATCCCATGGACAGAGAAGCCTGGTGGGCTACAGTCCATGGGGTCACAAAGAGCTGGACACGACTAAAGCAACTCAGCATCATTCAGTTCAGTTGCTCAGTCGTGTCTGACTCTTCGCGACCCCACGGACTGCAGCATGCCAAGCTTCCCTGTCCACCAACTCCCGGAGCTTGCTCAAACTCATGTCCATCGAGGCGGCGATGCCATCCAACCATCTCATCCTGTCGTCTCCTTCTCCTGCCACTGGAGAAGGGAATGGCAAACCACTTCAGTGTTCTTGCCTTGAGAACCCCATGAACAGTATGAAAAGACTTAGCATGCATGCACGCAATAAAGCAGAAAGAGCCCTGCATAAATTGACTAATTTGTGGGATGTACACTCAGCCCAGCTTACTCAGTCTGAGAGGAACTGTGCCTACCCCAGATCCTGTTGCCACAGGTTCTGTGGAAGAGAAACAGGGGCCACAACAGCTCCAGTTGCTGAGCTGGCTGATGATGAGGACAACACAGTTGGAAAACTGTCAGTGCTGCTCTTCTCCTGGAAGAGAGGAGAGGTTCAAGGAGATGTCGGGGGTAACACCTGCTGCAGGAGGAGGACTGCCAAAGGAAATCTTCGGCAAGCACGGGCTCGGGGACAAAAGTCCAGAGCAGAATGATTTCTGCTGTAATTGCCAATTTGTCCATGTCAGCACGACAGCCACATCTAATTTACTGTGTATAAACAGCCGGGCCGTCACAGGAGGTGAAAACCCCATGGATCACAACCAACCAACCACTGAGCAGGACCCTAGAGTGAGCCATCCCAGGGTCCGGCTCTCCGGAAGATGGGTTTATCTGGCAGGAGAATTCCTCTCTTCCCTCCACCCAGGGTAGCATGAGGACCAAGTAAGGTTGTCCTTTCAAGGCACTTTAGACAGGACAATTTTATAATTGTGTTTATCAGGCCATTGTTTAGGGGGACAAGGAATGATCCCTACCTTCTTAGACTCTCTGTCTGTAATTTAGAGAAAATAAGTTGAATGAACACATGCTCCCTGTCTCCCCCCTCTCTGTTTAACCCACTCTATTATAGCATTCTTCATAGATGTTATATGGAGCTGCAGTAGCTGGAAACCTCTGAAGACTGGCAAAGGAATCAAGAAGAACTGTGCCTAGTGGACTGTATGCCAGTCGTAAGTTGGGGAATAGTGAAAGTCTAGATGGTGAAACCCTCCTTGGTTGCTCCTGTCAAGCCTCCAGAGGCTCTGTTGAGTCAGGCTGGTGGTTCTCAGACATGAACAAACAACAGCACCCCTGCAGTGCATGCTAAAACCTCAAACAGCTGGACTCCACCCCAGAGGTTCTGAATTAGTAGCACTGGTAGCACAGAATTTCCGTTTCTACTAAGTCCAACTCTTTGCGACCCCATGGACTGTAGCCCACCAGTCTCCTCTGTCTGTGGAATTCTCCAGGCAAGAATACTGGAGTAGGTTGCCATTTCCTTCTCCAGAGGATCTTCCTGACCCAGGGATCAAACCCAGGTCTCCTGCATTGCAAGTGGTTTCTTTACCATCTGAGCCACCAGGGAAGCCCATATTAAGTCCCCAGGTGGTGCTCCTGCTGCTGATCTAAGGACCACACTTTGAGAACCAGTGAGCTAGGGAATCCCTGAAAGCAGCTGTGGGATTCAGAATGTAGAGACAAGCATCACCAGGTAGGTCATCCGATGTTCATTTGTGAGAACAGGGCATCTTTGTTCCACACTTCGAATAGTTTCTTAAAGATTGATTCCTAGAAGTGAGATATATTGACCCAAAGCGTATGAACATCTTTACGGCTCTTGATAATTATTTCTAAATTGCTTTCCAAAAGGTTTGGGCTAATTTATGACAGCATTATCTTCTATGAGTACTGAGTATCAGTACTTTCTTTACAAAAACTATTATAATTATTATGACATTTCATCGGCAAAATAATAATGATTATGGTGGTAATTATATTTTAAAATGTATCCATTTATTTGATTACTCTATATAGTAGAATATTGTTCCAAGTCTATATTACCATCTTGAGTATAAAAATTGGTGGCAACAAAAGGAGACCTTAAGCAGGCTACTTGTCCCTTAGGTACCACTTCCTACCTCTATCAAAGCTCCATGACCCCAGATTCTGTCTTGGTCTCCACTGCATCTTAAGCACCTAGTTGAAGACCTGCCACAGCAGATGCTCAATAAAGGAATAAATTATAACTTCCCCTGCTTTGCTTGAGAAAAGCTATATACAATTGCTTCTTAAAAATAACACACTTTTCATTCCCCATCCCTTCCGTGCTCTTTGTTCAAAGGAATGAAAGTTTGATAGCACCTTGAATTTCCAATGTTAAGTGTGCACTGATGCTCCCATGCTTTTCCAGGAAGCTAACAAGCATCTCTGAGCATCCGTGGTAAGCAGGGCAGCAGAAGAGACGCAAGCACCACGTCACCTGAGGTCAACCCCCATGGGATCTCTCCCGCTCCCAACCTCATTCTCTTGGATGTTTGTTTCCAACTGCTGCAGCTTTTCCCAACCCAGTTCCACTAGATTACAAGAGGATCAGAGCCTCCACTAGGCACGTTCCTCGCCAACATTCTGCCAGGCAGCAGTGAGAGGAGGTGGAAACCAACTTTGTTCCCCTTCCCTCATGGGCTATAAGAAGCACAAGACTTGCCAGGGCCCTGGACCCCTGGAACTCCACAGCAGCTCCCCAAGCAGCCAGGCTCATGACAGAAGCTTCAGTCACTCTGATTCAATTGGATTTAATTGGAGGCTAATTACTTTACAATATTGTAGTGGTTTTTGCCATACATTGACATGAATCAGCCAGGGGTTTACATGTGTTCCCCATCCTGAACCCCCCTCCCACCTCCCTCCCCATCCCATCCCTCTGGGTCATTCCAGTGCACCAGCCCTGAGCACCCTGTTTCATGCATTGAACCTGGACTGGCGATCTATTTCACATATAATAATATACATGTTTCAATGCTAGTTTTAAAAAACAAAATAAAAATAAATAAAAGATACATTCTTCAAAAAATAAAAAAAGAATTGCCTCATTAATCCTACCAGTAATAAGTGGGATACATGATTTCTTTACCCACTAGCTAATTTAATCTTCAGAATTTTGCTGAAAAAAGCTATACCTGTGGAGTCAGACAAAATGTACACTTTGATTCTGTTTTTTCTCTTGCTCACAAGGCTAATGTTTACATTTATCTCTTGTGCTTCTGCATTTTTTCAAACACTCATGGAAGCATCCTCATAGATACACATGATTCTAGAACTTTAAGAAATTAAGAAAGGGCAACAAATAAGTGAGATGAAACCAGGTGTGGCAAAGTGCATTTTACAAAAATGGATTCAACAAAATCTCCCATTCCACAAATTCTTCTGCAGTACAACCTTGACATTCCCCCACCGGGAGGTAGGGTATGGCCCCCTCAACAAGTAAGGTGTGGCCCTCTTTTCCTTACTTTCAACAAGGAAAGGCAATCCAGTTTCTACCTTATCTAGTGAAACGCTTGCACTTGAAGTCCTGAGCTGCTACTTAAGAACATTTATAACATATATGGCATTACTTTGAGAGAGGGATAACTTAGGTATGGTTTTGGGGTTTTTTTCTTTTTGCAGCTTGAGGCAGTTGTAAAATAACTTAATGTAGCTTTTTACAACTGTGTATTCTACAGTATTTTTTCATTTGGTGAAATTTATTATAAATATTAAAAAAAAAAGAAAAAATAAGAACATTATCCTGAGACAGCCATGCTGTGAGGAAACCCAAGCCATGTCTAAGACCAGCAGTCCTAGTTTTCCTCTCGGTTCGAGCACAGACATATGAGTGAAAAGACCCTCAGGTCCTCCCCAGCCTCTGAGTCTCCCCAATTAAGGCCCCACACTCCACAGAGCAGACACACGCTGTCTCCACTGTGTGCTCTTTGGGGATTTCTGACCTGTGGAATCTACAACCTCCATAAAATGGCTGTCCTACTCTCCTAAATCTGGAGTCATCTGTTCTGCAGCCGTAGTCCCAAAACACCTGCTAATGGTAATTCACAGACTCACTTAACATGAAGACTTTCAGTGTTAATCTGATTCCTTTGACATTTTAAGAGGCCCCAGTAAAAAACAATCTTTCTATTGAAGCAGAATCAGCCTGCTGCTCTAGAAGTCAGAAAGCACAGCTCTGGATTCCAGCTCTTTCATGTAAAAGATGCATGACTTTGGGAACAACGATATCTACATAAGGTTTTACCTTCTACAAAGGCCATTTCACATGTGTAATTCCATGTATTCTTCCAAAAAACCCTGTGAAGGAGAAAAAGCATTCAGTTCTCTCAACCTCGGTTTCCACACTGTAAAATGAGGACAATCTGCCCTAATGACTTCATAAAGGCTTTTGTAAGGCTCAAATGATGTATTACAAGTGAACACACATTTGAAGGGCAAAAAACAAGGATTTGTCAGCTCAGGAGACAGAAATATCAACACATGCACACTGCATCGATCTTTGTCAGACGTGCAGACTCAATAGCTACCCAAACACACACACTCTAACATAGACATCACAGTCTTGCCACCCAGGAATAAGTAAATCTGATGAAAAGAAATTCTAACCTGAGTAGAGAGGCTTCATTTTCCTGTCGGGGAGTTCAGAGACTGCTGGACTCGACCAGCCCTCCCTAAGGGTTAGGGTTAGGGTTATGGTTAGGCTGAGGGAGCCTTTCAAACGGATCGCAGGTGGAGCCTCTCGTTGTACAATGCTCCAGGCATGGTTGTCATGTTCACCTGGCCATGTCACCACGGAACACAGAAACCACTGCACCTGGCAGTGGCCATGAGGACGGAAGTACTGGGAAGGGGAGAGAGTGAACGGCAACAAGTAGGAGAAAACCAGTCCCAGTGGCAAATTCTACATGCATCTTTTGCTCCATCTTTTTGCAACAAAGCTAAAAAATGAGCTGTTTCACGCCATCAATAGGACTGATCTCTGAGACTGAGAAGGGAGTGTCAAAAATGAGGAACAGAAATGGCCTGATAGTGTTTAATGTTCACCTGTGGGTGTTCATTGGAAGGACTGATGCTAAAGCTGAAGCTCCAATACTTTGGCCACCTCATGCGACGAGTTGACTCACTGGAAAAGACTCTGATGCTGGGAGGGATTGGGGGCAGGAGGAGACGGGGACGACAGAGAATGAGATGGCTGGATGGCACCACTGACTCGATGGACATGAGTTTGAGTGAACTCTGGGAGTTGGTGATGGACAGGGAGGCCTGGCGTGCTGTGGTTCATGGGGTCGCAAAGAGTCGGACACGACTGAGCGACTGAACTGAACTGTGGGTCTATAGCTCAGCTTGGAGAGAGCAAAGAACATTGTACCAGGAGTCTAAAGACCGCAGGTTATCACTCCAGCTCTGCCACCGACTACTTGTGAATAAGTCATTACCAGACTGAAGGAGGAAACAGAACAGGCTTCATCTTGAAAGCAGAACTCCATCTTGGGATGGACTGTGGACTTTGAGCTCTTTGCCCAGTATCTATGTAAAAGACATACCAACTGGAAAACCAGGCCCCCCAGATGGAAGAACCCCAGGGCTCATACCTAGACTCTCCATTGCCTAAAAGAATACCCTAATAATATGTGTAACCAAATAGAATCATAAATTCTATTATGCTTATTGGGGTATGACCACAGGCCTATTGATAATTGTCCACTGTTAACTACCTAGGCTTAAGGCATATGAATCTAACTTTGATTGTATCTTTCTCTTCCTTTGTTCAGACTAGTTTCAGGGAATTTGGGGAGGTGGGTTTATAAGGTTTTCACAAAAACTGGTCGGGGTCCTTGGAAGAGGAGACTCTGCCTTGGGCCCGCCGGTGTAATAAACTGCACTTCACTATCTGCATTGTCCTTCTGAATGAGTTTGTTTCCTGGAACGTGTGGCTACAACAAGACCACAAACTCCTTGAGAGCAGAGCTGGGTCTTGCCCATCGCTCTACCCCTTCCACTGGCATGACTGGGCTATAGAAGATGCCGAAGAAATGTTTGTTCAATCAATGCGTGAGATTCATTAACTTCATAAATGTGCACATGCTGTAGCATAGGAAATACAATAATATTGTAATACCTGTGTATAGTAACAGACAGTAACTAGACTAAGCACGGTGATCATTTCATCCTTTATGAAAGTATCAGATCACCGTGTGGCACACCTGAAACGAATATATTTGTCAATCAATTATGCGTCCATTTAAAAAACGCTAAGAGCGTGGGTTCTACAATCAAACAGACTAAATTCAAACTCCATCATTTGTTATCAGTTACTCACTTCTGTCTCAGTTTCCTCATCTGGAAAATAGAGACGATAACATCCCGTTCTATAGCTCCTGACGTTCTCATTCCTCTCCCCCACATCCCCTGGCAGAGCGGAGATTCTAGCTAAACTGAGTCTCCCACCTTAAACACCTGTGTCTCTTTCGTCTCTGCTGGAAGACTTTTTCTTGTACCAAAAGAGTCTGCTCTGCAGAGGCAGCGGCAATCCCAAAGTGTTAGAGAGTGATGCCCAATGTGGAGTCTATGGATAAGTGGTCCAACTTCCCTGGGGTCTGGTCGGGCAATTCTGACCTGTATTCCCCAGCAGGACTGAGGTCCAGTAACATACTCATTACCACACCCTTCCTGGCTTTTCTACCTCTCACTTGCCCTCCCTCCCCTGCAAAAAACTCAATTGGGCTTTCCAAATAAACTACCTCCACTCAAGGCCTTGCCTCAGAATTTTCACTGGGGGTGTTATGAACTGAACTGTGTCTTCCTCAATCCCTATGTTGAAGCCCAAATCCCCAGAACCCCAGAATGTGACTGTACTTACAGGTAGGGTCACTAAAGAGGTGACCAAGTTCAACTGAGGCTGTTAAACGTACTCGAGCTTAGTTACTAAGCCATGTCTGACTCTTTGCGACCCTGGGAACTGTAGCCTGCCAGGCTCCTCTGTCCATGGGATTCTCCAGGCAAGAATACTGAAGTGGGTTGCCATGTCATCCTCCAGGGGATCTTCCTGACCCAGGGATAGAACTTGCATCTGCTGTGTCTCCTGAATTGAAGGCAGATTCTTAACCCGCTGAGCCATCAAGGCTTTAGGGTGGGCCCTAATCCATTCTGACCAGTGTCTTTACATGAAGAGGAACTTTAAACAAAGAGGCACCAGGGATTTGCACACACAGAGAAAAGATATGTTGGAACGCAGCATGAAGGCAGTTATATGCCAGCCAAGGAGAAAGGCTTCAGGAGAAATCAAACCTGCTGACACCTTGACCTTGACCTTAGCCTCCAGAACTGTGAGATCTGTTGTTTAAGCCACCTAGTCTATGGTATTTTGTTATGGCAGCCCTAGCAAATGAATACAGGGGGAAACCCCAAATAAGATACCACCTCATGAAGTTATCGTGAAGAATAAATATGACAATACGTCCACTGTACCCCAGCTCATGCCTGGAGTAACTCTCAAGGCCTGGCAGCTGTCACCATCATTACTAGTAGTGATGGGAGAAGTAGGAATAGCTGTATCATCCCTGTGACCATCTATGAAATAAGCATCGCTCTGCTACGATTCCTCAAAGGGCAGTTGTGAAGCAGAAAGAAGAGAGTAGATGTGGGAAGATGTTACGTGTTTAATATTCACTCACCTTGGACATCCCTGGTGGTCCACTGATTAAGAGTCTGTGCTTCCACTGCAGAGGACACAGGTTTGATCCCTGGTCAAGGAACTAAGATCCTGCATCCCACATACTGCAGAGGGGCCAAAAAAGAAGAAAAAAAAAAATCATCCACTTTTTCATTCTATGAACTTCTATCAGGATCAACCCTAGGCACTGGGCCAGGTGCTAGAACTACAGAGCTCTGCAACGGCCTTTACTGTGGGATCTTAGTCATGTGTTGCTCTTTTAAAATTTGAATTATGTAAAATAAAATGCTATTTAAAATTCAGTTTCTATCGTGTGTCACATTTCAAGTGCTCAAGAGCACCTACTGACGACTGTACTGAAGAGCAGAAAAGAATACTTCCAACACTGAAGAAAAGTCTATGGAACAGAACTGGTAAGAGGGGAAGAAATAAATTTGTACTCTCAATAATTCTTAATTTATCACAATGCAATCTGATAATGATAATTTCTGGAAATGGACTCCAATGTCCACTCCATGGGAGGTCAGTCTTCGCTTCTGAAGGACAGTAAAGTGATTCCAGACTTCCAAGTTCTGAGAATAGATGGTGTCAATTCAAATCATTGCCCATAAGATCAAGGACTTTCCTTTTTTCCTATAGTGCGACTGAACGCCTACTCTGTGAGAGTGACAATGCTGAGTGCAGCAGAGCCCACAAAGATGGAAAAGCCACAGATTCCAGTCGTAAGCTTATAGTTTCATATTAGGAATAATAGATTCAGTGTATAGAGTGAAAACATTTCACATGAGAAGTGACCATCCTAACAGCAGCTAGCATGGGCGAGCACGTAGCAGGTGCCAGCCTGGAGCCAAGAGCTTTATAGACATGTTCTCATCACATTGTAATCATCACCCTGGTAGGTACATTGTTATCATCTTCATTTTACAGAAAAGGAAATGAAGCACAAAGTGAAAAGGACTGTGCCTGGAGTCATGCCATTTGTAAGTGGTGAACCCAGGCAGGCAGACCCAGGGCAGGACTCTGCATCCCTACTAGTTAGGATGGCATCAGCATGTCATGAGGGAGTGTCAATAGACCTGAAATCATGGGGGGACCCACTTGGAAAAACAAAAGCTTGTGCCCTCCTCCTACACACCTGTCTTAGTCTGGGTTTCCGCCAAAGCCGAGTGAGTGCCAAGGACTAAGGGGCAAGAGTTTTATTTGGCAGAGGAACTCAGGAAGCAGGAATGAGGGAGGAGGGTGGATGGGATGCAGAAAGATGAGAAACAGGGTACCTGACCAAGAGAACGGCTGTGAGCAACAGAGAATCACTTCCAAGCATACAGGATGCCTCCCACGGGTGTCCACCTAAAAGACAGAAGACTTTAGCCACCAACGTTTAGCCAACAGTTCCCAGCCCTCATGGGCTGAGAATTTCCCCAGGAGAGTTACCATTACCTGGCTTCTGGTCTTCCCTGTATAGCCACGCAAGCTTCCTATGACCCCAAAAAGGACCTGAGGCAGAATACAGAAAGATTCACATCTCAGCCTTGCATACCATCCAGCACAAGGTGGCCCATAACCGCCCACGCAGCTGTTGCCAATTCACAGGGAGGTGAGGGGATGTAACCTGGGCATCAGAGCATCTATTGTATCACTCAGATTTCTCCTCTTTGGTCTCATTCAGTTGATTTTTCCAGGATTTGTGGCCTAGGAATCAGGGATGCCTTGGCTAAAATAGGATACCAGCTGAACCCTCAAGGAGCTTACAGCCCAGTGGGAATTCATTTCTGACCAGTTTTCACACAGGCATCCTCCCAGTGTCTACCAAAGTTCTTGAGGGACACCCACTGCTGTAGAAGCCACTGAGTTCCTTTTCTGGTTACACAACTGCTTTCATAAAAACTGGCGGTGTCCCAGCAACTACTAAGCATTTTCCTCCTAAACTTTAGTTGGCAGAATTTCATTACTTTAACCTCATTTCAACTACCAGAAAACATCGTGCACTTTTCCACTGGGCCCAAAACATTACTCAGAAAGAAATGAATGTGAGGGCGGGAAGGGAAAAACCACAGAGCCAATATCATTAGGATCGTCTGCTCCACAGCCAGGCTGCCTACATTGTCATTCCATCTTCGTGCATATTTACCCAAGGCCCTTCAGTTCCACACTGATTTCCAAAGTTTGAAGGTTTTTTGAGGAAAGAAAAAGGGAGAGAAGAAAACCCACTTCATTAAAGTCTAAGGTTTTCACTCAAAGTTTGGCAACTTCTCCATATAGATGAACTCCAGGGGTGAGACTTCTCATGTGATGTGATACGTTTTTTTTAAAGGGGGTCGGGGGAAACTCTAAACAAGACATGCAAATTAAAGCACTGAATTAGAACCAACTTCTATTGAGAGAGAGTAACTTTAGAAAGTCCTTCCAAAGGAAGCTGTGATTTGAAGCATTTTGCAGAAGGTTATTAGTGATCAGGGCTTCATGACTCAGTGGTAAAGAATCCACCTGCCAAAGCAGGAGCTGCAAAAGACGCAGTTTCGATCCCTGGGTTGGGAAGATCCCCTGGAAAAGGGAATGGCAACCCACTCCAGTCAGTATTCTTGCCTAGAAAATCCCATGGACAGAAGAACCTGGTGGGCTGCAGTCTACAGGGTCACAAAAGAGTTGGACACGACTGAACAACTAAACAACAGTAACGATTAGTGACCACTGAAATACAAGGAGGTGTGAAGTGCAGTGTACCTCAAAGATCTTATGAAAAGACATTGAATGTGGTCATGTCCACACTCAAGAGTTTCCAACTGCCATTATATTGATTTCTATAGTACATTTCTGACAATACCCCATTGGTCAGCTTCTACTCCTCTCACTACACCATTAGCCAGGTTAAAGCCATCATTCGGAGATTTGTGCTAAAGAGACCAACATTTATGAATTAGCTCTATATTCCCGCAGTTTATTTTGTCCCATTGTTAAGACTGTTAACCTGCAACATCACTTTAGAGCCTCTGACCGCCATGACGATGAAGAGAAAGACGGATCGGTGGGCTCAGTTCTCAATTCTGAAAAGATGTGTGTCTTACCATGTTAGGTCAGGACATGATCACTCTGTCCCCTTCTTTTCAATTCTGTCCTTCTCTTTCCTTTTGCCTTATTTAAGTCCAACCAAATGGTGTGAAATAGAAGCCATAAAAATGGTTATTCTTTTACATTTTCTAACTAATGTTTTAGAAATTTCATCATTAAGTATGACATTTGATATGGGACTTTGTGGCTCAGCTGGTAAAGAATCTCCCTGCAGTGCAGAAGACCCGGGTTCGATCGCAGGGTTGGGAAGATTCCCCTGAAGAAGGGAAAGGCTACCCACTCCAGTATTCTGCCCTGGAGAATTCCATTGATTAAATTCCATTGACTAATTCCATTGACTAAATAGTCCATGCAGTCACAAAGAATCAGACGCGATTCGGTAACTTTCACTTGGGGAGATTAGATATTTCATATCTAAGAAAAGCACCTATTCCAACTTTACTGGGATTCTTTTCTAATGTGAAATGCTGGATTTTGTGAAAGTTTCAGATGAGTTTTTCTGTGTATTCACCCATAATTCTGCACAGGTTATAGATCAGTATCAAATGATCAGTATCTAACTGATACTTGGTTCTCAAGGCCTTTTACATTTCTAATCACAGGTAGGAAATTGGGGTTTGGGGCTCCCAATGAGAATGCTTATTAAAAGCACAGTATTTGTTCACTTCAAATACACATTTCCCATTATCATATCAGGATGTTGTAAAGGAGAAAAAAACTGAGACTTTTGTGAAATTTCCTCCTGTACTCCCTATGGCTTTAAGTAACATTTCACCATAGCAAGAAGGTCTTGTTTATTTTTATATGTTCAGTTGATAAAAATAAAAGCAGAAAAATAAACCTTTCCCCTTCTTGCCCCTTCACTAGGCATGGTCAGTGTTATAGACATTGTGATAAAATTAGACTGTGCTTGGTTTCATCTCCTAACACACTCCAAGCCTCTTGAAAACCCCCTGCAGACTAGAAACCATTCAGCCTCAGAAACCAATAACCGATTAGATACACTGGAATTCACGTCTCTTCCCTTGGTGCCTCCAGTTCTGGAAATATGGGGCCAACCCATCTCTGGGGGAAAATAAATGGGGTTTTAGAAGTTTTAAGGACACAGGCTTAATTCTCCTGATGGCTCCAAACCACAAATACTTTCCTATATGCGTTGCTCATGTCTGACGGGCTCAGGGGAAAATAGTTTCCACTCCTCGTGGCTCTGGGTGGTAGAGGTTCCAGGCCCAGTTCTCACTTTGTCGCTTCATTTCTCTTGACCTTACTTTCCTCTTCAGTAATGAAAAACAGCTGAACCCTACAATGCACTGATATCGGGCACCATTTCTAGGAACCGTGGCATATTGACGGCTTTCACCCCTCTTCTAGTCTCTCCCATTGGCCTGCCCCCACCTAAGGATGTCTGATGTGTCCATCGAGCCAGGCTGAACCACACGAAGGACACAAGGACAATGGAGAAGTTACGACACCATTTCATTTATGAGTGAAGGAATGCACTCAAAGTGGTTTATGCGAAAACTGCCTGGTGTCTGCCACTGAAAGTCCGGGCAGTAGGGAGTCTTCATGCACAACTGGATCCAAGTACTCCAAGAATCGTGCAGGGACGAGCCCTTCTCCTCTTTTCCCTGCCTCTTGGCTCCCCTCCAGGCTGGCTGAATTCTCTGGCAGGTTTTCCCATGCCAACTCTAGCCTGCATTAGACTCTCAGTAGAAAGAGATTGTCTTTTCCCAAGAGTCCCGCCCAAAGTCCTGTGGAGTCTCTCATTTCTGCTTGTGTTATGTACTCTGTGGCTTCTCTGGTGGCTCAGCAGTTGAGAATCCGCCTGCCAAGCAGGAGACGTGGGTTCAATCCCTGGGTCAGGAAGATCCCCTGGAGAAGGGAATGGCAATGCACTCCAGTGTTCTTGCCTGGGAAATCTCCTGGACAGAGGAGTCTGGCGGGCTACAGTCCTTGGGGTCACAAGAGTTGGACAGGACTTGGTGAGTAAACCACCATCACCATGTATTCTGTATCAGTCAGGGACTGGATAGGAAATAGTTCACTTTTATTAGATAATTTGGAGGAGAGTTTGATTAAGGGACCATTCTAAAATAACTAAGCAGTATGTAGGGAAACCACAGGGGCCGGAGGCTCTCTGGGGCCACACGCTGGGGTTTATTATCTGTAGGTCTGGAATTAGAAAGAGCTGCCAGGAGCCGCAACCTCTAGTGGAGGGCTGCAGCAAGCTCATGGTGAGGGTGAGCTTCCCTCCTCTGCTCTCTCGCCTCTGTTTGGAAACAGCAGAATCTGACTAGAAGTCAGAAGATAGAGGAGCTCACCAGTGAAGTCTATACTGGCCAAACTCTTGAGGTACAGCAGAGGAGAGATGGATGGATGGAGAGAGAATTCAAGATCAAGTGATAGACATCCATATCCATCGCACGCTCACTCCTGAACCAGTCCTCGTGGCCAGGGAAAAGTCCTTATACCTGGGCCCCTGCCCATCCCTTGAGCTGAGGGCGAGTTCAGGCTTATCTCAAAGAAATGAGCGGGGGGCATAGGGCTGTGTGTACGTGTGCAGGTGCACTCATGTGTGCATACACTTCCCCAGCAGGCCTCGAAATGCATCACCAGAAAAAGAGGGAAAGGATTCAGGGATGGCAAAAAATAGCAGGGGACAGCCACAGAGCAAATGTGTTTTTCCTGGACTTGTTCCAGCTAATCGTAGAGAGACCCATCAATATTTTTCTTTGGCCTTTACCCTGGAGGCCTGATGAGTGTGTGCTAAGTCACTTCAGTCGTGCCCGACTCCCTGTGACTCAATGGACTGTAGCTCGCCAGACTCCTCTGTCCATGGGATTCTCCAGGCAAGAATATTCAAGTGGGTTGTTGTGCCCTCCTCCAAGGGATCTTCCCAACCCAGGGATCAAGCCCACATTTCTTACGTCTCCTGCATTGGCAGTCATGTTCTTTACCACTAGTGCCATTTGGGAAGCCCTGCAAGCCTGGAGTGAGGCTCACTTAGCAGAGATGGCCTAGGCAGCTGAGGGTGAGCCTTCTCACCTTACATGGACTTGGTCGTGGTCTGCAGCTAAAAGTCCATTCCCCCACGCAAAATTCCCTGGAAAACACACCATACATACTGACAGCCTGGCCAAACTGAGGGCTCCATTTGAATGGACCGTCTGCGCTCCACAACTACCTCCAAGCCTTGTTCGTTCCGAGCCCATTGGTGCCAGCTTTCTTCCCATGACTCCACACCCTACCCCAGTTCTTTCTCTGCATCCCCAATCCTAGACCTGGATAATACCCTTCATCTCAGTCTTCCATTCTACGTACGACTTCCTGTTTCAGGCACTCAAATACAGAATCCCAATGAGATTAATAAAGTCAAATAAGGCCTTTTTTTTTTTAGCCAATTGCCCTAGGAGACTATTTTGCTGCTGCTGCTGCTAAGTCACTTCAGTCGTGTCCGACTGTGTGACCCCATAGACGGCAGCCCACCAGGCTCCCCTATCCCTGGGATTCTCCAGGCAAGAACACTGGAGTGGGTTGCCATTTCCTTCTCCAATGTGTGAAAGTGAAAAGTGAAAGTGAAGTCGCTCAGTCGTGTCCGGCCCTTAGCAACCCCACAGACTGCAGCCTACCAGGCTCCTCCATCCATGGGATTTTCTAGGCAAGAGTACTGGGGTAGCTTGCCATTGCCTTCTCCGTTCGCTGCTGCTACAGGATGGAATTCCAGGGATTCCAACTCCAAACAGCCTCCCCACCTCCATAGACACATACCACAGGATTATGCCCTTTCTCAGGGTTCAGAAGACAACATCATCACAGCCTATACAGCAGTCACTTGGCAAGGAAATACGTTTGATACAGCGGTAGTAGAGGCGTGACAGGAGAAGAAGGACAAAGAGGGAGGGAGATAAGAGCCTGGGGAGATATGCTCAGTGTAATTCTGAGCTCTGCAGAGGTAGGACCGTCAAACTCTACACCAAAGAGGTCTCCTGAACCTTACCAACTTCAACCCCATCTTCTCCTCATTTTCTCACTGTTCCCAGGAGAGAGAAATAACCGGTACTTTGTACTATTGCCTAGAAAATCCCATGGATGGAGGAGCCTGGTAGGCTGCAGTCCGTGGGGTCACTAAGGGTCGGACACGACTGAGCAACTTCACTTTCACTTTTCACTTTCCACTTTCACACATTGGAGAAGGAAATGGCAACCCACTCCAGTGTTCTTGCCTGGAGAATCCCAGGGACGGGGGAGCCTGGTGGGCTTCCGTCTATGGGGTCACACAGAGTTGGACACGACTGAAGTGACTTAGCAGCAGCAGCAGCATGCTCTTAAAGTGACCAGCAAAATGGAGGTACCCTTTCTCAGGAAGACAGCAAAATGCCCATGATTGTTTACAAGATACACTGAGTGTGTATCTTCACTAGAGTCATAAGTATTCTATTGTCTCAGGAGGGAGATTTAGCATTCACCACACTTGTTGCTATGGCAGCTGATGGTTCTCATAACTGGAAAGAGCAAGTCATTGGCTTGTTGGGTCTTCTTTTTTCAGGGCCAGCAGCAATTTTCTGTTCTTTCCCAAGGATTTGTTTTTTTTCTTGGCCATTATAGGCCCCCCTCAGGCTGCTGCTGGAGCAATTCTGCTTCTGACCTTGGGCAGGTAACCTCACCATGCTTGGCTCAACCACTTTATGATGAAGGGAAAATAATCAGCCCCCCATCACAGGGCAATTCTGAAGATTAGTAAGATAATGCAAGTTAGTGCAGAATACTGCTTGGCATTAGAAAATGCTGGCTCTTTCTATTGAAAAGGAAAATATGAGTTAAGGGTGTTTTCTAATAGGCACCAGGAATTCAGATGGGGTAAGCTGAGAAGGTTCTGAAAGCTAAACATGAGAACACAGGTGAGAGTAATTCCTCTGCCCCCATCACTTCTGCTTCCAGATCTTGTATCTCTGGTAACGCTGGTTTTGTGGCACTATCGTTCTTTCTAGAGCTTCCCCGGTGGCTCAGATGGTAAATAATCTTCCTGCAATGCAGGAAACCAGAGTTCGATCCCTGGGTCGGGAAGATCCCCTGGAAGAGGAAATGGCAACCTACTCCAGTATTCTTGCCTGGAGAAGCCCATGGACAGAGGAGCCTGGTGGGCAAAAGTGTCAGACACGACTGAGTGACTAATACTTGCACTTTCACTTTCATCCTTGTCTGTTCCCTTCAGGAGGACTGCAGTGATAGCAGTGGATGCCCTGAGGACAAGAATCATCACTCTAATGCCTCAAAGCCCCCTGTGTTTTGCACATAGAAAGTGCTCAGGAAGTATCTGGTGGTTGACACCTGCAGGAGGATGAGGGCATCCCAAGCAGAAATGTCTGACAAACACACCTGGAGATGGGAATTTACAAGAAGATTCTCGACTCACAGGGAAATTTTCCCCCAGTCTCCCCATGTTCCCGTTTCTTTCATTGTTCAAGGTTCAGTTCACTTGGAGCCCCCCCTCTCACATTTGAGTTTGTCACCTGGTCCCCCAGCCATCATTCAGAAACCAAATCCTCTGAGGTGTTCCATTTCATTCTCTCCAGGATTCAGCCCAGGTAGGGCACTGACCAGGAGGAAAAGGAAGTGGAAGGAAGAACAGAAAGAACCCCCAAGGAGTCCAAGACTGTGCTTTGTCTTTCCTTATTGTCTTAATTTTCCTTTTATGAATGAATACATTATTTTTAGTTAAGAAATGCATGCATATGGTCTTAACTGTGAAAACATTTAGGCAAACAGATAAAAGTACCACTTCTCTCCCTGAACATCACTGCTATTATCTACTTAGTGTGAATCTATTCAAATGTGCATATATATACATAGATATGTATATATATAAAATCTCTGATCCCAGTTGCTTCATCTGTAAAATAACTTTTTAAATTTTACTGAAGTCTAGATGATTTATGATGTTGTATTAATTTCTGCTGTACAACATAATGATTCAGTTATACATGTATGTACATTTTTTCATATTATTTTCCATTATGGTTTATCACAGGATATTGAATATAGCTCTCTCTGTTATATCGTAGGATCTTGTTCATCTATCCCATAAAATAATTTGCATCTGCTAATCCCAAACTCCCACTCTATCCCTCCCCCTGCCCTTGGCAACCACAATTCTGTTCTCTGTATCTGTGAGTCTGTGTAAACAATTTCAAAAATACTAAGCTAACCTATTTGTGAATTCATAAACTCACATATGTATGGCACCTGACATGAAGTCTGGAATACAGTAAGTTCTCAACAAATATTTGATCCCTTCTCCTTGAGGACCATCGGCCATATGGTTCTTCGTGAAATATAAAAAGAGCTAAATATATAGATGCATTTAACCATTGAATAAAACATTCTTTCAACTATCCGAGAAACTGCTCACCTCATGCCTGCTTAAAACCACAACACAATGTAAGTCATTTGGGGCCTTGCTCAGTGACTAAAGTGGTCAAGCCCCTTGCCCCCAGATTCTCTATTTCATGTTATTTTTGATGGCCATGAAACTCCTCTTGAGAAGGCTTTGCCTGTTGAACAAAGAAGACACATGTATTGCTCTCTATATGTGGTCTGTGGTATTTGAAGTTCTGCACAGGGTCTAATAACTAGGGAGTTTTCAGCAACCTGTGAAATGTTTGAAAAA
Source organism: Moschus berezovskii (assembly GCF_049115385.1). Classification (NCBI taxonomy): domain Eukaryota; kingdom Metazoa; phylum Chordata; class Mammalia; order Artiodactyla; family Moschidae; genus Moschus; species Moschus berezovskii. Next base: position 78,169,475 of record NC_142471.1, read on the forward strand.
TGCAAAGGAAGTTTGACTTTAGTATAAGCAAGAAAACTGAAAAATTGAACTTAGTATTTAATTAAATGTCTACAAATCCTAACGTGATGTCAGTATTTTTTAACAGCTAGATTTACATTCATAAAAATGTTTCATTTTTTTTTAATATTTTGGTAGGATTTTTCTGACTATAGGATATGAATACACACTCAGGAAATCTTGCAATGATTGCTGATAAATTATAAACAATAGTAAATTGGATTATAAGTAACCAAATCATTTTAAAAGCAAAAATAATAAAAAGTCCTTTAAAATTTTTCCAACAGAGAGTGATATTGAATGTAAGAGGTGATGCTTTTCAACTATTCTGATAAGATGTATGCTGTTGTTCGTTGTTCACTCACTGTTGTATGTGACTCTTTGCAACCCCATGGACTGCAGCACTCAAGGACTCCCTGTCCCTCACTGTCTCCCAGAGTTTGCCCAGGTTCATGTCCACTGAGTCAGTGATGCCATACAACCATAAGATATATGGGATGACTGCTAAAGGAAGAATTGGCCTAGGGTTTGTTAAAGTGTTACAGCAACTCCTGGTAGATCATATTCTTTAAACTAAAAAATGTGTTGGAAACAACAAAAGTATTCTGAGACGTGGTGGGCAGAAGGCCCAATACAAACATCACAAAAGTTATAACCACACACCTAATCCTCTACACCTTCATTCAGAAGCCAATTCCATTGTCAACAGCATAAGTCCTGTGGCTTGTCCTATTTTATTTCCTTCCCTTTTGCCCGTCCCACCTGCCAAGTAAGACAATAAAACCCCCAAACTCAGGATTCACAACCACTGTCTCTTTTTATCTCATCCTGGGACATGGAGCAATCACTCAGAATTTACTTTTAAAACTGGAGATTAAAACAAGCCAGCACTTTTGAATACGTCTTTTTTAAAAAAATTCTTCCAAGTTTGTTACTAACAACGTCTGAAAAGAATCTGAAACTTTGAATTGTGAAACACTGCTGTGAAATTACATTTTTACGAACATCTATTGTTTCTTTGTTCCCTTGCCTGAAAATATGTTTCTCCCTAGGACATCAGCATATAACAAATAAATCCTAAAGTACCTTATTTTCCTGCCCAAATGCAGTACTTAACTCTGGTTGATTTCTAAAATTACTTACAGGAAGAAAAACTGCCTAAGTGTCTGATTATTATGGTATATTTGAGCCCTCATCAAGCAATGCCAACTCTGCTACACACAAAAACAAAACATGCCCTGAGTGGCATTGTATTTAAATATGACGATGCCTCGCAGTTTGTTTTTGATGGAGAAAACGAGAATTATTATTACCTAGGTGGATTTCCACCTAAGGATTAACCTTGTTCTATGGATTTCATAACTGTGGCATTATTGCTGGGCTTTTCATAATGAAGGGGAAAACCCATCATCAAACAAGCAATTTGCAATGGTTTACGTTCTCCGCCACCTGTGTGAGATGAGGAGTGTCAACTCTTCCAGCTATGATTTTCTAAGCTTTTGTTTCCTAAAGAAGAATTTACCTGAGCTCCTATGGAGAAGAGATCTGTGTTCACAAAACCAAGTCATAATGCCCCGGACCATGACTGCAATTATAACAACGTTTCTTTTTTTGTTCTTTTTTTTTTTTTCACTATTTCTTTGTTGTAAAAAAAAAAAAAAAAACAGTCTCAGACTTCTGCTGGAGCACAAGAAAGAAACAGCTGTACCAGGTGTAGCTCCACTCATTTCCTCCCCAACCTCAAACCCCAGCAAACAACACACTCCCAGTCAGAATGGGAATTTTCACAAAAGATGGAGAACTGAGATACTGTTAACTAGGTCACTGCTGCTGCTAAGTCGCTTCAGTCGTGTCCGACTCTGTGTGACCCCATAGACGGCAACCGACCAGGCTCCGCCATCCCTGGGATTCTCCAGGCAAGAACACTGGAGTGGGTTGCCATTGCCTTCTCCAATGTGTGAAAGTGAAAAGTGAAAGTGAAGTCGCTCAGTCATGTCCGACTAGTAGCGACCCCATGGACTGCAGCCCACCAGGTTCCTCTGTCCATGCGATTTTCTAGGCAAGAGTACTGGAGTGGCTTGTCATTGCCTTCTCAAAAAACCTAGACGAAAGAAAGAGAGGTCTGTTTCTTAGCAAACTTATTCCTCCTGAGCTCATTCTTCCTAAGAATCGTCTCTCTTCATCAGCTTCAAATGGATTCAAAGATCTCCCAGTCCAGCCAAACCCTTGGGATGTCTGGGACTCCTCTGAGCTCTGTGGGATCCAGTCTACTCCCCACCAAGGGGATTTCTCATTCTCTTCTCTCCTGCACACTGATCGAGATTTCAAAGACTGTGTTTATTTAAAAGGCACCACTGATTACACTCAATGAATTAATTTTCCACTTCTAATTAGCAGACACAGGAAAGCAGCATCCAGCATGTTTAAGCAGCATGAGATAACCAGGCTTACCACATACTACAAGGAGTTGGTTTGACTACAGCCCAAATAAACATATAAAATTGTAAAATCTCTCCTGGTGGCTCAGATGGTAAAGAATGTGCTTGCAATGCAGAAGACCCAGTTTCAATCCCTGGATTGTCACCAGGTTTCCTAAATATAAAGAATGATCCAAGAACCCTGAGCTTGGGAGCACTGCCTGGGAGTCCTCATATAAGACTATCTATGCTTAGGGACTCCATCCTATAGGATTTAAAAAAAGAACAGGATTTATGTGAGTATTACCCTCCCTTCCTTACAATGGGTATTTCAGTGGCAAAACCTATATAAATGGATATATTTCAAGATTTCAGTGCCTAGCATTGTACTGGACACTTTGCAAACACTGTTTGAAATAATTGTCCTAGCATCTCAACGAAGTAGAATTTCAGTCTCTCATTCATGTAATAAAAACCTATAAAGAGCTTACAATGTACAGAGAACTGTGTGGGCCTCTAGGAATACAGCATTGGAAAAGCCCTTTCCTGTAGGAGCTTACATTCTAGTCTGGAGATACAGACAACAAATATGTAAAGAACCAATTGTGCAAGTAAACAGGTTGATAGAGTAGACGGTGAAGGGAAGCACTGCTTAGGTGATCATGGCCATTGTAACTGAGGGGCCCTGACTTGATCTGAGAACTTCATGTATTAAACCTGCTTTGACAAGTGGGAAATTGAGACTGAGAGAGGTTTACAAAGTGCTCAAAATCATGTATCTACTGAGATCGTGTTAAATTCTAAGCTATCACTGTCAATCTCCAGATCTGCCTGCTCTCCACTACACCCTGTAGCCTCTCAAGGGAACCTCATGTTGTTCAGTCACTAAGTCACGCCTGATTCTTTGCAACGCCATGGACTGCAGCATGCCAGGCTTCCCTGTGCTTCACTCTCTCTCAGACCTGATAAATACCCAAATTCTGCCCTGCATCAAGGCTGTGGTTTCAGCCTTAGGCTGCAGAGAGAAAATGTTGCCAAAAAGAGATGAAAACAAGGAATTAAAACTCATAAACATCCTCATTTATACATAGGATAAACCATACCCAATATTAAGGTATCCATATTTAAATTTGCTTTCTTCACGTCCTTACTGCCTCCTTAATTTTTCACCAAAACCAAACTGTTTAATTTTGTTTTCTTACAGATGGTAATAAATGGGTCCTGATTTAATCTCTAGAGACCAGATTTTCAGAGCCTGTTTTTTAAGATATGAAAGTTACATAAATACCTATGTCCTCATCAAAGTACAGATTTCCAATCCTCCCAACTCCATAAAGTAAAGCATCATTAAAAAAAGAAGAAGAAGAAGTAGAATCAAGGGAAAATATGTCTTTGTGGGCTGATTGGGCAACACAGAGAACTCCCTTGATTACAAGTGACATTCAAAGAGATTCTTTCTTCCACTTGGCCATTTCCTCTCAATGGGACACTGAACAGGAGATAAGGTGTGTACCTAGGATGCTTCTGAGAATGGTTCTATTAAAGCTGAAGAACCCAACTGCCTTTGATCCCCTGAGAAAAAGTCTTCATCCAGTAAGTGAAGGGCTATTAGCTGAGGAAGCAGAGTAATCAAGACACTGCCTTCGAGGAAAAGAGCAAAGTTTCAAGCCTGGAGCACAAAGGAGGGGGCTGGGCCTCAATACACAGAGGGCAGTTCTGACAGAGAATGTTATTACAGAAAACAATCAGGAGAGCTTGATTGTGACCACTCCTGTTTCTCTTTTAAAATGGGACAGCCATTAATCTCGCTAATGTATGAGTGAAAAAGCAACCCATTTAATTTTGCAATAGCCTGGTACAGAGAAGGGCCAGAACCCAACTCCTGGAAGAACATGTCACGCCATCATGACTCCTCCATGATGGCCTGAGGTGCCCTCTCTCTTCATGCTGCTCCCTTAGATGTGCTTTGTTCATAAAGCATGTATGGTAGAGTTCATGGGACTTTAAAACCTGGGCTTTGGAATCAGACAGAGGGGTCTTGGCTCTGCCAGTTTACAGCTGTGAGATGGAATTTTCACCAAAGAGTGGCCTATTGTTTCTCTGAGGCCTTGACAAAGTCTATAAACTTCTTCCCCAGAACCCACACCCCACCCCCCAAAAAAAGTACTGTTTTTTTAAATGGTAGCCAAGACTGCAAAATCAAAGACAGAAAAGGGAAGGAAAGAAGGAGGAGAGAACAGAAGGGAAAGAGAAAAAGATGGAATGACAATAAATCCAGAATTGCAAGGCTGAGTAAGAAGATGTGTGGGTTGGCACTCATTTTAGCATGAGTGGCATCAGCGTTTGGAAGAGATGTTTGTCAAGTCTGAATATTTGCAATCACATGAATTTTTCATGTCATATAAACCACAGAGCTTGTAAATCTGAAAGACATTCTTTCAAAGGCCCTCTTGCTGAGCAGTAAGTTTGCTTTTAAAATACATGGTAGGGACTTCCCTGTTGGTTCAGGGGTTAAGACTTCTCCTTCCAATGCAGGGGGTAAGGGTTCAAACCCTGGTCGGAGAACTAAGATCCCACGTGCCTTGCAGCCAAAAAACTAAAACATAAAACAGAAGCAATATTTTAGCAAATTCAGTAAAGATCTGTCAAAAAATAATACATGGTAGATATTATGTTTGACTTTCCAGTAACCGTGCCCTACACGTAGGTAGCAGGTCATGACAACTCCATCCATGGCCAGTGATGAGTCCAGGGACGTGTGCCAATTTGAGTCAAAGTGACTCAAGGAGAGAGTGGCTCAGGGCTCATGGGCAGGAAGCGTTTCTTCCACACGCCAGACAGTAAATAAGGAAGCACAGCCCCAGACGCTGCCTGTAGAGATGATGGGAGCTGGGGCTGTGAGCGGGGCCAGCAATTGGAGAGTTGAAGTCACATGCGTCTCAGAGAAGGGGGCGCTTCATGCCCACCTACACCTGGACCTCTCACTAGAAGATGTAATAAATCTTATGTTCAGTAAATTCAGGGACAGTTTCCTACTTGTCCTGTCACGCAAAGTGACAATGCTATCAGTGTATTGAAGGCTCTGAAAAGCTCTGCAATAAAGTAACCCCGGCTTGATGAACATGGGTTGGAGCAAACTCTAGGAGATAACGAAGGACAGAGAAGCCTGGTGTGCCACAGTCCATGGGGTCACAAATAGTTGGACATGACTGAGCAACTGAACAACAACAAAGTCACCCCTATAATCCTGCATTTGGCCAACCTTAACTTTCAGAGAAATCGTCCTCTTCATAACGCCTGTTAACAAGTCATAGAACATGGTTAGAGACACACGACTGCAGAGCAGTAATTTAGCCTACATTAGCAGCCCTTCCTTAAAAACAAAAGGGATCTAACTATCTCTGTATTCCGTCAGTACAGTCCCTCATCTGCTGTTTTGAGTTGCTGTCCTCTGACCCCGCCCCCTGTGGTGGTAGTAAGAGGCAACAGATTCCTACCTAACTCCATCCTCACCATTGCAGTCCTTAGTCATCAGCCAATCACACTCCTTCCCTGGGATTTTTTTCTTCCCGGAACTGAGTGAGAGAGTAAGCCTCTCTGCTTCGCTCTTACTCTCACTCCCCCTCCCCTCCCTTCCTTCCTTTCTCAGTCTCTCAGGTGACAGGTGTTGCACGATGTAAGTTGTCTACACCATGAAAGACAGTCTTCAGTAAGAATGTATGAACCAGACTGAAGACAACACAGTCAGAGGAGAGAATGTCCCATGGGGGGTCAGGTCAGGTTCTGACCGTTTCTGAATCTCGCTGCTTTTGTGCCCTTTCTGCAATTCAGTATTCCAAGTTCCTTGAATTATCCAAACTGGAGGCCTGCAAGCTAGCAGCCTGTGGACCGAATTCAGCTGCAGCCTGTTTCTGCCATTGAAACTTTATGGGACATAGACACACACATTTGTTGACGGGCTGTCAATGTCTGTTTTATGCTGCAACAGCTGAGCTGACTCACTACAACAGAGAGAATATGGCCCACGAAGACAAGAAATATTCATTATGTGGGCCTTAAGGGAAAAAGTTTGCCAACCTCCGATCTAAAACAACTCAGCAACCTTCCAACAATTTATCCTTTTTGCCTAAGGTAGCTCCAGTTGCTATCTGTCACTTGCAACCAAAATATCATGATACACGTGTCTATGTCCCTATGCTCAATACACTCATGCACAGTTCATGTGCCACCCAGCCATGAGCTAAAGCCCTTTGCCCTTTTCTGTGGCCTATCTTTTCTTTCTGATCATTTCTTTTTGCGCAGGGGTTAGGCCATTCCATCCAATGTTTTTAATCAAGGATTTCCATATAGCCTCCCCTTTGTCCTTCCTTTTCACCTCATGATATTCAAAATTCTTGGCAGAACAAGAGCTATTTCTCCTTCATATTTGGTTTTCCTCTCCTCTGGTACCACGTACAAAGTAGGCACTCAGTAAACACAATGTATATTGAGTTAAATTTTTCCTCCCACCAACTACATTCAGCTAAATCTCTTTGTAAGAGAAGCTGCCTTTTCAAACACTCCGTTTTGCCAAAGACCAGCTTCCAGGTCAAATGTTAACAGGATCACACCATCCAGAAATGAATCCCCAGTCAGTGATCAGTTTTAGCCTAAAACAGTTGTTTTCAAAAGCATAGGCAGCTTTTGAAAACTGATGATTATGTTAAAGGTTTTCTGCTAACCCTGAAATGAATGTTTGGCCCCTCTCTGAATTTCAGGCACTGATGCTTTAGAGCAAGTGTTGACAATATATCTTATGGGCCACATCTGGCCCATGGCCCATTCCTATCAGCTGAGAATCATTTTTACAGATGAACATTTGGAGCCCATGTGATGATAGGGAACATCCTCTTTGAACCCCCATTATGTGAAATGCTATCCTAAAACATTTCTGGGCAGCTGCAGCAGCCTCACCCAGGAACTAACTCATTAGAAACACAAATTCTCAAGGCTCCAGTCCAGACCTTCTGAAACAGAAGCTCATGGATGGAGCCCAGCAATCTCTGTTTTAGCAAGACCTCCAAATAATTCTGATGCTCTAAAATAAAAGCAAGGGGTCAGCAAACCTTTCTGGAAAAACAAAAGAGTAAATATTTAGGCTTTGAGGGCTCAGAAAATCAAAGCTGTTATATGGTGTGCTGCATACTAAGTTGCATCAGTCATGTCCAACTCTGTGTGACCCCATGGACTGTAGTCCACCAGGCTCCTCTGTCCATGGGATTCTCCAGGCAAGAATACTGGGGTGGGTTGCCATGCCCTCCTCCAGGGGATCTCCCACCCAGGGATCTCTTACATCTCCTGCACTGGCAAGTGGGTTCTTTACCATTTGTGCCACCTGGGAAACATTTATACAAAAAAGAGAACACAAACTTCCAAAAATTTTGCAATGTAATTCAAAATATAATATTATTGATAGTATATAATAATAATAAAGTACTATTCTTGTGTAATACAGGTCTATTGATGAGAAGTATGGAAATATTTTAGGATAACCTTTCACATAATGGGAGTTCAAGTGGATGCTCCCTATCATCACATGGGGTTGCAAATGTTCATCTGTAAAAATTATTCTTAGCTCATAGGAATGAGCCATGGGTCAGATGTGACCCACAGAACATATTGCCAACCCTTGCTCTAAAGCATCAGTGCCTGAAATTCAGAGAGCGAGCAAACATTAATCGCAGGGTTGGCAGAAAACCTTTCAATCAATCAGCAGCTTTCAACTTTGTCCCTGGAGGACATTTGGGGGAGAGGATGACTTTGTCACCGGAGGACATTTGGTATTGTTTGGAGACATTTTGGGTTGTCACAACTGAGGGGAGAGAATTGCTTCCGTCATCTAAAGGGTAAAACATCCTACAATGCCTAGGATAAACCCTGTCAACAAAGAATTGGCCCCAAATGCCAGTTGTGCAGAGGTTAAGAAACCCTCGCATAGATAAATAACCCTTTGCATCTCACTTCAAGCCTGTAGACCTCCCTTTCACCTCCTGTCCTCTTCCTCAGCCATACAGGCAGTGCCCAATCCTATTCCTACTGTAACTTCCCAATTCAGATTTGAACTTGGTATCTTTAAGTGCCTTTGCAAGGATATTTCCAAGAAGCAAGGTTGTTCTTTCTGGAGTTTTCAAATTTTTATTGCTGAAGCAAAGTTCATGTCAATTCTAAGACAATTTAATTTCAGAGCTGTCCTTCCAAAGGGAGCTTAGAGTCTGTTTTCTTCCAGGGATAGCCACATGAAACCAGATATTTGTTGTGAGGGGAAAAGTAGTAAACAAGCTATTCAATAGGATCCTTGGGAAAAGAAAATATCCTAGAACATCCAAGGATCTTGAGGACTCTATATGATAACAATAAAAATAATGAAGCCTTTTTGATTTAGAAAACTTCTAACGATCCTGGTTGTGAAAAGGAAGTGGTAATTGATGTTATCCCATCTCGAATTCCTCCCTTTAAAAATGACACATCAGAAGCTAAGACGCTTTGAAGATCCTACTTACACAAAAGATAAAGATACTTCCCCTTCTCCATGGTGTGGCCTAAGTTCATGATTAGGTTATAAAATCATATTTGCTGAGTCAGATGATGGCTGACACTCCTGGAAGTCATTTGAAGCCAGGTGGCCTCTTACTGGCAATAGACGAGAAGAAAATAGGAAAATATTGGTCTATACTAGGAAAATGTTGTTGTTTGTTGTTGTTTAGTTGTTAAGTTGTATCTAACTCTTTTGTGACCCCATGGCTTCTCTGTCCACGTGATTTCCCAGGCAAGAATGCTAGAGTGGGTTGCTATTTCCCTCTCCAGCGTATCTTCCTGTCCCAGGGATCAAACCTACATCTCCTGCATTAGCAGGAGGATTCTTTACCACTGAGCAACCAGGGAAGAACAAGGAAAGGGAGATGTGAGCTAATATTTAATGAGGGTTTATTATGTAGCAGGCACTCTCCAGGTGTTTTCCTATACTATATTATTATAAAAGCCTGTGAGGCAGGTACCACTCTCTTCTTTTTACAGATGAGGAAACTGAGGCTCAGAGAGGTGAATTAATTTGACAGGTCATGCAGCTGATAGAGCCAGTATTGGAATCCAGGTATATCTGACTTCAAAAGTAAACTCTTAAAACATCATTAAGTCACCACGGTTTTGTGGATACACACGGAACGATGTCATTTAGATATAAGCAATTCAGACTAAGACAGTGTCTTTACTAACCAGGGGTCAGTGAGAACCTGGAAGTTCACAAAAAATCCAGAAGTGGGACACCCTCTCCTGATGGGCACTGTCCTGTGATGTTGGGCAGTTTTGTAAGATTAATTTGGGTACGAGGTTTCACTCCATTATCAAAGACAGCCCCACCCACTCACCTTGGTGAACCTCAAAGCACAGGGTGAGTGAGAAGTCTGTCTCCAAGAGTAACACGTGAGGCTGGGAAATTGATCAAGTTTGTAGAAGCATTTTGTACAAAATGGCTTTCCTGGTGGCTCAGTGGTAAAGAATCCAACTGTAAATTTAGGAGACGCAGGAGATGTGGGATCTCGATTCTAGGATCAGGAAGATCCCCTGGAGTGGAAATGGCAACCCACATCAGTATTCATCCTGGAAAATTCCATGTCGCAAAGAGTCAAACACAACTGAGTGACTGAGCATGTATACACTGTATGCTGCTAAGTTGCTGCTAAGTCACTTCAGTCGTGTCCGACTCTGTGTGACCCCATAGACGGAAGCCCACCAGGCTCCCCCGTCCCTGGGATTCTCCAGGCAACAACACTGGAGTGGGTTGCCATTTCCTTCTCCAATGTGTGAAAGTGAAAAGTGAAAGCAAAGTTGCTCAGTCGTGTCCGAACGTTAGCGACCCCACGGACTGCAGCCTACCAGGCTCCTCCATCCATGGGATTTTCTAGGCAAGAGTACTGGAGTGGCTTGCAATTGCCTTCTCCATACACTGTATAAAGGAAGAAAAAAAATCATTCTTTTTACAATGCAAACCACAGAGAGTAAAACCTTCTTGGCTAGAGAACAGAGTCAAAGGAGAGAACAGGGTATCAAAAATCCTAGGCTAAAGCCAAAATAGACATATTGGTTATAAAAAGGAGAAAAATCATAGTGCGGTTGTTCTAGCCAGGAGGAAGAAGTTTCCTTCTGCGCTGCAGGGTTCTCCTGACTGATCGGAGTTAACTTGACATGAGACAGATTAGCAAAAGAAAAATCAGACAGAGCTTTAATAACATGTATACATGACAGAAAGCAAGGCGGAACTAAAGAGCCTCTTGAAAGTGAAAGAGGAGAGTGAAAAAGCTGGCTTAAAGCTCAATATTCAAAAAACGAAGATCATGGCATCTTCCCATCACTTCATGGCAAATAGATGGGGAAACACAGGGGAAATAGTGACAGACTTTATTTTTTGGGGCTCCAAAATCACTGCAGATGGTGGCTGCAGCCATGAAATCAAAAGACATTTGCTCCTTGGAAGAAAAGCAATGACAAACCTACACAGCATATTAAAAAGCAGAGACATTACTTTGCCGACAAAGGTCCGTCTAGTCAAAGCTATGATTTTTCCCGTTCCCATAGTCATATATGGATGTGAGAGTTGGACCATAAAGAAGGCTGAGCACTGAAGAATCGATGTTTTTGAACTGTGGTGTTGGAGAAGAGTCCCTTGGACAACAGGGAGATCAAATCAGTCAATCCTAAAGGAAAATAACTCTGAATACTCAGTAGAAGGACTGTTGCTGAAACTGAAGCTCCAATACTTTGGCCACCTGACGTGAAGAGCTGACTCATTAGAAAAGACTCTGATGCTGGGAAAGATCGGAGCAGGAGGAGAAGGGGACGACAGAGGATGAGATGGTTGGATGGCATCACCGACTCAATGGACATGAGTTTGAGTAGGAGAGATGGTGAAGGACAGGGAAGCCTGGTGTGCTGCCGACCGTGGGGTCGCAAAGAGTCGGACACGACTGAGCTACCGAACGACAATACGTGGAGAGTGTTTCTCTGGCGGCTCAGAGGTAAAGAATCTGCCTGCAGTGCAGGGGCCACAGGAGATGCCAGGTCGATCCTTGAGCCAGGAAGATCCCCCGGAAGAGGGCATGGCAACCTACTCCAGTATTCTTGTCTAGACAGAGGAGCCTGGTGAGCTACAGTCCATAGGATTGCAAAGAATCAGATACGATTGAAGTGACTTAACACACACATACAAGCATACATGAGAGAGACACAGGGAAACTGAATAACTTGCCAAAATGGCCAAAATTCTCACCATCCTCAGCTACAGAGAAAAGAGGATGTTCAGGGTATCAATGTGGGCCCTTAAAGGGGAGGAAAGCAACTGACATGAAAATAGTAAAGCAAATGTTTGGCAGGGACAGGGAGACACAGAGTGGACCCTGATCTAAGGCTGGCCTACAGTTTCAACCCACAAAGCCTAGCCCATAGTCTTGCATGTATCTCTGGTGATAGCTCTATTCTGGAAGTGGCTCATTTATCTAAATTCTTTAGCCAGCTGGGATGGGGGTTGGGGATGCTTGAAAAGAAAGGCTTCCTGAGTCTTTTGTTCCTTGTTTGTTTTCCCGCTCAAAAGAATCCCCATGCCAAAGAGACATTTGGGGTGGCAAATTTTGCTCCCCAACACTACCTGCTGTTGGGTCACAAATGCTCTTGTACACAGAGGACAAGGAGAGACCCAAGCCAGGGACAGAACACTCTAGATTGCTACGTGGCAAGTTTAATAAGCAAGGGAACTTACTTATTAGGTTTGTCCTGGGCCACTGAGAGATGAGTGGATCTCCATCCTTATTGGCCAAATCTTCAAAGGTTATCCAGAGGCATTCAGTGGATTTAGTCATATGTTTCATCCAGATGGTATCAACAATACCTACTTTCTCATGGATGTGTCCCTGAAGCAGCTCCTAGTATAAGAACGGTGGGTGGAACTTACATTCCAAGGACAGGGAATAGGGCGAGGAGCCTCCAACTGCCTGGGTTGAAATTACAGAACAACCAGAGGTCCTGTCTTCTCAGTGACCATCTCCAGTACCCATGCAGGAAAGAGAAATGAGAAGGAGGAGGAAAAAGATGGATTTCTACAAATATCTGTTCCTCAGAGGAAAGAAAGAAAGTGAAGTTGCTCAGTCGTGTCAGACTCTTTGCGACCCCCTGGACTGTAGCCTACAGGCTCCTCCGTCCATGGGATTCTCCAGGCAAGAATACTGGAGTGGGTTGCCATTCCCTTCTCCAGGGGATCTTCCCGACCCAGGGATTGAACCCAAGTCTCCCACATTGCAGGCAGATGCTTTACCCTCTGAGCTACCAGGAAAGCCCGCATTCCTCAGAGGAAGCTCATATCAAGTTGAAATCCCAACTCAGAGACACATTTTCCCAGGCACAACTCAATACAAGCTCCATATGTACAAGGAAAGAGATGCAATTTAAGTCAAGTCTGCTGTCCTACACTCAGAGATGGGTGCTTCCTCTCCTGCTGACTCCAATCATTCAAAAGACCCATCCCCCAGCCCTCCACTCTGCTACTCTACTCCAACGCTCACATGCAAACACAGCTTCAGAGTAACCCAAAGGGAGACCCTGAGCAGCTTCCAAAGAATTGTTTTCTTTCCCACATTCTGTGTTCAGAGAACAATGTCACACACACCCCAGAAAAGTGTATATATAAACATGCATGGCTTCCCAAGTGGTGCTAGTGGGAAAGAGCCCACCTGCCAAGTCAGGAGATGTAAGAGACGTGGGTTTGATCCCTGGGTTGGGAAGATCCCCTGGAGCAGGAAATGGCAACCCACTCCAGTATTCTTGCCTGGAATCACATGGACAGAGGAGCCTGGTGAGCTACAATCCATAGGGTCACAAAGAGTCGGACATGAGTGAAGCAACTTAACAAACAGGAAGATGATCAAGAGTTAAATCTAAATTAAAATAGTCAGGAATAATGTTATCAGTCAGGGTATACGTGACCTGGCCCACTGGTTAGTGCAATTCCCAATAAGCAGAATAACCAACTTGTCACAAGAGTCCTGAGGAGAAGTTTCCCCTAAGCAAATCATACTGGATTCTACCAGCAACACTAGTGAGTCTGGTTAAAAATGTGGAAAGCTAGTATGTTCAATTACAATAATACCTGGATAAAGCCTAATAGTAAAAACACTATGTTGTTACAAGAGAAGCATTATCATTAGGCATGAGATTTCTCTGGAAAAGATATCCCCTCAGTGGGCTTCACATTCAGAAACCCAAGTAACTATTTTTACAAATGTGGAAAAGAAGGAAATACTTGAAAATATCCATGTGTTCATCTTTGAGAAACAGGATGATCTGGATATGCATTTATTTTTCATGATTTTGTATTTTCCAAATTTTCTTTAATAAATATGTAGTATTTTAACTAAAAAAAGACCTTCTAAAATACATAAATACAAAACAAACTTCAAAAAAACAAAGATTTAGATTCTGAATTCTGCTTCCATGCTGATATTTGAATGTCCTGGTTTCAAAAAACTAAAATGATCTCTCTAAAAACAGTGTCATATTCATTTTAATAACTGAATTTGAATCATGAATTTCAAAATGCAATAGATCTTAATTTCATTTCATTCTATGAACAAAGATAAAACAATATACCTTTAGGGGAAAAGTTTCCTTAAACATGTTTCAACTACCAGTGATAATAGAAAAGGAAATATTTATGAGTCTGAATAAAAGAAAGAGAATTCTTTTAAGTTCTTAACTAAAGACACTTTTGGAGGAGAATTAGCTAAAGGGAAAAAAATTGCATAAAGAGTTGAAGGAAAAATAAATTATTTATCAGCTCTCCTGCAGCGCCTTCTAAACTTCAGCTTTGCATCAAAAGATGCCTGATGTGAGCTAATTTCTGTAGCATGTTTCTATTTAGAATTATATTGTAGGTTTCAAAACGTCCTTGTTCTGTGCACACGTTACACATGCAAGAAGTTAGTCAAATACAATGCTGACTTCATCAGATGATGAGAGTTTTCTGTACAGAGTAGATGTATTCCTGGAAAGATGTATAAAAATCAAATGATATTTGAGAAGTACTTAGGAATTCATACTGAAAGTAGAACCTTTAGGAAACCAAGAATCCTTGGAATATATATATATATATATGTACTACTAAATCATCCATCTGGCAAGCTTAAGTGTTTTTCATATTTGCTTTCTTCCAAAGAGACATGTTTGGACAATATACAGAGAAGTCCCTGAAAAAATCTATTACTTATAATAAAGGTTAGGATTTTAATTTAAGAACAAAGAACGGTTGACTAGTTAGAACAATCTGAGTAGAACTAAAGCAAAACATACACCCTGCCCCAATAGAGATAAGCAATACTTAAATCTGTTCCCCATACTAAGAATTTTCAGCATATTTAACTAATTTAAGAATGAATTTTCCCCTTTATTTTAGTTGATGGCATCTGCAAGCCAGTTGGCACTATTAGAAGCTACATGAGTTCCAGATAGCTTTAAAAAGGTAATTATTTTCAGGCTATTCATGTATTTTTAAATAGTTAATCTAGAATTCAGAATATAATTTGCCTCGTGTGTTTGACATTTCGTCAGGGAAAATACAAATGCTTCAAAACAATGATAATATCAACTGTGATTACAGCAAATTAGAATCACATCTTCAGTTCCCTCCCCTGGGGTTGTTTGGGACCAAGACATACACAGCTCAAGAAATTAAATTGCAATAACTAATTCGCCTCGATACTGAGCACGAAAAACCGAAGGTTACCTGAATCAGAAGTGCTGTCTCCTCAGTTTCTGAGGAGGACTGTCAGCCCCCGGGGAAGCTGGGGGAATGCAAGAGCCCTGAAGATATAACTCTTGGATTGGATAGACCAGTCCACTGTTTTGCAAAGCTACACCTGGAACACCCGTTGGATCCTCAGGATGACCATTGTCTTGGAGCAGATAACATGATATAAACGCGGAAAGAATGCTGATTCTATAATCATTAACAACAGCTACCATTATTACACCCCTTCCACTGGGGCTCCTCATGGGCTCGACCTTCTGCAGATTTTACCTCAACTGTTATTGACAACACTGTTCCAAAGAAGACACTAGTGTCTCCATTTTACTCCTAGGTAAACTAGAACTAAGTTAAAGTGATTTGCCCAAAGTCACACAGGCAGTGAATGGCAGAAGGGAGTTTTTCTCAATCCATATCTGAGTCTTAACCCCAGGGTGTTTCCAGTGTGCCAAGCTTCAGATGAAGAATCAAGTATTTATGCCAATTGTGATAGCCAGCCTCCAAGATGACCCCGGGGATCCCAGCTGCCTGAGATTTCCAACCCGGCATAATCTCCTCACACAGCACCAGGGTGACCTCTGTGACCAACGGCATATGGCAGAAGCAACAGTGTATCACTTTTGTAGGTCATAAAAGGTTGGGACTTGCCTCTTGAATTCTCTTTCTCCATCTCTTTCTCTCTCTGGCTCTCTCCCCACTAAGTCTCAGCCTCACCTTTTGCTCTTAGAGAATCAAACTGTCATATTGTAAGCCATCTCATGAAGAGGGCTATGGCAGAGGAACTGAAGCCTCTGGCCAACAGAAAGGAACCAAGGTGCACCAACAACCACATGAGTGAGTTTGGAAGCAGATGCTCCAGTGCCCATCAGTCCTTGATGTGACTGCCAAACTGTTCAACAGCTTTGACTGCAACCTCATGAGAGACAGAATCAATCAGCTAAGCAGTTCCCAGGTTCCTTAATGTCAACAGTTGTGTGACATAATGTTTGTTGTCAAGCTGCTAAATTTTGGGGCAATTTGTTACACACATTACTAAATCACCAGTATACTAAATCACCAGTGTACTTTCAGAAAGATGATAAAATATGTAATTGCTTCCCTAGTACACTACATATGCCAAGTCTTGTGCTAAATACCATGGGAGAAATTAAAAAACATGACCCCAGCGCTCAAGTAACTTTGAGCTGGAGGGAAAGAGAAAAAACATATATGTTGATAGATCACAAATTTTTAAAGTACATTTCAGTGGTTTTTCTCTTGGCCTTTTCTGTACATAGTTATCTTCTCCCTAAGTTAGCCCAAATTATCTAACCAGATGTTTTGGGGATATTAGGATTATTACAGAAGAGCTACAAAGAAAAAGAAAGGATTATAATTAAGGCTTCTTAAATTCAAAATAACATTTTCTTGTGAGATAATTGGTTATAAGCCAGACGTTTTTGAGAACGAAACAATTTTCTTAATTCTTTTAGCTCCCATTTAACATATCAAGAGCTAGTCATGGCATATTAAAGCAGACTTTCTTCCATGATGTAGAGAATATTATAACTTCCTACCTAGGACAGTTACCCTGGAGCAGAAGGAAGATAATGGCACGGGAAGAGTAAGAAAAATCAAACAGTAGAGGACACTGTGATCGCCCAGACTCTTCCAGGACTGAAAGACCCACCCTTCCAGACACTGGGAGTGCTGCTGGCAGACAGCCCTCAGCTAAAGGATCACCTTGCCCAGGCTACCCCCCTGCAGGGTAGTTCCCATCTGACACCTGAGAGCTGAATGCTCAGTCTCCTCTCAGTCTCTTTGTGACCCCATGTCCTGTAATCCACTGGGCTCCTCTGTTCATGGGATTCTCCAAGCAAGAATACTGGAGTGCGTTGCCATTTCCTCCTCCAGGGGACCTTCCCGACCCAGGGATTGAACCTGCGGCCCCTGCCTCTGTAGGCAGATTCTTTACCACTGAGTCACCTGGAAAGCCGCTGGTAGCTGCAGGGCAGTATAAATGCTTGGCTCTCTTGCCCCAACTCAGGGCAATTCTAACGCACCATCCCTAGCTTCCCACATGCCAGCTGGAGCCACTAAGCCTGCATCACAGCACAACTTCTCCCTCCACCCAGTCAGGCTTTCTTCCTTTGCTCCCATGAGTGGTGATCCTGAAAGGAGTCCCTGATAAACCTTCTGGAAACTGAACTGCCACTCTATCTTATTTCCAGAGAACCTAAGCTGTGGACGTGGTCCCTTTGGGTCCCGCGGCACATGCGTAGAAGGAGAGGGATAGGTGAGCATGATCAGACATGTGTTCTGCACCACAAAGTACCAGAGAAGAGGGGACTACTGACACCTCATTGACAGATGGCCTCTTACCCAGCTCGCTATCGAGACCTAAGAGATCACCGGGCAGGCTAGCACTACACCAGCAGGAGCCGCAACACAGCAAGGAGGATGGACTAAGAGAGCTGGGCAAGCTGAAGATCAAGTTTGTTCTCCTGACTCTTCCTGGTTCCCAGGGCTGAGGAAATGCCAAGTTGGGGGCCAACAGACCAGCCTGGGTCCCTCCAAGCGAGTTATGTGGGAAGAGACTTCTCAGTCTAGGCGTCACTTACTGGCTACGGCAGAGTTTCAGGGGGTCTTCAGTCCTTAGTCATCAAGGGGAAGTGAAGGCAGCAAGGAAAGGAGATGAGATCCAGGTTGCGCTGGAAAAGATCAGATGCAGATTCAGACATCAATGGTGGACTGGAGCAGAATGGCCAGGTGTGAGATCAGACCAACAAATCCAAAAAGCCAGGTCAAGGCTGGAGGGCCCTCTTTCACCCCACAGCTCTAAGATCACATAAACCACACTTTATTCTCCTCCTACTGTTTGCTACAATATTAGAAAGGAGGAAAGAAGGGAGCATGGAGCTCTAAAGTCTGATGTATTGATATTTAGTTGAGTTACCCAAGCAGAGACTCCTATCAGCCTCAGTAAAGGTGATATGACTTCCATGGTGATTGAAACAATCTCATGAAATGATGCAAATAAAAACAAAAATGTCCATTTGTAAAATGTATTAGGCTATCAAGATACCTAACTTCTTCCCTTTGACATTTCTATTTTTGTAAAGACTGTTTTCAAGCGGGTGAAATAATTTTTTAGGGTTGGAAACATTAGATTCTATGAAACCTTGCTTGTGAAAGCATTTCTAGTGCATTGTACAAACTGAGAGCTAGCAGACCTGCCATGATGCCTCCACCAAGTGGGGGCTAAGTACAGGGTAGGCTGGCCAGGTTAGAAGCAGGCTGAAGACTTCAGAGAAACAAAACTGGGTCTGCAGACATCAAGGGTGATGGGAAGGCCAAGTCAGCTGTCCCTTGTGATTAAGAGCCTCTGAAAGACAGTATCTGAAAGCTAAAGTCATCACATGTCCCAGCTTTCTTGAGAGTGCTGTGATTTATACAGAGGATCTTCATGCTCCATCCAGTCAGTACCCCCTTTCATTGTCAAAAATATCCCAATTTACATAAGAAAGTATATGGCCACCTTAATTAAAATTTATTTAGTATGCAGACATAGAGGACACTTATGGACACAGTGGGGGAAGGAGAGGGTGGGATGAATTGAGAGAACAGCGTGGAAACATATACATTCAGTTCAGTTCAGTTCAGTTCAGTCGCTCAGTCGTGTCCGACTCTCCGCGACCCCATGAATCACAGCACACCAGGCCTCCCTGTCCATCACCAACTCCCGGAGTACACTCAAACTCATGTCCACAGAGTCGGTGATGCCATCCAGCCATCTCATTCTCCGTCGTCCCCTTCTCTTCCCGCCCCCAACCTTCCCCAGCATCAGAGTCTTTTCCAGTGAGTCAACTCGTCGCTTGAGGTGGCCAAAGTATTGCAGTTTCAGCTTTAGCATCAGTCCCTCCAATGAACACCCAGGACTGATCTCCTTTAGAATGGACTGGTTGGATCTCCCTGCAGTACAAGGGACTCTCAAGAGTCTTCTCCAACACCACAGTTCAAAAGCATCGATTCTTCGGCGATCAGCTTTCTTCACAGTCCAACTCTCACATCCATACATGACCACGGGAAAAACCATTGCCTTGACTAGACGGACCTTGGTTTGGCGAGTAAGAATTTGCTGGGTACAATGGGGAACTCAGCCTAGTGCTTTGTGACAATCTAGAGGGGTGAGGATGGGAGGGGGCTTCAAGAGGGAGAGGACATACGCATACCTGTGACAGATTCATGTTGATGTGTGGCAGAGGCCAACACATTACAGAGCTACTGTTCACTGATAATTGTATTTTGTTCTATAAAAACAAAATAAAAAATAGAAAAAAGTTATTTGTTCAGAAGGAAATAATTATACATTTAACAAGATATATATATATGTGTGTACATATATACATACATACATATATGTGTATATACATACATACAGATATATATATACACACATAAACACAGTAGAATATATACACACACAATGGTGTATATATATGTATACATACATACACAAGAATGTGAAAGTGCAAGCTGCTCAGTCATGTCTGACTCTTTGCGACCCCGTGGACTATACAGTCCATGGAATTCTCCAGGCCAGAATACTGGAGTGGGTAGCCTTTCCCTTCTCCAGGGGATCTTCCCAACCCAGGGGTCGAACCCAGGTCTCCTGCATTGCAGGCAGATTCTTTACCAACTGAGCTATCAGGGAAGCCCATATACATACATACAATGGAATACTACTCAGCCATGAAAAAGAATGATATAATGCCATTTGCAGCATCATGGATGGACCTAGAGATAACCATACTGAGTAAAGTCAGGCAGAGAAAGGCAAATATTATATGATATCCCTTATATATAGGATTGAAAATATAGCACAAATGAACATATTTACATAAAAGAAACAGACTCAGAGACAGAAAACAAATTTATGGTTAACGAAAGGGAAGAGGAGGGAGGATACATTAGGAGTTTGGGATTGACAGATAAAAACTACTCCATATAAAACAAATAAAAGCTCCTGTGTTCATGGAATTCTCCAGGCGAGAATACTAGAGTGGTTTGTCATTTCCTTCTCCAGGGGACCTTCCTGACCCAGTGATCAAATCCGGGTCTCCCACACTGCAGGCAGATTCTTTACCATCTGTTACTACATAGCACAGGGAATTATATTCATTATCTTCTAATAACCTATAATGGGAAAGAATCTGAAAAAGAACATACATATGTGTGTATTTGACTAACTTTGCTGTATGCCAGGAACAAACACAAAACTGTAAATCATCTATACTTCAATGTTTAAAAGAGAGAAAGAGAGGTAGGAGAGGAGCATTCACATGGGCAAGAACCAAAGCCCCTGGGTAGTCTGCAGACAAAGGTGGGAGGAGTCAGAGGACCGGCAGAGACAGGTTTGCCAGAAGCTCAGCATTGCTGCAAGTATCAAGGACATACACTTAAAAAGATGGTGGGAAATGGATTAGAAAGTCGGCCCAAGCTGGGTAAATGTTGCCAGAGTTTTGGAGAGACATAAATTCTCTGGGATTGTCCATAGGAGAGAATTTGAAATATCTTTAGTTACAAAGATGATGACTTAGATGAGATTAGTCAGTAAGATATGACTGGCTTTGCTGTTGTTACAATCTAACTTTCTGAATAGGAAAACGTTCATATGGTTAAAATGTCAAAATGGATAAAATTACGTATGATTTTAAAACTTCCCTACTCTCCTCCCCAACCACTCCTGTTTCCTCTCCCTTTTCTTGTCTATCCTTCCAAAGATACTCTACATCATAGAAACCAAGAAAATTCTCATTCATTCCCTCCCTTTTGGTTTACATCAATGACAGCGTATTATATAAATAATTCACATCTTGCTTTGTTTCATCAAAAAACAAATCTTGAAGATTGTCCTATGTCAAAGTAATAGGAGCACTCAAATTTTGTATGACCTCATAGTATTCCATTATATAGGCATATGATGGCATATTTAACAGTCTCCTCCTGATGGAAATCCAATCTTTTCCTATTAATAGAAACGTTGCTATTACTGCCCCTCTACATTCACCAGGGCACACTTCTAAGCATACCTAAAGGATGTTTTTAGGAGAATTGCTAAGCCAAAAGATACATGCATTCGTAATTTACAATATTTGGTGACGTTGTCCTTCATGAAAGTTGCACCAATTGGCATTCCCACCAGAGGATCTGGTTCTCCAAAGACCAGTGAACTCAGCAGGCTGTTGAACCTTTTGATTTTTGGCCAGTACAGAAACACTGCTTCCTCTGTTCTTGCTATTTTCTGAGAAGTAGAGGGGACACCCATGGCTCCACCTCTACATTCATTCCTCCTGCCTCCACCCCAGAAAAGTAAAGTGAGTCCCTGACATATGAACCTTCCAGTTGTGAACTTTCAGAGACGCGAACACACGTTCTCGTGTCCAATCACATAAATTAGTTCATGCGTCTGGCAATCACTGTCACACGCGTGCATTCTCTGCAGGTGGCTGTGCTTTGGGGTACTTTACTGTGCAGTGCTATACAGAGTTCAGTACTACTCTACCATCTCCCAGCTCCTCTTGTCCTCCAGTCAGTAATCATACTTGCCTGTTCACCCAAAACCAGCCCCTGCATGCCAGCTGTCATCCTTAACACTGTACTCTTCAAGGTACTATGCTGTAAGATTTTTAAAGTTTTCTTTAATGTACTATTTGTGTCAAAAGTGTTATAAACCTGTTACGGACAATACCAAATAGGTGATTTGTTAGTTGGGTACCTGGGCTAACTTTGTTGGACTCACAAACACATTGGACTTACAAATGGGCTCTCAGAACAGAACTTATTCATATGAGGGGACTTACTGTAAAGTCACTTATCAGATTAGTAAAGTTAGGAAACATAAACTAATCAATTCTCCTCTAAGCTTGTCTTCTCTGCACAGAAAACTGTTCTTTTCCTTTCCTCTATGCCACATAGAGTTGTCATTGCTGTTCAGTCGCTAAGTCACCCCTGACTCTTTGTGACCCCATTGACTGCAACACACTAAGCTTCCTTGCCCTTCACTATATATCAGAGTTTGCTCAAACTCAGGTCCGTTGAGTTGATAATGCCATCCAACCATCTTATCCTCTGTCACCTCCTTCTCCCCCTGACCTCAACATTTTCCAGTATCAGGGGTTTTTCCAGTGAGTCAGTTCTTCACGTCAGGGGCCAATGTATTGGAGCTTCAGCTTGAGCAACAGTCCTTCCAGTGAATATTCAGGGTTGATTTCCTTTAGGATTGACTGGTTTGATCTCCTTGATGTCCAAGGGACTCTGAAAAGTCTTCTCCAATACCACAGTTTGAAAGCATCAGTTCTTTAGTGCTCAGCCTTCTTTATGGTCCAACTCTCACATCCACATCAGTACATGACTCCTGGGAAAACCATAGCTTTGACTATACAGACCTTTGTCAGCAAAGTGATATCTCTGAATATGCTGTCTAGGTTTGTCATAGCTTTTCTTCCAAGGAGCAAAAATAAAGACGCTGCCACATTTTGGGAGTCAGTTTATGAACTAGTTGACTCTCCAACTGCACTTTCTTAGAAATGAGCCCTTTATCAGTGATAAGGAGATTGCAGCCCCTAACTGCTACGCCCTATTTTTCTTTCTCAACTTGTTCACAGTGAAGACAGGGGAGAAGGTCAGAGACCCAAGTAGGTGCTTCAGATTGAAAGAGATGCTGTCTTAACTTTTCTCTGGACATTTACTTCCCAAGTAGGAAAAATAATCAAACATGGGAGTTGTCCACCCAAGTAGCATTTTTCCAAGTGATGTCATCTACCTCTGAATCACGGGGAATGGTGAGAGTGGGGAAAACTATTTAAACACAGATTCTGGGCTCAACCCAGAATTTCTGAACCGGAATCATTGGGCTAGGGAGGTGAATAATGGGGAGAGGTGAGATCCAAAGGTTTTCATTTCATAACAAGCTTCCCTTGGTGAGCTTCAAGCACAGTTCGATAGTATTGCACTCAAGATTTATTATAAGGACTTCCCTGGCAGTCCAGTGGTTAGGAATCCATCTGCAAATGTAAGGGACATAGGTGTAATCCCTGGCCCAGGAAGATTCCACATGCCTGGGGGTAACTAGCCTATGTGTCACAAATACTGAGCCTGCACTCGAGAGCCTGTGCTCCGCAACAAGGGAAGCCACCCCCATGAGAACCCACAACTACAGAGCTGTCCCCACTTGCCACAACCAGAGAACGCCTGTGCACAGCCACAAAGACCCAGCACAGCCTAAATAAATAAATAAAAATTTTATAAATGATTCATTACTAGTCCTAAGAAACTCCTGTATAGCCTATATGATTATGGTAATGAAAGCCAAGGAAGGAAGAGCTAGAGAAAGTATGACTCAGGATTAAAAACTTGAAATGTTAAGAACTGGCAAGCGCTAGCAAAGAATAACACGGAAGAAATATTCAAGAGGCTATTAAAAAAAATAGATAAATAGCTTTTTCTATTAGGGACGATACTTCAAAGCTGAGGGCCATCAAAGAAGAGGGATGAATAGGACAAATGAAAGCTGTGGGTTTCAATTATTTATCGGCATGGTGAAAAAAGAAATTTGGAGGATTCAGAGCCTTCCACATATTCTAAATAAACTATTCTTGCCTGGCTAGATTAATTAGTATGTGAAAAGACTGGTTGTTAATTAGTTGCCTTTACATTGCTCTACCTGGCCACAATCAGACAGAGGAGTTTTAATCTCCTACTCGTTAGTTAACTGTAGTTAACTAACAGTTAAGATCATGGCATCTGGTCCCATCACTTCATGGGAAATAGATGGAAAAACAGTGGAAACAGTGTCAGACTTTATTTTGGGGGGCTCCAAAATCACTGCAGATGCTGATTGCAGCCATGAAATTAAAAGACGCTTACTCCTTGGAAGGAAAGTTTTGACCAACCTTGATAATATATTAAAAAGCAGAGACATTACTTTGCCAACAAAGGTCCATCTAGTCAAGGCTATGGTTTTTCCCGTGGTCATGTATGGATGTAAGAGTTGGACACATCCATGTGTGAAGAAAGCTGATCGCCGAAGAATTGATGCTTTTGAACTGTGGTGCTGGAGAAGACTCTTCAGAGTCCCTTGGACTGCAAGGAGATCCAACCAGTCCATTCTAAGGGAGATCGATCCTGGGTGTTCATTGGAAGGACTGATGCTAAAGCTGAAGCTGCAATACTTTGGCCACCTCATGGGACGAGTTGACTCACTAGAAAAGACTCTGATGCTGGGAGGGGTTGGGGGGCGGGAGGAGAAGGGGACGACACAGAATGAGATGGCTGGATGGCATCACCGACTCTGTGGACATGGGTTTGAGTGAACTCCGGGACTTGGTGATGGACAGGGAGGCCTGGCGTGCTGTGATTCATGGGGTCGCGGAGAGTCGGACACGACTGAGCGACTGAACTGAACTGAACTGAACACTAACTGTTAACTAGGCAGCGAGAAGTCACTGCTTCAGAAATTATTCCTTGAAAGCTGCCTAAGGTCTAATGCTGAGAAATGCATCTGTACGCACATCTGTGTGTGACCTAGGGAAGAGCCCAGCTTGCTGATGTTTCCTCACGTTGCCTGGGCTACAAAGCAGGCTTCAGTCTTCCTCATCCATCCTTCCAAAACCAGGTATGAACCAGCTTCATGGCCAGCAAAGCTTCCACAGGCAGAGCCAAAAGATGCTGAACAGGTTAAATCACTTTGTATGTACTAAGTCACTTCAGTTGTGTCCAACACTTTGCAACCTTATGGACCATACCCCACCAGGCTTCTCTGTCCTTGGGATTCTCCAGGCAAGAATACTGGAGTAGGTTACCATGACCTTCTCCAGGGAATCTTAACCCAATTTAACTCATTCAGTTCAGTTCAGTTCAGCTCAGTCGCTCAGTCGTGTCCGACTTTCTGCGACCCCATGATTCACAGCACGCCAGGCCTCCCTGTCCATCACCAACTCCCGGAGTTCACTCAAACCCATGTTCATCAGTCGGTGATGCCATCCAGCCATCTCATTCTCTGTCGTCCCCTTCTCCTCCCGCCCCCAATCCCTCCCAGCATCAGAGTTTTTCCAGTGAGTCATCTCATCGCATGAGGTGGCCAAAGTATTAGAGTTTCAGCTTTAGCATCAGTCCTTCCAATGAATATCCAGGATTGATCTCCTTTAGAATGGACTGGTTGGATCTCCTTGCAGTTCAAGGGACTCTCAAGAGTCTTCTCCAGCACCACAGTTCAAAAGCATCAGTTCTTGGGCGATCAGCTTTCTTCACAGTCCAACTCTCACATCCATACATGAGCACTGGAAAAACAACAGCCTTGACTAGACAGACATTTGTTGGCAAAGTAATGTCTCTGCTTTTTAATATATTATCAAGGTTGGTCATAACTTTCCTCCCAAAGAGAAGGCGTCTTTTAATTTCATGGCTGCAATCAGCATCTGCAGTGATTTTCGAGCCCAAAAAAATAAAGTCTGACACTGTTTCCACTGTTTTCCCATCTATTTCCCATGAAGTGATGGGACCAGATGCCATGATCTTCGTTTTCTGAATGTTGAGCTTCAAGCCAACCTTTTCACTCTCCTCTTTCACTTTCATCAAGAGGCTTTTGAGTTCCTCTTCACTTTCTGCCATAAGGATAGTGTCATCTGCATATCTGAGGTTATGATATTTCTCCCGGGAATCTTGATTCCAGCTTGTGCTTCTTCCAGCCCAGTGTTCCTCATGATGTACTCTGCATATAAGTTAAATAAGCAGGGTGACAATATACAACCTTGACGTACTCCTTTTCCTATTTGGAACCAGTCTGTTGTTCCATGTACAGTTCTAACTGTTGCTCCCTGACCTGCATACAGGTTCCTCATTAGGTAACTCATTAGTTATCTTATTAAGGTCTATTTTTACATGTATACTAAAAGGTTTTGGTATAATATGAAAGAAGAATAACCACAATGATCTGAAAAGCTAAAATATTCTTCCCTTTTCCATCTACATGTCCACGTATGGCCAAATTATTTTTACATGCTACTTCAATTGAAACACATTGCAACATATTGAATGAAAAAACAGATACAAGAACACAGCTGTGTTTTATCAGGCCAGATATTGTCTAATTTAATCATTCATTGGCACATACACTCCATGTCATATTTCCTTGGCATGGCAGATCCTCTCTGATCAGACATCAGCAGTCTCACCAATTAGTACAGAAAAGAGCCATTATGTGTGCAGGCAACTGGATGAAAGGAGATAAATCATGAGAATGCTCTGATACAATTTTCAAAATACTTGATGGAATGAAATGCAAAACTAAAACTTTAAGTACTTTTTATCACTTTTCTAATTGCCAGAGGTTTTCCTTCTTATTAATGATATTATATCTAAAGTGGGCAGAAATACATTCTTGCATCTGCTCATGGGAACATTAATTAGTATGAACTTTATGAAAGTATGACAGTTACAGATTTTTAAATCTAAAAACAGTGCTGCAGGGCCCCAGGATTTTCAGGATTCCAGGGATCGCGTTTAGATGGAATTGACATCTAAGTGGAGTTAACACATCTGGAGGCAGTGATTCTACATGCATACACTTTGACTCAGATACTCCAGTTGTAAGAACTTTTCCTTAGCAAATGATTAAGGATGTGAACAAAAACGAAAGTCCTCATCACAGAGTAGTCTACGATAATGCAAAATGCAGAAAAACATAATAATCAATAACGCATGGGACTTTCCCACTGGTCTCATAGTTAAGAACTGCCTTCCAATGCAGGGGATACAAATTCAACCTCTGGTCAGAGAACTGAGATCCCACATGCCAGAGAGCAACCAAACCCATGTGCCCACAACTAGAGAACCCACGAGCCGCAAGGTAGATCCCACACGTCACAGTGAAGAACTGACACAGTAAATAGTAAAGCAAGAATCAATAATACATGAAATAAATTGGTACATCTATCCTCTGAAACCCCTAAGTATCAAGGGATAGGTATATATTCAGTGACTTCTATGGCATAGCAGGAAAGCATCATGTAGCTAAAACGGTATGTATGAGACGATGCATTTTTCTTTGGTAACTGTAATCAGCTGTAGCTGAGCATCATCAGACTAGAGTGGTAATGTGCATAGCTCTGCAAACAGATTGCCTAGTTTAAAATCGGGCTTTGACACTTATTAACCAAGGAGTCTTGGGCACAGTCCTTTGCCTAGTGGGAATCTGAAATGTGGTTACTGCTTATCGTCATCAGCATCCAGAGAGAGTAGAGGGAGATAAGGAAAGGCTCCATCTTCCCACCTCCACAGAAAGCTCATGGGAGCAATATTTCTTCCAAATCTTGCCCTGCCATCTGAGAGGTGGCCCTGTGCTCTCAATAGCTTCCCCAACTACACAGCTCCTACCTACCTACCAGCCCCTTCCACATGAAAATGCCCAGTCCAAGTTTTTGAAGTTTATTTGAAAGCTTCTTTGAAGTATAGCGTTTATTTATTTACATTTGGAGCAAAATACCTAATCACAGATGCAAAAGTATTCCAGCAACTATTCTCATCAGCTAGCTTCCTGAGCACAGAAATACTTCTTTGTGACTTGTTAATGACAATTTGATAACATCATATATCCTGAGATCAGCAAGTTTTTCATAAAATGGCTACATGACTAAAGACACTAACTTTCTCACTCTTGAGAGCTTCTCTCAGACTGGGGTACCTGAGTACCTCAGAGTTGAGGTCTATAAAGAAAAGGGTTCTAGAGCTCAAAACCTTCATTCATCATTCCCAAAGGCCTCCCTGGTCCAGGGCTTCCTTGCTAACAGTAAATATAATCCACATCCATGCTGCTCACTCTCCTTCCAGCACCTAGGTGAATAACACATCTCTGACTACTTGATGTCAGGTGCAACTATAGCACTTGTTTTGGCCCATGAGGCAAAATAGGAGGTTCTACCTTTTGGGTGGAAGCTCTCATGCCAAAGTGAGGTTCTCCAGGGCTTTCTTTACTGCATCACAATAACCCACAATGTCCCAGATGGTGGTGTGTGCATGCTAAGTCACTTCAGTCATGGCCAGCTTCTTGCAACCCTCTGGACTGTAGCCTGCCAGGCTTCTTTGTCCAAGGGATTCTCCAGGCAGGAATACTGGTGTGGGTTGCCATGCCCTTCTCCAGAGGATTTTCCTAACCCAGAGATTGAACCCACATCTCTTATGTCCCCTGCATTGGCAGGAGGTTTCTTCACCACTAGTGCCACCTGGTAAGCCACCATTAATCAGGGTCTTTGCATGAGATGGCCTGGAACAGTCTCCTGGAATGCAGAAAGATGAATCATTGTTGCTTAAAGTCAGCAAAATTTTGGGAAAGGTCTGAGTAGTAAATATTTTCAACTTGGCAGACCGTATGGTTTCCATCACAGCTGCTCAACTCTGCCCTTATGTGGCATACAGGCAGCCCTAAATGACATGTAAATGATATGTAAATGCAGGTTCCAGTAAAACTTGACTCATAAACTCAGGCAGTGGACCAGAAATAACCTTGGACCATAGCTTGCCTACCTCTGTTTTTGTTTCTACATCAAAACTTCCTTTTTAAGTGAAGAAATTATTTGTTCCTACTTTACTGAGGCACACACGTGCTTGCTAAGTCATGTCAGTAATATTTGGTTCTTTGTGACCCCATGAACTTTAGCCCTCCAGGGTCCTCTGTCCATGGGATACTCCAGGCAGCAATCCTGCAGTGGGTTGCCATACCCTCCTTCAGGGGATCTTCTGACCCAGGGATCGAACCTGCAACTCTTATGTCTCCTGCATTGGCAGCAGGGTTCTTTACCACTGGAGCCAATTGACAAATAAAAATGTTTATATCTAAGATGTGCAACAAGATGATTGGATCCATATATAATGTGAAATAATGACCACAATCAAGCTAATTAATACATCTGTCACCTCACACGGTTACCATGCATGTGTATCTGTGTGAGTGTGCATGTATGTGTGGTGAGAACATGCCTGCCTCTGTTTCAAGCCATGAAAATGTTGGGGTTGTTTGTGACCACAGTATAGCTTAGCCTTGGCTGAATGATAAAGCAACAGCAGGTCTCCTAATACAGCACACCTGAGAAACAAGTCATAGGTGGTAACACAACTTTTCATGGTGACTTGCTAAGTTGCTTCAGTCGTGTCCGACTCTGTGCAACCCCATAGATGGCAGCCCACCAGGCTCCCCCATCCCTGGGATTCTCCAGGCAAGAACACTGGAGTGAGTTGCCATGCCGTCCTCCAGGAGATCCTCCCAACCCACAGATCAAATCTGCATCTCTTAGGTCTCCTAATCCTAATCAAATCCGCATCTCTTAGGTGGAAAAGAAAAGAGAAAAGCAAAGGAAAAAGGAAAGATATAAGCATCTGAATGCAGAGTTCCAAAGAATAGCAAGGAGAGATAAGAAAGCCTTCCTCAGGGATCAGTGCAAGGAAATAGAGGAAAACAACAGAATAGGAAAGACTAGAGATCTCTTCAAGAAAATTAGAGATACCAAGGGAACATTTCATGCAAAGACGGGCTCGATAAAGGACAGAAATGGCAGGGACCTAACAGAAGCAGATCAATTCTGGGTGTTCATTGGAAGGACTGATGCTAAAGCTGAAACTCCAATACTTTGGCCACCTCATGCGAAGGGTTGACTCACTGGAAAAGACTCTGATGCTGGGAGGGATTGGGGGCAGGAGGAGAAGGGGACGACAGAGAATGAGATGGCTAGATGGCATCACCGACTCGATGGACATGAGTTTGAGTGAACTCCGGGAGTTGGTGATGGACAGGGAGGCCTGGTGTGCTGTGATTCATGGGGTCGCAAAGAGTCGGACACGATTAAGCGACTGAACTGAACTGAACAGAAGCAGAAGATATTAAGAAGAGGTGGCAAGAATACACAGGAGAACTGTACAAAAAAGAGCTTCACGACCCAGATAATCACGATGGTGTGATCACTCACCTGGAGCCAGATATCCTGGAATGTGAAGTCAAGTGGGCCTTAGAAAGCATCGCTACGAACAAAGCTAGTAGAGGTGATGGAATTCCAGTGGAGCTATTTCAAATCCTGAAAGATGATGCTGTGAAAGTGCTGCACTCAATATGCCAGTAAATTTGGAAAACTCAGCAGTGACCACAGGGCTGGAAAAGTCAGTTTTCATTCCAATCCCAAAGAAAGGGAATGCCAAAGAATGCTCAAACTGTTGCAGGAAGTAGGACCCCTTCCAGGGCCTGAAACTGGGCTCTTGTCTAACACTTGGTAATGAACTGTCCGAGGAGACACACGTGCTGATGATGCAAGAGATTTTATTGGGATAGGGCATCCGGGTGGAGAGCAGTAGGGTAAGGGAACCCAGGAGAACAAATCTGCCACATGGCTTGCAGTCTCAGGTTTCATGGTGATGGGATTAGTTTCCGGGTTGTCCTTAGCCAATCATTCTGACTCAGAGTCCTTTCTGGGGGTGCACGCCTTGTTCACCCAAGATGGATGCCAGAGAGAAGGATTCTGGGAGGTGGTCGGACATGTGGTGTCTCCTTTTGACCTTTCCCAAACTCTTCTGGTTGGTGGAGGCTTATTAGTTCCCCTTTCCTTACCAGGACCTCCTGTCATAAAACAACTCATGCAAATGGTTACTATGGTGCCTGGCCAGGATGGGCGGTTTCAATCAGCATGCTTCCCCTAACAAAAATACCACACAATTGCACTCATTTCACATGCTAGTAAAGTAATGCTCAAAATTCTCCAAGCAAGGCTTCAGCAATACGTGAACCATGAACTTTCAGACGTTCAAGCTGGGTTTAGAAAAGGCAGAGGCACCAGAGATCAAATTGCCAGCATCCGCTGGATCATGGAAAAAGCAAGAGAGTTCCAGAAAAACATCTATTTCTGCTTTATTGACTATGCCAAAGCCTTTGACTGTGTGGATCACAATAAACTGTGGAACATTCTGAAAGAGATGGGAATACCAGACCACCTGACCTGCCTCTTGAGAAACCTGTATGCAGGTCAGGAAGCAACAGTTAGAACTTGACATAGAACAACAGACTGGTTCCAAATAGGAAAAGGAGTATGCCAAAGCTGTATATTGTCACCCTGCTTATTTAACTTATATGCAGAGTACATCATGAGAAATGCTAGGCTGGAAGAAGCACAAGCTGGAATTAAGATTGCCAGGAGAAATCTCAATAACCTCAGATATGCAGATGACACCACCCTTATGGCAGAAAGTGAAGACTAACTAAAAAGCCTCTTGATGAAAGTGAAAGAGGAGAGTGAAAAAGTTGGCTTAAAGCTCAACATTCAGAAAACTAAGATCACGGCATCTGGTCCCATCACTTCATGGCAAATAAATGGGGAAACAGCGGAAACAGTGGCTGACTTTATTTTTTTGAGCTCCAAAATCACTGCAGATGGTGATTGCAGCCATGAAATTAAAAGACGCTTACTCCTTGGAAGGAAAGTTATGACCAACCTAGATAGCATATTAAAAAACAGGGACATTACTTTGCCAACCAAGGTCCGTCTAGTCAAGGCTATGGTTTTTCCAGTGGTCATGTATGGATGTGAGAGTTGGACTGTGAAGAAAGCTGATCGCCGAAGAATTGATGCTTTTAAACTGCGGTGTGTTGGAGAAGAATCTTGAAAGTCCCCTGGACTACAAGGAGGTCCAACCAGTCCATCCTAAAGGAGATCAGTCCTGAGTGTTCATTGGAAGGACTGAGGCTAAAGGTGAAACTCCAATACTTTGTCCACCTCATGTGAAGGGTTGACTCACTGGAAAAGACCCTGATGTTGGGAGGGATTGGGGGCAGGAGGAGAAGGGGATGACAGAGAATGAGATGGCTGGATGGCGTCACTGACTCGATGGACATGAGTTTGGGTAAACTCCAGGAGCTGGTGATGGACTGGGAGGCCTGTCGTGCTGCGATTCAAGGGTTCACAAAGAGTTGGACACAACTGAGGGACTGACTTGAACTGAACTTAGGTCTCCTGCATTAGCAGGCAGGTTCTTTACCACTAGCGCCACCTGGGAAGCACCATGGTGACTTAGGTCATGAAAGCCTTTGAAATAACAGTCCTTAGAAGACAAAGCAAAAGGTTATTGATGAACTATGAGAAGGAAACAGAGAATTTCTAAAGGAGAAATCAGACTTGTCCTAAGAGTTGAAAAAAGATAGTTAAATACCAGGAAGAACTGCCAGCGCTTTTCAGAGCCACAAAGAACACCTTCCCTGGCTCCTTGCATCCATGTCAGACCTAACACCCACCACAGACAGTCTTTCCCAGAGAAAACCTCTACAGTATCGGTTCTCAAACTTTAGCCTGCATCAAGATCACCTGAGGACTGGTCAAAAGCCCAGATGTTAGAGGACCCTGCCCCTAGAATTTCCATTTCAGGAGGTCTAGGGTAAGCCTGGAGAACATGCTTGTGCCACAAGTTCCCAGTGTCGTTGCTGATGCTGGTTCTTAAGAAATATAATCAAGCAGGACCCTATGGTGCCTTCCGAGGACAGACCCCTCCCACGTCCTCTGCACTAGCTCCTCTCTGAAATACCCAGATGCTGTTTTACAGATGCTAAAACCACCATCACACATAAGAAATTAACTACTTGATGATCATAAGCATGTAGCCCCCAGACCTACTAGCCCCCTAGCATTGATAAGATTACGCCCTGTGACACTGCCCTGTTAATTCACCACCAACAAAACAAAGAAATGTGCACAAGCCAATCACAGACCCTGGGGTGTCCCTCCATCATCTTGCCTTTAAAAGGACTTTCCCAAAACCCATCAGGGAGCTAGGATTTTTTGAGCATTAATTGTGCCACACCCCTTGTATGGTGCCCTATACAATAAACACTGCATTTTCCTTCATTACAATCTGGTGTCCACAGACTGGCTTTACTGCATGGAGGCAAGAAGACTCAAGTTTGATTCAGTAACAGAACCACTGTTCTACAGTTAGTACCAGTTCCATCTTGAGGAAGAACAGAGAAGAATCTTTAGATTCAAAATGTCCTGCATTCTGGACAGAGAAAGAGAAATATCATATGACATCCCTTTTATGTGGAATCTAGAAAGAAATGATACAAATGAACTCAATTACAAAACAGAAAGACGCTCACAGACTTAGAAAACGATTTATGGTTGCCGGGGCTAGGGATTGCTAGGGACTTTGGGAAGGTCATGAACACACTGCTATATTTCAAATGATAACAACAAAGACCCATTGTGTAGCACACGGAACTCAGTTCAGTGATATACGCCAGCCTGGATGGGATGGGAGTTTGGGGGAGAATGGACACATATATATGTCTGGCTGGGTCTCTTCATTGTTCACCTGAAACTACCACACCATTGTTGATCGGTTTATCCCAAAACAAAATAAAATATTTAAAGTTAAAAAAATATATATGTCCTGTATTCTGAGTGGTACATTACTCATGGTTAAAAGTGACGGCATCAAGGTGACAGCGGCACAGAATTCAGTCCTATTACTGCCATTCACTAGTGGGTGACCTTGGACAAGTTACTTCTCTGAGCCTCTAGTCCTTCTTCAGGGAAGATATGGCAAGAATATTTACCCCACAGGGTTGTTGAGAGTGAACAGGTAACACATGTCAGGCTTTCAGAATGACACAGTCTAGAAATCTGAGAAAGCATCTCCTCTGTCTGATTCCCCTCCATATGTGCCCCCACCCCCTGCTACCTACTGGCACTTCATCAGTCAGTCCAGCCTGAGCTGGTGACTGGCTTCCGGGGAAGCTGCCAGCTTTCTTTTTTTTTTTTTTTTGTAGTTAATTTATTTTTTATTGGAGGCAAATTATTTTACAATATTATATTGGTTGGTTTTGCCATACATTGATATGAATTTGCCCCGGGGTTAACATAAGTTCCCCCTCCTGAACCCCCCTCCCACCTCCCTCCTCCCTTTATAGCTGCCAGCTTTCTTAAAGGACAGTTGTGGAAAGGAGGCAAGAGACAGATGGGCACCAGGCTGAGCAATTCCACCTCTGTGAATAGAAACTCCATACTAGCAGAAATTCCATAGTATGGAAGGTTGGGCCCTGACCAGATAAGAGATGAAAGAAAGTGTTGGTCGCTCAGTTGTATCCGACTCCGCGACCCCATGGACTGTGGCCCACCAGGCTGCTCTGTCCATGGGATTCTCCAGGGAATACTGGAGTGAGTAGCCATTCCCTTCTCCAGGGGATCTTCTTGACCCAGGGGTTGAACCTGGGTCTCCTGCACTGCAGACAGACTCTCTCTGAGCCACCAGGGAATCCCGTGATGATGCACAGTAACAAGCAATAAAAGACCACATGTTCCTCATTCTCAAAGTTAGGGAAACCTCCCCAACTACACATGTGCAGAAATGCTCCTTGGAGGTCAAAAAGGAAGGTGGCATCATCTCATAGTAAATGATGTCGAGTACCCATGAACCTCTTCACTAGAATCCATCTTGGCTAGGAGATGAACACACACACATGAAAGGTTCCTGAGATATATCAAATATAGCCTCAGGACCAGGCAAATCAAGATGAATGACCAAAGGAAACCTGGAAGAAATGCCCCAGAAAAGTTGTTCAAACTGCCCAAAGGGTGTGATTCAGTGAGTCTCCATCTGACCCCGCCCACATTCTTATCCACATGTCCCGTACCCTTTTCCTCCTAATAAACACTGTACTCATTTCACTATTTTCCATCTTTGTGGGAATTCTTCTCTGCAAAGCTGAGGAGCAGGGCCTTGCCATAAACCCCTGGTCTAGTGGCTAGGGTTCAGTGCTCCCAACTGCCACAACCCAGCCTCAGTCTCCGGCCAGGAATCTAAGCTCCACTTCAAGCTGTCACAGACAGAAGGCATCCGAAATCAGGAATGGCACGGCGCTATGTCTGCCACATTCTGTGGACCCAAGCAAGTCACAGGGAAGGGGAAAGAGACTTGATAGGAAGGAGCTGCCTGTATATAAGGGAGGGATAAGAATTGCTGACTCCTGTTGTTCAAGAGCATGTACATGGTTAAGAAGTTAAAAGGAACTCATAGAGACAAAATGTTTGGCACACAGTATGGGCCAGTTCTACTCCACCAACCCTAGAGAGTTTGGTGGTGAACAAGTTTCCCAGTCAGCCTTATTCTTTATTCTGCCAAGACGGCAGCAGTAACCCCCTTCCCCTCGATGGTTCCCCTGCTTCCAACTTTTGTTTCTGCTCTCCCTGCTGTGTCTGTGAAAAAATCAAGGATGATACCACACCACTGCTTCAGATAGTCCAGCGGCCTCCCATAATACTTAAAGTGCAAGCTCTTTACCTATGTTTCCTTTGCCCAGCTCTACAACCTCATTTCTTCCACCCTTCTCATCACTCACCCGACTCTGGCTGTACTGGTCTCTACAGTTCCTTGAAACTGAGACAGGAGGGAAGGGAACAGGGAACAACCTTTAAGAGAATGACATAGCCACTGAGAATATGAAAAAAAAAAAAAAAAAACTGGTTAGAACCAATTAGGCACAAGATGGCAAGAAGATTCAACTTCCAGTAGACCTTGAACCTCATTGTACGCTCACTGTAATACATTAGCAAGTTAAACAATACACACATCAGCACCATGACAGTTCTGAGGTTGACCATAAGGGCCAAAGTAGAAGGTGGCCTGATTCCCAGCAATCCCTGCCCCTTCCCCAAAATAGTTAGTATAATCGTATCCAGCCCATAAAAACTAAGCAAACCTCAGGGCCCCTCATCTTCTGAGATGGCCTACAGTCTATGAGGGCCTGGCATGCTGCAGTCCATGGAGTCGCAAAGAGTCAGGCACAACTTGGTGATTGAACAACAATAAACAGTCTATGAAGAGTGTATCCGTCTCAATAAATTTATCAGGTTGGCAAAAATGCTCATTCAGGTTTTTCCATACCATCTTTTGGAAAAACCTGAATAAACTTTTTGGCTAGCCCAATACATTTTATCTATCACTTTGCTTCTCACTGAATTCCTTCTGTGCTGAGAGATAAAGAACCTGAGCTTCATTAAGTCCTGAGACCAGGTATGTGATTTCAATTAAAAGACAGAGGATTTGAGTCTCAGCCCCTGGGTTCAAGTCACAATCTGAGTTTTGGCAGGTTCAAATTCCATCTGAGTTATGTGGTTTCAAGATGACAGGTATGCTCCTGTCGAGGGGTCTTTGTACTTGCTGCTTCCCATTGGCAGGGTAGCCCTTCTTCACAATCCAGGGCTTCATCTCTTAATTCTCAAGTGTCCACTCAAAGACTATTTCATCAAAGAGGCTTTCCTGGCCCACCCTACCTAAAGAACATGCATCATCTTTAGCTAGCCATTTATCTCATCTGACATTTTTATCATCATAATTATCACTACTCAACCTATTTTCCAGTTTGTTGTGATCTACACAGTCAAAGGCTTTAGTGTAGTCAGTGAAAAAACATCCACTTCTGCGTCATTGATTACTCTAAACTTTTGACCGTGTAGATCACAACAAACTGTGGAAAATTCTTAGAGATGGGAATATCAGACCACCTTACCTGCCCGCTGTGAAACCTGTATGTTGGTCAAGAAGCAACAGTTAGAACCTAACATGGAACAACAGACTGGTTCTAAGCTGTGAAAGGAATATGTCAAGGCTGTATATTGTCACCCTGCTTATTTAACTTATATGCAGAGTACATCATGAGAAATGCCGGGCTGGATAAAGCACAAGCTGGAATCAAGATTGCTGGGAGAAATATCAATAACCTCAGATATGCATATGGTACCACCCTTATGGCAGAAAGCAAAAGGAACTACAGAGCCTCTTGATGAAGGTGAAAGAGGAGAGCGAAAAAGTTGGCTTAAAGCTCAACATTCAGAAAACTAAGATCATGGCATCTGGTCCCATCACTTCATGGGAAATAGATGGGGAAACAGTGTCAGACTTTATTTTCTTGGGCTCCAAAATCACTGCAGATGCTGACTGCAGCCATGAAATTAAAAGATACGTGCTCCTTGGAAGAAAAGCTATGACAAACCTAGACAGTGTATTAAAAAGCAGAGATATTACTTTGCCGACAAAGGTCTGTCTAGTCAAAGCTATGGTTTTTCCAGTAGTCACGTATGGATGTGAGAGTTGGACCATAAAGAAGGCTGAGCACTGAAGAATTGATGCTTTTGAACTGTGGTGTTGGAGAAGACTTTTGAGAGTCCCTTGAACTGCAAGGCAATCCAACCAGTCCATCCTAAAGGAAATCAGTCCTGAATATTCATTGGAAGGACTGATGCTGAAGCCAAAGCTCCAATCCTTTGGCCACCTGTTGCGAAGAGCTGACTCACTAGAAAAGATAGATGGAAAAGATTGAAGGCAAGAGGAGAAAGGGACAACAGAGGATAAGATGTTTGGATGGCATCACCGACTCGATGGACATGAGTTTGAGCAAGCTCTGGGAGATGGTGAAGGACAGGGAAGCCTGGCGTGCTGCAGTCTATGGGGTCACAAAGAGTCAGATATGACTGAGTGACTTGAACAACAAAAACAACTTAACCTATTACATGTGTACTGATTTATTTGTTATCATCTTTCCCACTTGCAATAAACCTTGTAAAAAGAAATAACAAGCTCAAAATGGAATCATTTGCTACCATGACAGTATACCAAGACATATGTGCAGTCTCAACCTCTCCCAGGAATGTGACCTTCAAAACAGACCATTTAAAATTTCCTCACCAGCCCTAGTGAGGTCATCTGCATAATAAAACCTTCCCTGTTGCCTTTCCTCTGAAAGAAGATGACCTCCAGGCTGGAAACAATTCTTTCCTCCTTTTGCCCAGAACTTCTTTGCTCCACCCTCCTGCCTATAGAAACCTTCCATTTTGTACAGTCCTTTGGCTTGCCCTTCTGTTTTCTAAATAGTGTGCTGCCTGATTCAAGAATCCTTGAATAAAGACAATTAGTTCTTCACATTTATTCAGTTGAATTTTTGTTTCTTAACAGTCTCCTGTGGGCTTATTGGAGCTTCCAGTTGGTGCTAGTGGTAAAGAACCCACTTGCCAATGTAGAAGACGTAAGAGATGCAAGTTTGATCCCTGGGTCAGGAAGATCCCCTGAAGGAGGGCATGGCAACCCACTCCAGTATTCTTGCCTAGAGAATCCCATGGACAGAGGAGCCTGGCAGGCTACAGTCCATAGGGTCACAAAGAGTGGGACAAGCCTGAAGTGACATAGCACAGTGGACTTCTTGATTCTGTCCTGTTCACCTTTGAATTCTCAGCACCTAGGAACTGGCATTCATATGAGCATGAGCTCAATAAAGCCTGAGACTGGGGAGGGAGGAATCCTTTGAATGCAATACCACCACCTCAGATTCAACATTATCGAAGAGTCTAGAAAAGACTTTCCTACAGAAATGTGATAGTTTTCATCTGGCAGTTTTCCCCCTCTCCTTCCATGGCATGATTCTTATACAAATGTCTTCTTTATTGTGTTTCAAATTCTGTTTCACCTAGACCCAAGGCAGGCTTGTGAGAACTGAACACATCCTTAAGAGCTACTCTGCCAGCTTCCCAAATGCAATGTCTCAAAGAGTACTTCTGGCCACTTGTCTTGTTTTCCCTTTTCTATGATTAGTTATGGTCAAGATGAAAGCAATCTGCTAATAAATCTTTTCAAGAGTACTTTAATTGAGATGCTCATGTTCAAATTTTTTAGCCTCAAAACAAAATGCTCAAGGGAAGTCATGTTAGATGAGCTGAAATAAGATCTGGGGCTTTGTTTTCAACAAACAACAGGGCTAGCAGCCAGGCAGTGGGGAAATGAAGACTTTTTGAATAAAAGAGAGTGTAATGAGGAGGTTAAGAGCATGGGTTTGGTATCTGGCAGAACTTGAATTCTGGCTTCAGTACTTACAAAGTCTGTGGCCTAGGGAATCTTGCTTAAGCCCAGTTTTCTCACGTATAACACAGGAATCGTAATGATCTATGTCATAGGATTGTTTTAAGGAATAAATGAGTATATGAATAAGAAATGTTTGGTATATAGTGCCTGTCAGTGTTAATGTGGACACTGCATCACTATTGTTAGAACAGGACCAACTAAAACCCAAAAGCAATGTTCTTTGATACATTACACGCCTGGTGTTTGAGACAAGAGGGCTGGTTTGCAACCAGTGGATGAATAAGAAAGTGAGACAGAAAGGGGGCAGAGCACAATCTTTAAAAGAATAACATAGCCCAGGGATATGACATAAACTGATTAGAATCAACTAGGTCCAAGATGGCGGACAAGTTGACTTCCACTAGACCTTGAGCCTCAGTGTATTATAACGCATCAGCATGCTAAATGACATACCCACAAGCCATGACCATAAAGGTCAAAAAAGTGGGCAGTGGCCCAATTCCTGGAAATCCCTAGCCCTTCCTCAAAATAACTGGAATGCTCCTCCCACTCATTAGCCTATGAAATTACCCACCTTTATAAAAACTGACAACCCCATATCCTGGTGCCTCTCTTGCCTTCCTAGATGGCTCATGCTCTGTCTGTGGAGTGTGTCTCCTCCCTGAATAAACCTTCTTTCACTTTAATATGGCTGTTCTTGGATTCTTTCCTGTGATGAAGCCAAGAATCCACATTTGATGGGGGATTCAGACATGGGCTGGGATGTGACCATCCTCTTGCACCCACTCTCTTTCCTGCAACAAAGACAGTACAGGGAGAAGCTGCTTGGATCATCATATATGGGGAAAATTTTTGAGTATGGATGAAACCACACCAAGACCTTTTAGAACTAACACCCAAAAAAGATGTCCTTTTCACTATAGGGGACTGGAATGCAAAAGTAGGAAGTCAAGAAACACCTGGAGTAACAGGCAAATTTGGCCTTGGAGCAAGAAATGAAGCAGGGCAAAGGCTAATAGAGTTTTGAAGAGAATGCACTGGTCATAGCAAACACCCTCTTCCAACGACACAAGAGAAGACTCTACACATGGACATCACCAGATGGTCAACACTGAAATCAGATTGATTATATTCTTTGCAGCCAAAGATAAAGAAGCTCTATACAGTTAGCAAAAACAAGACCAGGAGCTGACTGTGGCTCAGATCGTGAACTCCTTATTGCCAAATTCAGACTTAAATTGAAGAAAGTAGGGCAAACCACTAGACCATTCAGATATGACCTAAATCAAATCCCTTATGATTATACAGTGGAAGAGATAAATAGATTTAAGGGACTAGATCTGATAGAGTGCCTGATGAACTCTGGACGGAGGTTCGTGACATTGTACAGGAGACAGGGACCAAGACCATCCCCATGGAAAAGAAATGCAAAATAGCAAAATGGCTGTCTGAGGAAGCCTTACAAATAGCTGTGAAAAGAAGAGAAGCGAAAAGTAAAGGAGGAAAGGAAAGATATAAGCATCTGAATGCAGAGTTCCAAAGAAGAGCAAGGAGAGATAAGAAAGGCTTCATCAGCGATCAATGCAAAGAAATAGAGGAAAACAACAAAATAGGGAAAAAAAAGAGATCTTTTCAAGAAAATTAGAGATACCAAGGGAACCTTTCATGCAAAGATGGGCTTGATAAAGGACAGAAATGGTATAGACCTAACAGAAGCAGAAAATATTAAGAAGAGGGTGCAAGAATACACAGAAGAACTGTACAAAAAAGATCTTCACATCCAAGATAATCACGATGGCGTGATCACTCACCTAGAGCCAGACATCTTGGAATGTGAAGTCAAGTGGGCCTTAGAAAGCATCACTACGAACAAAGCTAGTGGAGGTGATGGAATTCCAGTTGAGCTATTTCAAATCCTGAAAGATGATGCTGTGAAAGTGCTGCAATCAATATGCCAGCAAATTTGGAAAACTCAGCAGTGGCCTCAGGACTGGAAAAGGTCAGTCTTCATTCCAATCCCAAAAAAACGCAATGCCAAAGAATGCTCAAACTACCGCACAATTGCACTCATCTCACACGCTAGTAAAGTGATGCTCAAAATTCTCCAAGTCAGGCTTCAGCACTATGTGAACCGTGAACTTTCAGATGTTCAAGCAGGTTCTAGAAAAGGCAGAGGAACCAGAGATCAAATTGCCAACATCTGCTTGATCATGGAGAAAGCAAGAGAGTTTCAGAAAAACATCTATTTCTGCTTCATTGACTATGCCAAAGCCTTTGACTGTGTGGATCACAATAAACTGTGGAACATTCTGAAAGAGATGGGCATACCAGACCACCTGACCTGCCTCTTGAGAAACCTGTATGCCGGTCAGGAAGCAACAGTCAGAACTGGACATGGAACAACAGACTGGTTCCAAATAGGAAAAGGAGTACGTCAAGGTTATATATTGTCACCCTGCTTATTTAACTTCCATGCAGAGTACAT
The DNA here is from genome assembly GCF_049115385.1 of Moschus berezovskii. Taxonomy (NCBI): domain Eukaryota; kingdom Metazoa; phylum Chordata; class Mammalia; order Artiodactyla; family Moschidae; genus Moschus; species Moschus berezovskii. The sequence continues at coordinate 78,211,131 of NC_142471.1, forward strand.
CATGAGGAACGCTGGGCTGGAAGAAGCACAAGCTGGAATCAAGATTGCCGCGAGAAATATCAATAACCTCAGATATGCAGATGACACCACCCTTATGGCAGAAAGTGAAGAGGAACTCAAAAGCCTCTTGATGAAAGTGAAAGAGGAGAGAGAAAAGGTTGGCTTGAAGCTCAACATTCAGAAAACAAAGATCATGGCATCTGGTCCCATCACTTCTTGGGAAATAGATGGGGAAACAGTGGAAACAGTGTCAGACTTTATTTTTTTGGCTTCAAAATCACTGCGGATGCTGATTGCAGCCATGAAATTAAAAGACGCTTACTCTTGGAAGGAAAGTTATGACCAACCTAGATACTATATTAAAAAGCAGAGACATTACTTTGCCAACAAAGGTCCATCTAGTCAAGGCTATGGTTTTTCCAGTGGTCATGTATGGATGTGAGAGTTGGACTGTGAAGAAAGCTGAGCGCTGAAGAATTGATGCTTTTGAACTGTGGTGTTGGAGAAGACTCTTGAGAGTCCCTTGGACTGCAAGGAGATCCAACCAGTCCATTCTAGAAGAGATCAATCCTGGGTGTTCATTGGAAGGACTGATGCTAAAGCTGAAACTCCAATACTTTGGCCACCTCATGTGATGAGTTGACTTACTGGAAAAGACTCTGATGCTGGGAGGGATTGGGGGCAGGAGGAGAAGGGGACGACAGAGAATGAGATGGCTGGATGGCATCACCGACTCGATGGACATGGGTTTGAGTGAACTCCGGGAGTTGGTGATGGACAGGGAGGCCTGGCGTGCTGTGATTCATGGGGTCACAAAGAGTCAGACACGACTGAGCGACTGAACTGAACTGATGGATGAAACCTCTAGGAAAGAACCAGCTCCTCAGTCTGCAGAGACCTGAATTGCTATGATAAAAGAAAGTGGCAGAGCTCAGTAAAATTAAGGTTATGGGGAAGGTTCTTTTGATAGAGGAGATAACAGAAGTCCCCAGAATCTAATACCTGCCAAAGATGCGCCATTCCCAACCTCTCCACCCCCCACCCCATCATCCAAAGCATTTTTAAAAGAAGACAAATGTAGGCAAAGTTGAAATCTGGGAGTCATAGACCCCCTGCAAACACAGGCCAGGCTTTAATTTCAAAAAGAGTTCAATATGTGGGCCAATTGAAAATGTTAGGTCAATGACTTACTCTGCAGAACCTGGCCCCAGATGAGAAGAAACAAAACGTTCTCTCATTCTTGAAACAAAATAAGCCTCTTCATATTTCAAAACAAAACCTTATCTAAGTGGATGGTCAAAGAAGCTGGCGATGGTACAGGAGGCCTTCTCTTTTCTACCAGTAGTTTCATGTTTTCCAAGGAGGCTATTTCTACCCAACGTGCAAAGAAGAAAATCTCCATTTCTTCCCACATTTGAGTGTAAAGCAAATCTGAAGTGCCAGATCCTGCCTTCCCTTTTAAGCTGTTGATTCACTCTAATGGTGAGCTCAGGCACCCTGCAGCAAACAGGAAATGAGTAAATATTGTCAGTCTTTTAAATTGTGACTTACTTGTTGCTGTAGGGGGAACATCTCAAGGGATTCCAGTGAAAGCAAAAGCATGGCAAAGTACTCTGAACTTGGAGTTGAAAAACACCCTTTATTCTGTAGCAACACACTCATAATTGAGCCTTGGGAGGTACACAGCTCTGAATCTTCTAGGACAACCTAATTCATGTTTTATACTTTGCGATAAAGACCCTTTAGTAAGTGACTGCTCTATGTCAATGAAAAATTAACCAGTCAAACAAGATAACGGGCACCTAATCTTGGTGTGTCTATAGGCTGGATAGAGGAGAACCGGGTGACAACTCAGGAGATGAGACAGAACTGATGAGGGAACAGAGAAGGTGCATGTTACTCTCTCGGAAAAGGCAATAAAAGGGAAAGCCCCTGATGGCCAACAGTCTGGTGATACAGAAGTTCCAAACCCAGGATTTCCCTCTGCTTGCCTCCCCAGCAACTCCACAGTCCTACACAACTTTCATCATTGCAACATAAACATCTGCAGATGGTTTGTTTGGCCAGAGAGTGTGAAGGTGCCTCTCACATCCCCCTATTTGTAAGTTGGCTTTATTGTTAATAAAGAGCCGTTTTTGCCAAAGAAGATGGAAGTGAGGGCTTAATAGAGAAGAAAAGGTGGCTTGGATTAAGACAGAGATGGATCAGTCATGGTTGCGCTAGAGAGAACTTCTTAAAACGTGGGTAATACATCATCTATTCCATGTATTCATCAAAGTGATCTCAGGCACCTATTCTCTGCAGGAAATAGGGTACAAGATAAGGTTGAAAAGCTGGAATCAAAAATAGGAGCTTATAACCTGGAAAAGGGAATAAGGTATTTACATAAATAATTAGAAGATAAAGAGTTCATAATACATGACAGTGGACATGTTGATGCAGATGAAATAATTACACTAGGACCCATAAAGATGAACACATAAAAGGAAGAAGAATATGTAAATTTGTGTCTGGGAAAGCTTTGTGTGCACACAGGAGATGCTAGAAGAGGGATTTAAAGTTAGAAAAGTAGGCTGGGGTTGGGTCACCAAGGTCCTGGAAAGACCAGATAAGAAGAGTGTACTATATTTCTGAAACCAAGTGGAACCTATGGGGCTCCTGGACACAAAAGGTTTTCTGTGTCCCCTTTCTGTTTCTTGTTTGTAAGAAATAGATTCATTCAGCCTCCATGACCTTCCCTGAGTTTCAAAGGGCAGGTTCAAACAGTTGCTAATCAGGAAAAGGAGGGGACGCAGAGACAGAAGAGAAGCAGTCAAGAAACAATAGTACAGTCTTAGGAAGGTTCCTGGTACCCCCTCAAAGGATACATATAACAGTCTCTTTGAACTGTTTTGCAGATACTGAAACCATCCCCACCCACCCCGACCCCCACACTGGGTGGAAGAAGTTACTATATGCTGCCCGTAAGCATGCAGACCCCAGATTGATTGGCACCAGAAGGTTGATGACGCTGACTCCCAGTGACCTAACCACCAACCAATCAGAAGAATGTCTACAAGGTGATCACACCTTCCTCTTTGAACCATTACTATAAAACTCCTCATTAACCCCCTTCAGGTCAGGAGGAATAAGGAAATAATATACAAAATAAGTAACTATAAATGCTGACATTTTCCCCTACACCGTACTGTGTTCTTTGGGTCTATCTTGTTCTCTATCTTAGAGACAACGAGGGGAAAGGGTAACTTGCCAAGCAAATAATAGGAGCCCCCTCATTATGCACCTATGTCTTGGAATGGAAGAGCAAATGTCCGTCTTGGGGGTAAGAGAAGCTGTGGGGAAAGGCTGAAAGGGGAAGAGGCAGAAAGCGGGGCAAGTGTTTGGCAGACATAAGGAAAGGCTCACCCTGTGCTGCACACAGCGAGAGCTGTTCAGCTCCTGTCTCCCAGACCATTTCTTGAATTCATTCTAGACTATCCCACTAACACTTAAGACAAAAAAAGAACTATCATCAGGGACTCCCCTGGTGGTGTCATGGTTGGGAATCTGCCTTCCAGGGCAGGGGACACTGGTTTGATCCCTGGTTCAGGAAGATCCCTCACGCTGCGGGACAACTTCTGAGACAGCACGTTAGAGCCCACGTGCCACAGCTACTGAAGTCCTTGAGTCTAGAGCCCATGCCCCACAACAAGAGGAACCACTGCAAGGAGAAGTCCTCACAGCTCAACTAGAGAGGAGCCCCTGATCACCACAACTGGAGGAGGCCCATCGCTGCAACCAAGACCCAGCTCAGCCAGAAAGAAATAAATGAATTTTTTTTAAAATTTCTGCCAGAATAACTAAATTTAAAAAGAAAGAAATATGGGTTCTGGAGTCCAAACCTTCTGGCTTCAACTCAGGGTCCCCATTTACCAGTTCCTTGACCTGAAACATCTTCATATTTTAGACTCTTTGTTCTCATCTGTAAACTGGGGTGATGACCCCACACCCACGCTTTTTCATAACCATTAAATAAAATGAAGCTCTAGTCCAGGGTCTGATTTTAGTGAGTCCTCAATAAATATTCATCCCTTCCCTTCTTCCTCAAATTAAGAAATCAGAATGCTATATATATTTCCCTGTGCTGTGCATTATATCCCCACTGATTGTATCTCTTACATGTTATTTTAAAAGTCAGTGGCAAAATTCTTTTTAGGGAGACTATTATTTAGGAAAATGCATCGAAGCACTATTTTGGATGTGAAAAGATGGATTCTAGCCATGATGTGGAAGATGGAGGAGATAAAAAGCAGGTAGATCAGAGGACTAAGGTAAAATTCATTTAACATACCAGGAGAAAGGTGATAGTGTCCAGGTAGAAATGAACAGACCTGAATTAGTTCTCAAAAAAAAAAAAAAAAAAAGGAAGAAGGGCCAGTAAAATGGAGGGAGACTGCAGCCTGAGAAAAGAGACAGTGAGACATCCCTGGCGATGGGAAAGGCCAGGAGGAGCTTTACAGACGAGAAATGTCTAATAAATGATTCAAGTTGTCTCTCTGAGCTGTGTGTGATTCCTTCTTGATGAGAGTCTATTACATCAGCTGTCTCAAGCTGGAGATGTTTTAAGGGAACTTTTTTTGAGGGTTTGGGACACATTTTGGTGAATTTGAGGTAAAATGGAAAGAAGAGCCAGAGGAGGTCAAGATCAAAAATTATTTGGTGACAATAAATTGGAGGGAGAGGTAAGAAAGAAAATGTCAGCCTTCAGGTATTTGTGAGAATATTAAGATTGGAATGAGGCTTCCACTCTATGTGAGAGCAAGAGTGCAAGCCTTTTTATATTTGTTTTTAAATATTAAACGACAGGATTACCCCATAAGTCCTCAGGACTTGGATTCCTAGACAGCTAATACTTGAATTATTTATGTCTCCCAGATATCAACCGCAGCCCTTGTCCCTCAAAGAGCAAGCTGAACTTGGCTTGAACTCAACTTCCTCAGCGTGAGAATCCAAAAGCCACCACCATCTCCTTTCTGTGAATTCCGAGCCTCAGTTCCTCCTGGTCCCTCCATCTCTGCCCCTTTGCCAGCACTTAGCATCTCCATTCCACTCTCTCTACCGATTCCCACAAAATTGCCACCTGAGCCCAGCATCTCTGAGTTGAATCCGTTTACCGCATAGCCATCAGGCAGAGGTTCTCACCATCCACAGCCTAAACCACCCACGAATTCTCCTTCTCACCGCCTCCACCCTGAGATATGTGGTTTGCCCCACTCCTCCTGGGAGGCCAGGTTCCCAAGCCCCTTCACCCCTTCAATTCTTGGATTAGAGTTTTTACTCTTTTTGCTTACAGAGTGCCTCAGGAGTTTTAAGCACGTGTTTCGATTTTGGGGACACTCTCTAAAAGTTTGTTCTCAGAGTATGACTTTATTGGACTTTATTCTCTTTTTTTCAAGTCTGACACAGTGGTTGGAGGATTAGGTCAGTAGAAAGTACTAATAAGTAATGAAAACAGTTCCGATCATTCCAAAAATGCTCTCCAAAGCCCTTTGAGACTTGGCGGAGACCCCGTCTCTTGTCTCTCTCTATTTCTGTCTGTCTTTGCTTCCCTCCCTCTGACCCTCCCTCTGACCCTCCCTCTGTCTTTATATCTCTTTGCCTCTCCCTCGGTCTCTCTCTCTCACACACACACTGGCTCACCAGTCTGTCCCCCACTGACCCATAGGACAGCCAGGACTACTGGAAGTGTGTCACTCTGACCATTGGTACCAGCCTAAGCTCTCCAGTTAAGTGGTCAGCAGAGGTGGCATCCAGGACAGGGGCAGGACAATGGAAGCGGAAGAAGCCTGGGGAGTGTTTCCATGTCTGCTTCTCTCTGTTCACGGTTATCTTTATCCCCCACTCCCTGAGGTGTTGTGTGCTCCACCAGCCCTGGTCCTGACATAATTCAGAGGGTTATCTGCCACATGTAAAATGAGTAGGACTTGAAAGGAACTAACTCACAGTCCTCTCTTCTCACTCCTTCTCCAGCTAACAGAATCTATTATCTGCCTCTGCCTCTTTCTGGCATGTAGTCTTGGGTGAGATTTGCTTTCTGAGTATATCTTCTCATCAACAAAATTCGGGACTTGGGGGAGACACTTAAGGTTCCTCCCAGCTTCGATTAACATCCTAGGACCACGACCTCAATGTTTAAGCGCTGAAAATTGAAACTTCTTTGTCCCCAGATGGGAGGAAGCACTTCTGTTGTGATTATAATTACTTATTAATTTGTCTCAAAAGCTCTCAAATAATTAGGAGGCATTAAATTCTTCTTTTATCAAATATTCCCAATCAGGCACACATACATACTCACATACCCACACACATCTTCCCTTTTGAAACTCAGATTTACATTTAAAACATGTACACTTTTGAAGTTCTTACAGTTGTCTCTTTTTCATACACATGTATAAGAAATTCCTCTAAGATAACAACAGCATTTACTTAGCACTTCTGTGTGCTAAAAAGTGCACATAGAAAGGAGGAAACTTCTGAAGTGCCTTTCATATAGTAACTCAGTAATGATGTTTCCCAGCATCAGGGTCTTTTCCAATGAATCAGAAAGATTTGAGGGCAGGAGGAGAAGGGGTGACAGAGGATGAGATGGTTGGATGGCATTTTTAAACTCAATGGACGTGAGTTTGAGCAAACTCCGAGAGATAGTGAAGGACAGAGAATACTGGTGTGCCGCAGTCCATGGGTCGCAGAGTTGGACACAACTTAGCAACTGAACAACGATAACAGCAACTTATCACAACAGACTTGTCAGAGGGGCACCTCCCAAAATGGCATCTGATGAAAGCCTTGATGGACAACCATGATGGACAGAGAAGCCTGTACCCTTCCTGCAGGGAGTCCTCTATCTCCTGTTTGGCCTGTTGGGTACATTTTTCTCTGGAAAACAGAAGAAGGGAGGGTAGCATTCTTTTAATCTTCTACTTGCACACTGTTGCCTGCATCTGCTTCCTAATGGCATCTCTTTAGACCAGCTTCAGGCTGCCACGTCCCCTTTCTGTGTAATTGCAGAAGTATCTTCCTCTGAGTCAATCTGTCCTCGGGGAATATATAATTCAGTTACAAAGGTTGAGAACAGGGCTCAGGTGATTGCCAACAGAAAGCCAGACCTCATGGGTCGTGCTAGAAAAACATGTAGAGTTCACCACTGAGATCAGATTCAAAGAGACTAACAGGAAGAAAACTACCATTTAAAACCTGCACTTACTTCCCTAACAATGGCTCTTTCCTCTCCTTTTCTTTATAAGCTTATTCAATATTCTCTCTGTTCCCACTGCCTTGAATCCTTTTCATCTCAGCTTTCTCATCTTCCAAAGTTTCCACAGGAAAGAAGAGTGTCTTCATTGTTTTTCTTAGAATAAATAAATCCTCCTAAGTGACTCATTCCCATCTCTGTTAGAAGCATTTCTTAAGTGCCTAGTATTTGCCCCGGGCACATAAGATACTAAGAGAATCCTAGAACTCAGACAGCTATCTCCTGCAACCTTCTGGTATTTACTGGTAGAATTAAGGTCGTGTGTGTGTGTGTGTGTGTGTATGTGTTCCTTTCAATTTGTTAGGATGACACAATCATGCTCATTCCAGACAGAAAGTAGAAGCTTCCCCTTCTAAGAGTCTTTTTGCAAAATCCCCTCCCATTTTCCCAAGAAAACTTAATCCTTCTCAGGATTATGTCATCCTGCTGCTAATAAAGTCATCAGCTACCTGCCTAGTACAATTTTTACAGGTGGTTCAAGGATGAGCTTTCCCCAGAGTACCCTTGTCCCTACCCAAACCTGCCCAAATACAAAAATACCTTTCCAACTGAGTTGGCACTGACATCCTAAGAATTTCCACTATAACAGTTCCAGAGGGCCACTCTAAATATACCCTATTATTTTAGGGCAAATGTTCTTTGGAATGTCTGTCACCCCTCTGGCCGGAATTCCCAGTAGCAGGAACTATTTGTAAGATACATCTTTGAAATCCCAGGTCCTAGTACAGTTCTTATCATCTAGAAGGTTCTCAGAAAACACCTTTTGAATGAATGAACAAACAAATGAATGTCTATTCTTAATGTAATCCTGGAAGGACATGTTACCTCAACAAAAGTGTCTGAACAGATCACTGTTCCAGCTGATAGTGGAATGTCCCATTCCCTGTCTCCTGGGTTTAAGAGGCTTTATTTTTCTTATTTTTCTTCTTGGGGTTTCCCAGGTAGCTCGGTGATAAAGAATGTGCCTGCCAATGCAGGAGACACAGGAGACCCGGCTCTGATTCTCGGATCAGGAAGATCCCCTGGAAGAGGAAATGGCAGCCCATTTCAGGATTCTTGCATGGGAAATCCCATGGACAGAGGAACCTGGCAGGCTACAGTCCATGGGGTCACAAAGAGTCAGGCTCAGCGACTGAGTATGCACATTCTTCTTCTTAGTGATTTTCTGTGCAGTGTCTTCATTTTCACCATGATGGTTAATGATTGCTTTGGCACAGTGCTCATCCTGCTGCTGATGAAGTCATCAGCTACCTGCCTAGTACAATTTTTACAGATGATTCAAGGATGTGCTTTCCCGAGAGTACCCTCATCCCCACCCAAAGCTGCCCAAATACAAAAATACCTTTCCAACTGAGCTGGCACTGACATCCTAAGAATTTCCACTGTAAGAGTTCCAGAGGGCCACTCTTAATGTTCAGATGGTAAGATCAGAGGTCACTTGCATGAAAGAGTCATTTACATATATTTAACACATTTTAGCACATATTAAATGCTCAGATTGGTTTGTAGACATTTGGCAGAGAACAACTGCTAACAAATGATCAGCCCGAAGAGAATTTTCTGGGGAGGATCAGCATCAGGGACAAGGCCCCAATCTTAGAAGTGACCCTGACCCAGGAGCATTATGTCAGGTCATGGGTCTCAAATTATGCCTTGCAAAACAGTTCCCTGTAACTAAGACTCCATGCCTGCAGAAACAGAGCTTTGTCATTCTTTGTTTCTCTTTGTTCATAAATCCCAACTGGAGTAATTTCTGCTGAATTCATTTTAAAAACATCCAAGTCTCTGTTATTTCTTCTGCTTTTTTGTAATGAACAAGATTTCTTTATTCTGTGTGTTATCAAGGAATGCTTCTGGCTTTATGTCCCTTAGGTGAGGCAGATCTCACCGAAACAATGCCCCCTTGAAGGTCCCATCTGAGCTCGTTAGTAGAAAGTAAGGATGCAAAAGCCAGCCAGCTTGTTTATTCTGTGTTCTATCTTTTATCCTATTTCCATCTCCCTTTTTTCATTTCCACATTTGCTCAGATTCTTCCTATGTTTCCCACTGTTTCTTTATTTGCCTCCAGAGCTTAAAATCAAATCTGCCTGCCATACAAGAAGGCCACAGCAATCTCCCTCTCTGATACATGCAGCAAATCACATTACAATCACTTCAGAACGGGCCTGCCAGGCTTCCCAGAATGCTATACAAAATCTTCCTGTGTTAGACAAAAACATTTCAATTGGAACAAATGCAGGACCTCAAGATCCAAATGAGTTCACATCACAAAAAGCAGCCTTCCTCTTACTGGAAACAAGTTACAGATTTTCAGCTGTCCCAATGTAAAACGCCCAAATCCAGCCCTTTCTCTTCCTTCAAGGGCAGCTTCATACAGGCCAAGTTATTGCACGTTGTGGATCATATTTCTTCCCATGACAGGCACATAAGATATGCCCTGTATTTTTAGTGTATTGACACATATATTTCTCAAAATGCCCAATAAAGTAAATATTATCCCAATGTTACAGAAGAAGAAACTAAGGCTCTGATACTACTCCCCTGCCCCTACAAAGTCCTACAGGTAGTAAGAGGCAGAACCAAGTCTTGAATGCAGGCTCTGCACCCTAGAATCAATATTCTTGGGTTTCCCTAGTGGCTCAGACAGTCAACAATCTGCCTGCAAAGCAGGAGACCTGGATTCAATCCCTGGGTCAGGGAGATCCCCTGAAGAATGGAATGGCTACCCTCACTAGTATTCTTGCCTGGAGAATTCCATGGACAGAGGAGCCTGATGGGCTACAGTCCATGGGGTTGAAAAGAGTCAGACACAACTGAGCGACTAACACACACACACAGGTACACACCGGTATTCTTTCCACTGCTCCATCCCCAGAGGTTTGGCATCCAAGACTTACCCTGAAGATCATGACTTGATTCTTTTGTTAGAAAATTATTTCCTTGGTACCATAAGAAACTAGGATGTCAGGTCAGTTTTGACACATTAGTAACAACAAAACTCCAACATTCAGTTATCCATTATTTCCAATAAAGGGCCAAATTTTTTTTTTTTCCAGCAGACAGACAAATTCCCTCCCTTAATGGAGCTTCCATTCTAGGAAGCAAATAAGGGATCAACTTCCTTTTTGATGGACTTAGTAAAGGGGATGTTTCATAATATCCAGGTTCAGTTCAGTTCAGTTCAGTTCAGTCGCTCAGTCGTGTCCGACTCTTTGCGACCCCATGAATCACAGCACGCCAGGCCTCCCTGTCCATCACGAACTCCCGGAGTTCACTCGAATTCATGTCCATCGAGTCGGTGATGCCATCCAGCCATCTCATTCTCTGTCGTCGCCTTCTCCTCCTGCGCCCAATCCTTCCCAGCATCAGAGTCTTTTCCAGTGAGTCAACTCGTCGCATGAGGTGGCCAAAGTATTGGAGATTCAGCCTCAGCATCAGTCCTTCCAATGTACACCCAGGATTGATCTCCTTTAGAATGGACTGGTTGGATCTCCTAGGAGTCCAAGGGACTCTCAAGAGTCTTCTAACTGTGCTGTCATAAGCCCTTCACAAATAATAGTCCATCTAATTATCACAAAAAAACCCATTGAGGCAGACGGTGTTGTCATCTTCATTTTAAAATGAGACAACTGAGGCAGAGAGCAATGAAGGCACTTGCTCCAAACGGCAATCACTAAGGGGCAGGACCAGACTTCCAACCCAGGCAACCTGGCTCTGGAAACCATGCTCTCGCCACTTTGCAGAACTGCTTATGGCAATTTGAGGTTGACCAGAAAGCACTGTGTACAGCACAGCTTCAGAGCAGCATTTCAGCCAGCCACCACTGTGACCATTATCATGATTTGAACATGTAGAGCTCTTTACATTATTTGATGTGATGGGAATTTGCTGCCATTGGTGTAATTTCCTGAGCTTGTGGCCAACAGCTCATGCTATGTTGCTAAAAGTCAGGTGCTATACCAAAGACTGTCCATGGAAACTCCAATTTAATATCCATAACCACCACTCTTTTAGTAGATCAGCATTACTTCTATATGAAAGATGGGGAAACCAGGAAGATGGTGGAGTAGGAAGCCCCTAAATTCACTTCTCCAAACCCAATAGGTCAAAACTACAATTATGTATGTAACAGCTCTCCTTGAAAATGACCTGAAAAGACTAACAGAACAACTCTTCCGTAGTTAAGGATATAAAGAAGATACTACACTGAGATAGGTAGGAGGGGAAGAAAATTGACCTCGTCTGGACCCAAAGCTCCAGCAGGTGATCCAAAAAGGAAGTGAAAGTGTTAATTGCTCAGTCACGTCTGACTCTTTGCAACCCCATGGACTGTGGCCCACCAGGCTCCTCTGTCCATGGGATTTTCCAGGCAAGAATACTAGAGTGGGTTGCCATTTCCTTCTCCAGGGGATCTTCCCAACCCAGGACCGAACCCAGGCAGATTCTGCATCACAGGCAGATTTTTTACTGTCTGAACCACGAGAAAGGGGATATCCCAAACTCAGAGGTCCTCCCTAAAGATCAAGTGATTTGAGCCACATGTTGGGCACCCCAGACATAGGGACTGGTACTGGCTTTCCCATGCTCTGCTCTTACCATCTGCCATGCCAACCAGTCCGTCCTAAAGGAAATCAGTCCTGAATAATCATTGGAAGGACTAATGCTGAAGCTGAAATTCCAATCCTTTGGCCCCCTGATGTGAAGAACGGATTCATTTGAAAAGACCTTGATGCTGGGTCTTTTGAAGACCCAGAGATGGAGGGAGAAGGCAACGACAAAGGGTGAGATGGTTAGAAGGCATCACCAACTCAATGGACATGAGTTTGAGTAAACTCCGGGAGTTGGTGATGGACAGGGAGGCCTGACATGCTGCAGTCCATGGGGTCACAAAGAGTCGGACATGACTGAGTGACTGAACTGAACTAAAGGAGCTATAAAAGGGTTTACAAAGAGTTTCATGTTTACATGTAATTAGGTAACTTTGTCATAAAAATAACAAAGTAAGTAAGGAGGTCATCAAATCTGAGAAATCGATATACAGGGTGTATATATATATATATATATATATATAATGGGTAAACCACGTAACACAGCCACTGTGAACAATTACTAGAAAAGGTTTACAACCATTCTCTTTGTTGCCTTGGAAATGTCTCTGTCATATGGCCTATCCTTAGCCTTGGAACCTCAATATCCTACACTCTGAGATGTTAGGCAGATACCCACCTGCCTTATTGTTAAATGTAAGTATTCAAGCCACTGCTGCCCAACTACACATGTGCAGTGCCCATCTGCAGCTTTCACAGATTCTCTCGTTCCAAGTAATTTGACATGAGAATCAACATCTTGTTTCATCTGTTTCAGTTAGGTATGAAATTGTTTCCTCTGGTAATTAACATGTGGGACAGAAAAGGAAATTAACTGATGACTCTAAAACATCGATTCACCGCATTAAATCAATCTCCCTATCAGAAAACACGCCATGGCCATTAGCTTGGGATTCATTTTTGCTGGTGCTCAGTTACTCTGCTTGAATGGATTAGGCCAATTAAACAGATTCAAGGACACCATCCTACCCAGCCTACAAATCTATGGTAATCAAATTTAAGTCACAGATTGGTTTTCTTGGCCTGGAATGAAAGAGAAATAAGGTGGAACGAGCACTCAAAATCATACAGAAGTAGCTAGAATCTTGACTGAATCTGAAAGAGACATACTAACTTTCTTCTGGAGCATTTCTCTCTCAGGTGTACACAGTCCTTTAAGACCACAGTCACTTAAGTTTCTAAATCGTCTCCAGCTAAAAGACAGTGTCACATGAACCCTCTTCTTCCCATCCCTCCTCATGCCCCCACTTCCTTTCAAGGCACCAGCAAAGCTCTCCAACCCCAGCACTTTCCCTCTGCTGCCAGGCCCTCTGCCCTCGTCCCCCTAAACTGCCCCAACTGGACTCTGGACGGTTCACTTATAGGTCCTCCCACTAAACTGTAAATCCCATGCAGGACTGGGAATATGTCTGGTTCACCACTATGATGTCTTCATCAGATATGAGAGGAGTTATTTATTATATGACTCCCGAAGGCTCAGCTGGTAAAGAATCTACCTGCAATGCAGGAGATGCAGGAGACACGGGTTCAGTCCCGGGGTTGGGAGGATCCCCTGGCGGGGGAAATGGCAACCCACTGCAGTATTCTTGCCTGGAGAATCCCATGGACAGAGGCACCTGGTGAACTACAGTCCAAAGGGTCACAAAGATGACTGACTAAGCACATCCCCCATCTTGGACCCCCGACTAGGCCAAAAGCGCCAACTTGTGGCAGAATGGGCACTGTCTTCTGTCCCTCTGGGACCTGGGAAGACTGTTTTTCCTGCCTTTGTACATTTTGGGCTTTCTTACGGGGAGATGATGTGAAGTGGGATAGTGCTAGATTACATGTTAAGTATTTTGGGGAACTAGACCCGGGAGCTGGGACCTAACCACCCCTTAGAAGAGTCTTTCTGTGGAGAAATCTGTGCCAGAAGTTGACTAGGTATATATATATATCAGTTTCCCAGGGATGCTGTAAGAAAATATCACAAAGTAGGAAGCTAAACAACAACAATACCACCAGAAATTTATCTTCTCACTCTGACTGTCTTGGAGACTAGAATCCTGAAACTGGCATATCAACATGAAAATCCTCCCTCCAAAGCTTCCAGGTAAGAAACTTCTCAGGTTCTTCCAGTTTCCGATGACTCCGGGCAGTCCTTGGCTTATGACAGCCCAACTGCTCCTGTCTTCACATGACCTTCTTTCCTCTGTCTCTGAGTTCACATCTTCTCTTTGGTTCTCTTGTAAAGACTCCAGGGAATCTAGGGCCCACCTGAATCCAGTGTGACCTCATCTTATCTTGATGGCTTCAGCATGGACCCTTTTCCAAATAAGGTCATGTTCACAGGTACCAGGGTTTAGGACTTGAACATATTTGGGGATATGGGGAGACACAGTTCAATCCGGTCGGGTATCACAGCACCAGAAGTCTAGTTTGGCTACATTGCAGGTTAAATTAACTGCTCTAGGATAGCCTGGGAACATAACCACTGTTCATAATATTCTAACTTTCAACATATTTTGCCATTAGTGTAAACTTACTATCTGATTTTTAAAGTGCAATGCTGCAAATAATTAAAGATGCATAGAAAGGTATTCAATTAAGCATCATTTTTAATACTATCTGGGTCTCCCGCATTGGAGGCAGACGCTTTAACCTCTGAGCCACCAGGGAAGCCAGAAGGGTATTCAATTAAGCATCATTTTTAATACTATAGAAATTTGGGGAAACCCCAAATACTCAACAATATAGGCTTAAGTTGTGTTACAGCTATATTATTGCATAGCTATGTATGTATATTGCTATTTGTTGTTTAGCCGCTCAGTCATGTCCAATTCCTTGTCATTCCATGGGCTAAAACCTGCCAGGCTGCTCTGTTCATGAATCTCCCAAGTGAGAATACAGGAGGGGGTTGCCATTTCCTTCTCCAGGGGGTCTTCCATACAAAGGGATGGAATCCATGTTTCCTGCATTGGAGGGCGTATTATTTACCGCTGAGCCACCAAGGAAGCCCATATATTACTATATAGATTGCTGTTATATATGGTATAGCTATGTTATAGCTATATTATTGGTTATTATGAAACCAATAAAATATGTTCATGATATACTAGCATAAAAATCATGCACATACATATTATATAGCTAGAGATGATAAGCATACATTTGTGCAGCTACATATACAGCTCTATAATCTCCATGCAGCTACACATATGTATGCATGTGTATATACATTTACCTATACATACATACATATGGATACCTTAATAGAGATAGAGGCATACATATATCTGCCCTTTCTACATTTACAGTATAGACAGTACCCAATTGCAAGCTGATTTCAATATATTTCAAATATATTTCACTATATTCAATATATTTTCAGAAGCAAACTGTTTGTTTTAAAAGCACATATGTTCGTTATCTTAAGTGAGCCTTAGGAAGCATCACTATGAACAGTTGAGCTATTTCAAATCCTAAAAGATGATGCCCTGAAAGTGCTGCAATATACCAGCAAATTTGGAAAACTCAGCAGTGGCCACAGGACTGGAAAAGGTCAGTTTTCATTCCAGTCCCAAAGAAAGGCAATGCCAAAGAACGTTCAAACTAATACACAACTGCACTCATCTCACACACTAGCAAAATAATGCTCAAAATTCTCCCAGCCAGGCTTCAACAGTACATGAACTGTGAACTTCCAGATGTTGAAGCTTGATTTGGAAAAGGCAGAGGAACCAGAGATCAAATTGCCAACATCCATTGAATCATAGAAAAAGCAAGAGAATTCCAGAAAAGCATCTACTTCTACTTTATTAATTATGCCAAAGCCTTTAACTGTGTAGATCACAACAAACTATGGAAAATTCTGAAAGAGATGGGAACACCAGACCACCTGACCTGCCTCCTGAGAAACCTGTATGCAGGTCAGGAAGCAACAGTTAGAACTGGACATGGAACATCAGATTGTTTCCAAATTGGAAAAGGAGTATGTCAAAGCTGTATATTTTCACCCTGCTTATTTAATTTATATGCAGAGTACATCATGAGAAATGCTGGACTGGATGAAGCACAAGCTGGAATCAAGACTGCCAAGAAAAATATCAGTAACTTCAGGTACGCAGATGACAACACCCCTATGGCAGAAAGCAAAGAACTAAAGAGCCTCTTGATGAAATTGAAAGAGGAGAGTGAAAAAGCTGCCTTATAACTCAACAATCAAAAAATGAAGATCATGGCATCTGGTTCCATCACTTCATGGCAAATAGATAGGGAAACATGGAAACAGTGATAGACTTTATTTTCTTGGGCTCCAAAATCACTGCAGATGGTGACTGCAGCCATGAAATTAAAAGACGCTTGCTCCTTGGAAGAAAAACTATGACAAATCTAGAAAGCATTTTAAGAAACAGAGACATTACTTTGCCAACAAAGGTCCAACTAGTCAAAGCTATAGTTTTTCCAGTAGTTTTGTATGGATGTGAGAGTTGGATTATAAAGAAAGCTGAGCACTGAAGAATTGATGCTTTTGAACTGTGGTGTTGGAGAAGACTCTTGAGAGTCCCTTGGACTGCAAGGAGATCAAACCCATTAATCCTAAAAGAAATCAACCCTGAATGTTCATTGGAAGGACTGATGCTGAAGCTTAAGCTCTAATATTTTGTCATCTGATGTGAAGAACTGACTCATTGGAAAAGACCCTGATGCTGGGAAAGATTGAAGGCAGGAGGAGAAGGGGACGACAGAGGATGAGATGGTTGGATGGCATCACCGACTCGAAGGACATGAGTTTGAGCAAGCTGTAGGAGTTGGTGATGGACAGGGAGGCCTGACGTGCTGCAGTCCACAGGGTCGCAAAGAGTCGGACACAGCTGAGCGGCTGAACAACAACCACAACATCGCCTGTTGTTCAGACAGAGAAACTGAAGCCCAGAGAGGTTAGGAAAGTTGCCCACAGGCACACAGGTGAGGTGCGGCAGGGACAAGATGCCCATCCAAGTGTGTCTGACTCCTGGCCTGGGGTCTGCTACCTGCCCCCGCCCCCGCCCTGCCCATTGCCTTGTTCTGGAGATGACCGTGTCTCCACCTGTCTTCTCTTACCTGTGCTCCCTCCCTACCTCTTCCTGCCCAATCTAAAATCTAACGGTCCCCGCTTTCTTCCTAAGTTGCTCTTTGCTAACCCCTTTCAGGCAAGGGAGGTTTATGAGCAAAGATTTCCTTCATCAGTGAAATGAGGAGACACCTTCTCACCCTTCACTGTTTTGATAAATATTTCCCATCTATTCAAGACAAGACAAAGAGACGCCCACCTCCAATGTGTGGCCTTGAAACCTCCGGAGTTATTTGCTGTATGACTCAAGGAACTCAAACCTTAGCTCTCTAACAATCTAGAGAGGTGGGAAGGATGGACAGTGGGAGTGAGGTTCAAGGGGAGGGGACATATGTATACCTATGGCTGATTCATGTTGATCTATGACAGAAACCAACACAATATTGTAAAGCAATTATCCTTCAATTAAAAATAGGTAAATTTTTAAAAACTCTCCGGAGTTCAGCCCAGGTAATCACCTCACCACTGGGGGCTTTTCTATCCAACAATGACAAAGTAACTTGCTTTTTAATTTTCCAGTCTCATTCTATTTCAGTTCATTATTTTTTCTCTGCCGCCTTCTAGCTTCAGACTATGTCTCCTGCCCATTTAATTGCTTTTTAAAAATGTTCATTTCTTTAAATCTGCCCTGTAACTGTCCTCTGAAGATAGCAACCAATAATTGCACTCTTTAGTCACAGGAAACTTGCTATTTAAAATAAGCTTCTGATCAGACAGGGTCCTCAGAACATTATGACTAATCTATAGACGATGTAATAGCAAAGACGGTGATGCTCTCATTTCTAAGTGCTGCTTCATTAATAGGATTCATATCTCGAGTCTTTAATACTCTCAGTTCTACTTTACGGGCTGAACAGATATGATTCTAAATCACGTTGAGGAAAGGAGCAGCTCTGAAAATTACCATCTGTTGGAAATAAGAAACCCTCATCAGTCAACCCCAGGATTCTGGGGCTCTACATTTCATTTCTGAGTGCAGTTCAGAAGGTGTGGGCTTGCGCTGTTAGGAAAAGCCCATAGGTTGTTCATTTTTCCTTGCAGGAAAAATAAAACCAGCCTCTTCTTTCTAACTTGATGCATTGTGGGAATAACAGAAGAAACATCAGTAACAAGACTGGGAAAAAAAATCACTCCTGCTGAAACAGAAAGCAAGATATTTGTTCTAGCTCTTTTAAAAAATATACTTATTTTTAAATCAGAGGTAAAAGATGAAAAAAAGAAACTTTCAAAGGGGAACATAGGAAAGGTGGAAATGGCCACAGGCTGGCCTTTATTTCAAAGGTAGAGAACATGAAGGCAAGCGTGAGGGGCACATTCATGCTCACCCTGGCCGCATCACCTGGACGTCACCCGTGGTGCTCACACTCTCCCTTCAAGGTGTGTTAGGGAGCTGACAGCTTCGTGGGTGGCCAGGGACGTCTCTTTCCAGGGCTGTGCTAGAGCCAAGGTATGCCGCAGCCACCCATCACTCCCAACAGTTGAGTGTGAAATTTTTAGAAATTTGGGGAATTGGTTGACATCAAATCAGTAGCTTGAAATCAGCCACCGTGGGAGTTTTTACGAAGAGAGTAACAAATGCAGCAAATCAGAACTTTTTCATCCCAGAGAGCCAGTTGTTAAATATTTACCATTTAACTTTTTCCGCCTTCCTATGGGCTCACCTTGGAGAGGTCCAGGCTTGCTAAGATCACCAAAGCACATTTACAGCGAAAGAAGAGAAGCAGTCACCACCTTCCAGGTGGATTCTATCAATTGAGATGCGAGGCTATGTCAACACTAAGGCTGTGTCTTAATATTTTCTGGAAGGCTCAGGATAAAGCAGACCTGCCCAGCAGACTACTGCTAGGAGCCAGAGGAGTTTAAATCCCTCATTCCTTGCCCATCTCCCCTCTGCCTTGAATACAGTGTTGACTGTCAACAGAGGAAGTACATTCTAAGGTCTCAAGACATCACTCTCACCGCTGGTGAGTTTCTCAGAGCTCCCAGGCCCAAGAGCCCCAATTTTCCTGCCAGTTCTCTCTGCATCCCTGCTTCCTCAGACTGCACCAGCTGTCTCAGTCACACCCATGACACACCCAGAGGAGCAGCCCCAACTGAGGAAGTGAGCAGCAGGGACTGGCCTCTTTCAGTCACCACTGTATACCTCTAACTTGCACAGCCCCGAGTATTTGATGGGCGCGCAATACTTATTAAATGAATTAATGAATTCAGTAGGCAAATCTCTGCTCATTTACCCACTGCTTTGCATCAGGGAGTCTTGGTGAAGGGCGATCACTTCAGAAATTCAAGACAAAACATCAAGAAACCTAGATTGTGGACTAACCAGCCTTGGCAATTGACTTGCTGTTTAGCAACATCTCTGGATTGCCAGTTTTCATCTAGGAAATAGCACCTGGGTTTGAGCATTTTGATATTGGCTCTATCGCTTCATAGCAGACAGATCTTGGCAAATTGTTCAACCGTTTTGAGCCTCAATTTCCTCATCTTTAAATGATAACACAATGTATGCTCCTTTAAACTCTCATATGGGAACTGAAATATATATGAAGCACATAGAATACAGAATGACTTTTATAGAATATAGCATATACCATGAGGATTCCACAAACGTTTTCTAGATTCCCTTCCTCTCTAGACTGAGCAGTGCACAATTCCTCTGGACACAGTCAGATATCTGTATGAATAGGACAGACGCTGGCTTAGGACAGGCTGACATGGAAACTTATTTCTTTATTCCACTTCAAACATCACCAGTGAGAAGAACATAAGGATCTTCCTCTATACTGAAAAAGAAATTAAACAAGTTCAAACTCTAGATTCCCACCTGACAGTCACTTGTATCAATTAGGATGCCTGATGCTAAAGCTGAAACTGCAATACTTTGGCCACCTCATGCGACGAGTTGACTCACTGGAAAAGACTGATGCTGGGAAAGGTTGGGGGCGGGAGGAGAAGGGGACGACAGAGAATGAGATGGCTGGATGGCATCACCGCCTCTGTGGATATGAGTTTGAGTGAACTCCGGGAGTTGGTGATGGACAGGGAGGCCTGGAGTGCTGTGATTCATGGGGTCGCAGAGAGTCGGACACGACTGAGCGACTGAACTGAACTGAACTGAACTGAACAGCTAAACTCAAATAAGACTTGCTAAAACAAAAAAAGGGATATATTGTCTCTGTAATAAATGTCTAGCGGTAGGCCAGCACAGAGGTGGCTACTTCATCACACACCACCACCATGCCACACCCAGATGTCTTGTCTCTTTCTATAGCAGCTTCTTCTGGAGAGAGACTTGGGACTAATTTCACTCCTGGTTCACGGTGATGGCTGCAGTTCCACAAATATTGAGTGTATCTACTCAAGACCAGTTCTGTGTACATCTCTTTTGAAGAGCAAATACATTTCCCCAGGATTCTCCCAGAAAAATTCCCCTTATATCTCATTGACCAGAAGTGGATCCTAATGCCCAGTTTTAAACTTATTAATTATCAAGAGAATGGAACCATTATTACTGGCTTCTGCTGCTGCTGCTAAGTCACTTCAGTCGTGTCCGACTCTGTGTGACCCCATAGACGGCAGCCCACCAGGCTCCCCCATCCCTGGGATTCTCCAGGCAAGAACACTGGGTTGCCATTTCCTTCTCCAATGCATGAAATTGAAAAGCGAAAGAGAAGTCGCTCAGTCGTGTCTGACTCCTAGCGACCCCATGGACTGCAGCCTACCAGGCTCCTCTGCCCATGGGATTTTCCAGGCAAGAGTACTGTAGTGGGGTGCCATTGCCTTCTCCGTATTACTGGCTTAGACCAATCCAAATTTGTCCATTTCACTTAGGGGAGTAGAGAAAAAACTGGAGCTTGACCAACATAAAACATGGGAATAACAGGTGCTGGAATGGCAACCTATATCACTGATGAATCTTCCCCCCTCCAACTACTCCCTCCTCAACACACACACACACAAACACACACACACACAACTGCAACAAGGAAGATTAAAATCACACATAATCACTTGATAACACTGTTACTAACAAAAAGATGAAATTAGTATTTGTTGTGCACCTACTATGTGGTGATCAGTGTGATAAAGCAATCTACCAAGCGAGTACCCATGCTAACCCTATGACACAGGTTGCCACTTCCATTGTATGGATGACAAAACTGAGTCCCACCCAGAGGGCAAAGCAGCAGTCACTGAATGGCAGAATTGGAATTAAATTCAGATTTGACTGACTCCAAAGGCTATGGTTTTTCAGAGTTGGACTGTGAAGAAAGCTGAGTGCCGAAGAATTGATGCTTTTGAACTCTGGTGTTGGGGAAGACTCTTGAGAGTCCCTTGGATTGCAAGGAGATCCAACCAGTCCATTCTAAAGGAGATCAGTCCTGGGTGTTCATTGGAAGGACTGATGCTAAAGCTGAAACTCCAATACTTTGGCCACCTCATGCGAAGGGTTGACTCACTGGAAAAGACTCTGATCCTGGGAGGGATTGGGGGTGGGAGGAGAAGGGGACGACAGAGAATGAGATGGCTGGATGGCATCACCGACTCGATGGACATGAGTTTGATTGAACTCTGGGAGTTGGTGATGGACAGGGAGGCCTGGCGTGCTGTGATTTACGGTGTCGCAAAGAGTTGGATAGGACTGAGCGACTGAACTGAACTAAACTGAACTGAAATAATATCACCCTTCCATGTTACCAGGCTATCTCCTGAATGAGCGACTAGAAGTGATGAGTACATTGTCTTTGGACTAAGTGCTCTAGAAAGGTGAAGCTTTTCTCAGCCCCTAGCTCCCTCGCCCTAGGCTCACTCTGAATCCTGCCAACAAATGGAGCTATTTTTACAGTAAGGGATAAAAAGCTTTGAAAGCCATATACTGCTTCTGCTCTTTCTTCTCTGGTTTCTATTTCAGAGTTTTCTTCTATCCATGCCGTTTTTAATATATTCTACTGTCTTGCTAATGATAGGAAACTTGCTGCTGCATGCTTCCATAAAACATTATCTCATTATCTCATTTTGCCTCTCACTGTAAAGTATTTTGTAGCATTGAAAATGGTGTATGAAAAAAATTAATTTCATTAAATTAATGGAGAGTGTCATGACTGCTCAGTTATGACTCAGATGCATTTATAGAGGGGGTTGTATGCATCAAAGCTTGTCATTTATTTTCCATTTTCCTCCCACTTGCACCCACCATCCTGCCTGCCCCAAGAAGGATGAAGTAATTCTAAATAGCATGCTTTGGAGAAATATTGTTGCCACCAGCAACCTGGAAAATCCCAAAGTAAAACATGACTTTATCTGGCCAATCAACAAATTGCAGAGTCAATCTATTCATCTCCACCATCTTCCTAAAAGACACAAATGCTATAGCTGAATACATCATGTTGTAATTCCCAGCAGTGCACAAGGTTACCCATGTGAATGACCTAGCCCTCTAGGTTACAGTAAAAATATTTTCTAAAGTTGTTAACCACTTCAAAGTGTCCACTTCCCCTTTCCCTCATCCTTCCAGGTCTTTCTCAAGTGCTACCTTTTATGAGAAAACTTCTCCACTGATTCAAGCTCACAGAACTCTCCTACCTCTTGAGTTCATGTATTCAATGGTTCACCAAATATTTGTTGAGCAATGAGATATGCACAGCTCTGTTCCAGGCACTGGAGATCCCATGCAGAAGACAGACTGGTCCCTTCCCTCCTGGAGTACACTGTATCTGTACCATGTGGCTTATCACCCAAGTAATGATGGCTCCTCCTACCCTCTACAAAAAACAAAATTCTCTCCTGAGAAGGAAGTTGCTGTTCTGTGAGTTTAACATAGTCTAAGACTTATAAACTCCAATACTTCGGCCACCTCATGTGACAAGTTGTCTCGCTGGAAAAGATGTGATGCTGGGAGGGATTGGGGGCAGGAGGAGAAGGGGACGACAGAGAATGAGATGGCTGGATGGCATCACCAGCTCAATGGACATGAGTTTGAGTGAACTCCAGGAGTTGGTGATGGACAGAGAGGCCTGGGGTGCTGTGATTCATGGGGTCGCAAAGAGTCAGACACGACTGAGCGACTGAACTGAACTGAAGACTTATAATACCCATCTTATTGTAGCCTCTATAAATGAATCCAATATTTGTGCCTTCAATAATGCTGGTACACCTGTAAGGCCACTATAGATATCTGCTCTGCATTTTGGAATTTTTCTGGATGACCTCCCACTGGCTCTTTCAGTTAGTTTTTGATCTCAGCTTTCCTGGATCCTCCAACTCTCTGCTTTGGCTTCACAACACAACTTCAGTTCAATTCAGTTCAGTCACTTAGTCATGTCTGACTCTTTGCAACTCCATGAACCACAGCATACCAGGCCTTCCTGTCCATCACCAACTCCCGGAGTTTACCCAAACTCATGTCCATTGAGTCGGTGATACCATCTAACCATCTCATCCTCTGTCGTCCCCTTTTCCTCCTGCCCTCAATCTTTCCCAGCATCAGGGTCTTTTAAATGAGTCAGTTCTTTGAATGAGGTGGCCAAAGTATTGGCGTTTCAGCTTCAACATCAGTCCTTCCAATGAACACACAGGACTGATCTCCTTTAGGATGGAGTGATTGGATCTCCTTGCAGTCCAAGGGACTCTCAAGAGTCTTCTTCAACACAACTTCAACTCAGGTCAAATATTCACTGAGTACCCGCTGTGCATCAGGCATTGTGCTTCGTGTTCTATAAATACAATGTCTACTTTTCACAGCCCACAAAGGTAATGGTGCTATTTCTGTTTTACAGAGGAGGAAGCTGAGGCTCATCACATTAAGGAAGCTTTTCCCAGATCAGCCCACTCAGAAGTAACAACACCAAGACTGAACCCATATCTGTGATACTGGGATTCTATTATTCCACATAACCTCAACCTCTGCCTACTCACATGCAAAATGAGAAAAAGAATCCCCACTACACCCTTCTCATGGGCTGTCATAACTATCAAGTGAGATAACTGAAGACAGTGATGCTAATAACGCATCTCTCCTGCCTTCTGAGTTCTAACGGGTAGGGATAAATATCCAAAGCTAAACGGAGATGAGTGGATCAGCTTTGTTAACCATCCTCTGGTAACCAGAGTCCCATAATGAAGAGGCATGGTAAAATAGTGCTTGGATCCAAGGCCAAAACGGGAGGTTCTTACTAAAGTCCCTCCTCAAATCTAGGCTAAGTATCTGCCTATAGTAAAACAAGCTCCGCAAATCAGCTCAAAGTACATGTCAGAGGCCAGATTAATCCACCTCTGAAAGCCAGACCCCTGAAAAATGAGACCCTGAGAGGATCCAAGATGGATCTTTATTCCCTTTTCAATGCATAGACTATGCACCCTGGGTGGGAAATGTGATCCAACAGAAATCACGCGCTCTACAATCAACTGGACACTCATTTTCCCTGCAGGAAAGTGAGTAGGAAGTGGAGTAAAGGTCCCTTCCAGCATTTTTTTATCATTTGGAGGGAAGCAGAAACCTCCTTCTATAGAACTATGAGAAGAGAAACTCAGAGTTCCTTACAATAAAGATAGTATAAAATGGAAAGTGCCATACAAAGGTTGAAGTTGTCATTTTCCAATCACTTTTTCATTACTGTTCCCACTACACCCTACACACTTTTATGTTACACTGCTAGATAATTTGCTAATTTTTTATCTGACTCTCCTATCAGACTAAATTCCTTCATAGAAGATCATTTTTCAATTTAACCTGAAATACCCATGTCTAATGCCATGCCTAGTTGCTTTCCGGGTGGCTCTAGTGGTAAAGAATCCACCTGCCAATGCAGAAGACATAAGAAACACAGGTTCAGTCCCTGGGTAGGGAAGATCCCCTGGAGATGGGAATGGCAACTCACTCCAGTATTCTTGCCTGGAGAATCCCATAGATAGAGGAGCCTGGTGGGCTACAGTCCATAGGATTGCAAAGAGTTGAACACAACTGAAGTGACTTAGAATGCACAATACCATGCCTACTGTACAGCAGGCATGAAATAAATATCCATTCAGTCAATAAATGAATGGATTCCATTGTTTTACAAACACCAAAACCAAAACTCTATGGAATGGATGGTTTTCCATTTATAAAGCATATTCATATTGATGCTCATTTTGCATTTTTTAATCTTCTCTGTTCATCTGTCTGCTGACAGTCCAAACTAGATCTATACCTGTATCTTTAAATCATTTTCCAATTCCCTATTAATGTGCTGGGTTCGTGTTTCACAAAACTGGCTTCATACATTTAGTATTCATTTTATGATGCCCTATTCAAAACAGAAAAAGAATTTAAGAGAGCATCAGTCAGTCAGTCAGTTCAGTTGCTCAGTCGTGTCCGAATCTGCAACCCCATGAATCACAGCACGCCAGGCCTCCCTGTCCATCACCAGCTCCCGGAGTTCACTCAAACTCATGTCCACAGAGTCGGTGATGCCATCCAGCCATCTCGTTCTCTGTCGTCCCCGTCTCCTCCCGCCCCCAATCCCTCCCAGCATCAGACTCTTTTCCAGTGAGTCAACTCGTCGCATGAGGTGGCCAAAGGCATACAACGTATTAAAAGTAAGCAAGAAAAATGAGGCAGAGCCACCAACCAGTTTTTCGTCTTACATGCTCTACCTTAGGGTCAAGATGGCAAACAACTTGTCGGCAAACAACTTTTCAAGAAGAACATTTCACAGTTTATTCATAACCCACCCAATAACTCAGACAATGACCCACCCAAATCCGCTCAGACAATGTTGACAGAGGATGATAGTAAGTGAGGGAACATGACTTGCCCTTCATAGCTATTAGCAAGTCTAGCAGACTTTGCAAGGATTCTCTGAAGACACCAGACAGAGATGTACTTAAAAAGTAAATCGACTTTTAGTCTGAAAGCATTGAAAAAAACTGAGGAGGAGGCAAAGGTCAAGGCTGAAGTGAGTTGATAAAGCACTGTTCCCCTGAAGATACTTCTTCCATCAAGAGGAACTGCCTGCTCCAAGTCTCCTTTGAAGAACAGTTCTCTTGGCAGGTATTAGTGAGCTAAGAGAGCCTGCGTTCTGGTACTTACAGGCCCAGAACTGGAACTCAGAATGAGGCTACTTAGATCTTACCCCAGTGAGCAATCCTCATGGAGAAATCCAGAAACATTAGAGAAGCCAGATGAGGCACCTGATTGAAAGGCAGGCCTGAGGACATCCATGACTAGTATCAGATGCAGATTGCTGTCATAGTGAATGAACAAGGGGACAGAAAGAATCAAATCAAATGGGCTCTTTTCAATTGTTTTTTTTTTTTTCTAAACTTCCTATCATTTGACTGAGGACAAGGTATCTCCTGCACAGACAAAGCTGTGGAAAATTTTGTCATCTGCTTGCTTCTGCCTGTATTTTTTTTTTTAATAAGAGTAGGCAATCCAACTTCAGCCAGGACAATGATGTCAGCACACTTAGGAAGGCCTGAAACACGGAGTAACACCTATCTGTTCAAGGGAGCTGGGGTGGGTTGGGGAGTTTACATTTGTTGTCTTCTGCTCACAGAACACTCCGCTTTGTCCAATTGGCAATCTTTCTTTACAACAACCCAGCAGTATCTAAAGCAGAGGTCCGTTCAACTAATTAGATCAGTGGCCTTAACCAAAATAAATAACTCACACACTGTGATGGAAAACACGCTGAACCTGGAGCCAAAAATCCTAGGTTCCAGTCCACTTACTAATGTTGTAACTCCTGGAAGATCAATGAATGTCTTAGAGTCTAGTTTCCTTATATTTTAGACCAATTCAACATTTCTATCTACCTCAAAAATAATTTAGAAGATCAAATAAGATGATGTATGGAAATGGTTCTCAACTGGGGCTATTTTGCCCTCTGGGGGGCACTTAGCAATGTCTGGAGGCATTCTTGGTTGTCACAACTTGTGGTTAGAGAGGCCAGTAATATGGTAAGTGCATGCTCAGTCATGTCCAATTCTTTGAGACCCCCATGCACTGTAGCCCACCAGGCTCCTCTGTTCATGGGTTTCTCCAGGCAAGAATACTGGAACAGACTGCCAGGCCCTCCTCCAGGGGATCTTCCCAACCCAGGGCTTGAACCCGCATCTCTTGTGTTCTCCTGCATTCCCAGGCAGGTTCTTTACAACTGAACCATTTGGGAGAGGCCAGGGATGCTGCTAAACATCCTATATTGCATAGTACACCCCCAGCCACAAAGAATTATTCATCCTCCAAATGTCAGTAAATATCACAGCTGAGCTTTGATGTATGTCAAGAGCTCTAAAGTCATGGTTTTATTAGTTAGGATTGCACCAAGGGACAAGTAATAAAAATGGATTAAACAGTGAAAGATTTGTTTTTAATCACATAATGAGTAGTTAGGTTATACGCAGACCACTGTTCAAGAGAGTCGTCAAAGATTCCAGTTGTGTCTATATTCCTACTCCACTGCTTTTGCACACATGATTGTGAGATGGTTGTTACACCACCAGTCTTTGCATCCACATTCAAGACATGAATAGAGTAAGGGAGTTGCTGGAAGGATCTGAGTCTATGCTAGAAAATCAGCAAGAACTTCCAGCCTCATTGGCCAGAATTCTATCATCACAGGGCCACGCACAGGTACAAGTGAGTCTGCCCAATTAATTATTAATTATGCCACAGAAATGATGATCTCCATCACCATCAACACAATCATTATGGCAATTCATGATAAAGGGGGCTGGTTAAAGGAATAGACTCTGATCAGGAAGCTGCAGATTCATTTTCCTACTCACACTGTATTCTGTGTATTAGTGAGCTTCTTAATTCCCAAGCCCTGGCTGCTTCATCTAGATACTAGATGAAGGTAACAAGAATACAAACATGAGCAGAGTATTTTGAAAGTTTAATGAATAATGCAAACTGTTTTCATTCAATGAATGCTGGGCGTTTGACAAATGGTATATATGATCATCATTATTTAAACACAGTGACTAGCTAACTCTGAGGAATCAAAGCACTAATTTCCTATCCCTCACTCTTCTTTGACCTGAGGCACCTGGCCTTGTCTTCCCTCTGAGTTGTGGAGACGCGGCCTGCAGGTCATAAAATAAATTTGCAGAGGGAGGCAATACTTCAAATCCTGATTCACAGAAATCAATATACAAATGACATCATTGTTACAAAGGTCCGGCTTGGTACTTGCCTGACTAAACAGTCTGATCTATCAAAAGTACCATCTGTGTCTGCAAAAATGTCACTGCAGTGATATTGTTAGAAGGACATCACATGATCTAATAGTTCATGTTTCGTTGTTAGCACTTCCTTAACTCTATCTGTTCACCAAATTATTGTTCATCAGAACTTGGACTGATTAACATTTATAGTTTACTTAGAACCAAAAGGAATTCTTTCAGAGGGTAAAGAATCTGCCTGAAATGCAGAAGACCCAGGTTCGATGCCTGAGTCGGCAAAGATCCCCTGGAGAAGGGAATGGCTACCCACTCCAGTATTCTTGCCTGGAGAATTCCATGGACAGAGGAGCCTGATGGGCTACAGTCCATGAGGTCACAAAGAGTCAAACACAACTGAGCGACTAACACTTTGTTTTCTTTCTAGAACTGAAACTTCTCAAGAACTGCACAAAACCCGCCCTAAGCTAGGTCATTGTTGGGAGCCTGCAAGCATTGAAAGACTAAGTTTGGAATGTGTGCAAAAGCAGTGTAGCATCTCTGTCATCTTGCAAAAACATGCTGGAAGAGCAATCTTCTTAAAATATGACTACCTCTCACAGGAGCCTGTAATGACTCCCTATTTTCAGAAGACCAAGTGACAGCTCCTCTGTCTGGCTTCATATGCCTGGTTCTATCCCATCCACTATGAAGATTCCCAGAACCTGGAGCCAAATAACCAGATCTCTGCTTCCTTTTGTTCTTTTGGGTTCTTGTCTCTGTGTCTGTATTAAGGGGTGTATCTCTTGTACTGATTCCTCAGCTGACCTCCAGTGTCATTTCCCATCACCCACTCCAGCATGTCCTCCAGTCACTTAAATCCCATCAGTAGTTCTCTGCTCAGCCCTTTAGATTCCTGCCTTCATGCCTTTACTTCCTGTAGCTACCCCTGTCTTGAAGACCTTCTCCTTTCTCTCTAATCCCCTGCTGCTGCTGCTGCTGCTAAGTCACTTCAGTCGTGTCCAACTCTGTGCGACCCCACAGACGGCAGCCCACCAGGCTGCCCCATCCCTCGGATTCTCCAGGCAAGAACACTGGAGTGGGTTGCCATTTCCTTCTCCAGTGCATGAAAGTGAAAAGTGAAAGTGCAGTCGCTCAGTCGTGTCCGACTCTTAGCGACCTCATGGGACTGCAGCCCACCAGGCTCCTCCGCCCATGGGATTCTCCAGGGAAGAGTACTGGAGTGGGTTGCCATTGCCTTCTCCACTCTAACCCCCTATTTCCTTCTAATTTATCAAGACCCAGCAATAGGCCCACTTGGCTCCAGAGTTAGCTTCTGTTACTCCACTTCCCTCTCATTAATCTCTTTCTTCCTTGACCTCTCATCGCACCAGAAGCTGCAATTCACGATCTACCACTGGATGCTGTGCCAACTTATCAAGCTGTCTAATTGTTTCAGCACAATGTTTTGTCTGCAATTGGACTGTGAAGGCTTCAAGGCCAGGGCCCAGACAGTCTCCATCTTTGTAAGTCCCAGAGGGAGAAGCACAGTCTGGAATGTGGGAATTCAAATATTTCCTCCTCCAGGGATAACCTAGGAAATCAAATCAACAAATATTGTGCACCTGCTGAAAGCAAACCCTCCTCCCTGACCATTTCCAGCTCCTTGTTTACATCACACATCACAGGTGGAAATCCAAATAAGACTGCGATTAGAAAACCTTGGCTAATATTAATGCTCAACCAGTCCATTCTAAAGGAGATCAATCCTGGATGTTCATTGGAGGGACTGATGCTAAAGCTGAAACTGCAATACTTTGGCCACCTCATGCGACGAGTTGACTCACTGGAAAAGACTCTGATGCTGGGAAAGGTTGGGGGCGGGAGGAGAAGGGGGCGACGGAGAGTGAGATGGCTGGATGGCATCACTGACTCTGTGGACATGAGTTTGAGTGAACTCTGGGAGTTGGTGATGGACAGGGAGGCCTGGCGTGCTGTGATTCATGGGGTCGCGGAGAGTCGGACACGACTGAGCGACTGAACTGAACTGAACTGAATATTTAGTAAGATTTGCTTATTAACTAGGGTTACAGTGGTCTCCCTTATAATCATGGGTTTCTAATAACTGTTGGCATTTAATTGTGCTCATCCAATAGTAAGTGAAAGTACAGGGGTTTGTGAGCTAAGAAATGCCATATGATGTAGAGTGATGGTTTGTTTTTGTTTTTCTTTTTTTGGCCGTGGCATGAAGGATCATAGTTCCCCAACCAGGAATCAAACCCATTGCCCCTTCATTGGGAGTACAGGGTCCTAACCACCGAACTGCCAGAGAAGTCCCAGAATAACAGTTTTAAAATCAAGCCTCACACAAGGCTTAGGTCCTTTCAAGGCAATTTAGAGAATTACCTTGGGGGAACAAGTGTTAGTTGCTCAATTGGGTCTGACTCTTTGTGACCCCATGGACTGGAGCCTACCAAGTTCCTCTGGCTATGGAATTCTCCAGGCAAGAATACTGAAGTGGGTAGCCATTCCCTTCTCCAGGGGATCTTCCAACCCAGGGACCAAACCCTCATCTCCTGCATTGCAGACCTATTCTTTACTGTCTGAGCCACGAGGTTTGATCCCTGTAACGGGAAAATTCCCTGGAGAAGGGAATAGCTACCCACTCCAGTATTCTTGCCTGGAAATCCCATGGACAAAGGAGCCTGGCAGGTCACAGTCCTTGGGGTTGTAAAGAGTCAGCATGACTGCTCAACCTACACTTTCACTTTGGGGAAGCAAGGGGAGATAAGCAGGTGGTGACCTGATCATCCACCCCCATTTCAATAAGTACAACTCTCTTTTGACAGGTTTATAGATTGGGCTTTGCTTGATAAATAGATATTATTAAAAAATGTTTCTAAATAAAACATTTACAATGTTTTTAAATAGTTTTAAATAAAACTATAGACAGAAGACTGCTTGAAATCTAAAACATTTCCCTAGCTCAGCCTATTATTGTGGAAAACTAGAAACCCTATGATTTTTCTGAACCCTCAGGAATAAATTTGGCTCACACCAAACACACAGGGTTGTTGTGTTGGGAGGACTAAGTGAGAAAATTCAAGCTACAGAGCAGGCGCTTAAAGCACATTACATAAGGGGGGGCAGCTTCATCTGGGGTGTGGACATTAGCCAAAATGCTGGCCTTCAGTGTCTCCAGACCAGGCAGGTGACAAGAGCCCGTGTAAATCCAGCTCAGAGTAAGGAGACACACTGTGGTCAGGCTCACTGGCAACCCTTCCAACCTCCAGATACCCTGGGCCAGAAATACCCTGCCACTTATAGGTCTCCATATTATGTTTTCATGGCACCTCTGTCTTTTCCCTTCACTGTGTATCAACAGAAAATAATTGTTTGTGCAATTGTTTGTTTAATGTCTGTCTGTCTCATCTCTCATTCAGGCCCAGATCTCAGCAGCCCACACATTCCTCACATTCAATATCCCTGAATATGCCTTGCTGAATAAATTACTAAATCATTCAAGATAGGATATCTCCATGCTGGGCACTGGGAACCTAAAAAAATGTATAAAAATAGGATTCCCTGACATTAAAGGGCTCTCCACGTCCCAAGGATGACACTGATGGATACAGACGTTACTGTTATAGTCTATCTCATCCAGAGAAATAAAATTAGATTTCCATCTA
Source organism: Moschus berezovskii (assembly GCF_049115385.1). Classification (NCBI taxonomy): domain Eukaryota; kingdom Metazoa; phylum Chordata; class Mammalia; order Artiodactyla; family Moschidae; genus Moschus; species Moschus berezovskii. The sequence continues at coordinate 78,242,955 of NC_142471.1, forward strand.
TATATGTTATTACCATCAACTGAAAAACGGCCGAACTGATTACCCACAAGTTTGGAGGACATGTTTAAAATGGTTTGATTTAGAATACAGGCTAAACCTATATATGGAATTCTAAATTTCACAGCTGAAACTGAGATGCAGTAAAAGGACTCTCCATCAAGAAATATGAGCTAGAAGTATTAAGTTGCTGTGGAAAGGGAAATAAACTAAATACAGTTCTCCTGAGTAGGTCCCCCAAATTGCAGATGGTGATTTATAATTGAGCCGTTTCTCACAAGGGCAGCTCTGTAAACTAAATCGTGTTGATTCCTATCAGGAACTGTCTACTTCATGATGGTTAGTTCTTCTCAAGCAAGGTTAGATATCAGAACTCGTGATGATTCTTACTCACAGTGACAACTGAGAACCACCTATCTTGAATTCACAGAACACCCCTCCAACCTAGATATTAAAGTGCCTGTCGTACAAATGAGTTAAATCAAAATCAACTGCATAGGCACGACTGGACTTGAGCCCCAAGCTCTCTGACTCAAAGGTCATGGTCTTGGCATATGGACATCCTTGTTTCTGGAAAAGGAGGAAACTGGGACCTGAGACTTCACATCCTTGCCCCAGAAACATCCCAGGCACTGGAACATCAGCAGAAAGATCTGGAGCTGAAGACCTAAGGGCCCAGACCTGAGAGGCCTTAATTATCGTACGTGAGGCGAGGCTGGCAAAATAAAAAGGGCCTCTCTTGGAAAAGCACATCAGCGCTCAACCCATGGAAGTTTTGAAAGAGTTCAAGTCATTTCCTACAATAAATAAATAATAATCAGCCCCTCCAGTAGTAAAGGTTTACCAGGGAGTGAGCTGAGGCATCTCTGCTCCTGGCCAAAAGCACATTCTTCTCTCTTCCTCCCTCCTCTGTCCCCTTCAGAAGCTACCACTATCCTGAACTCTCTACAAAGTATCCCCACACTTTTCAAGTTTTACCACTTATATTAGCCGAGAAATCTATGCTTTTCTTTGACAGATGGAAGCCTTGGCAAAGTTTATGCAAAAGGAAAAGTACAGCCCAGAAAGAGGTTTAAGCAGAATGGCCTTGACTGTCACAGTTAAAACATAAATAAAATAATCATCCAGCCACTTTCTGGTGGTACCAAGGAGGGGGATGGGGGAGGGAGGGCAGGGAATTAGTGATGCCTCCTACCTTAGTCCGCTTTTAGCAAGTTCCATCTGATCTTTTCTCACCTTACAGATTTCACCTTCTAGGGAAATGCAAAGACGGGACACCAAACTCCCAGGGTTATGTTAACATTTTACAGTGAAAAAATATTCTCCTGTTTACATACTCATAATGTTTACCCTAACTAACCAGAAACATTTCTACAGATTCATTTTCCATAACTTGCAGACAAAACAAAACTCAGAAGTGCATCTGAACCTCCCTTCCCCTTCCCATGAAAGTCTACCCCCAAGTTCCTGACTGATCCTCTCTGATCTTCCTCTTATTCACATCCTTGGGTGGCCTACCCCTCGAGATTTTAGTCCAAAGTCCCCATTTTTTCCACAATGGTGGACTCAGAAATCAGATAGCTCCTTTTCTCTCTTCCTACCCCGAAACTGTTTACAATACTTCACCTGGAAGTCTGACTAATGGAAAACACTGCACACAACATCTCCGTACTACCTCTCCATTTTCCTCTTTCTGTAGTTTCAATTCTTTTTTTTTTTTTTCTAATAGCCACGTTGCTCCAACCCATAAAGTTTCCTTGTGTGGGTCTGCTGCTCTTCTGACATTCCGTAATTTCTTATGGTCATCAGAGGTGCTGGTTCAACTTCCAAATGCAAATAGAAATAACCTGTTCCATGATAAATCACAATTTACACAACCAGTAAATCAAATGGTAACTGCTGTCTGTGGGAAGATCATATATCAAAGTTTCTTTTAAGCATTTGACCAAGTCCCTTCAGCAACTAGAGGAGTCCTACACATAGGAGGTGATTCCCATTCTAGAACAGCCTCACTGTCTGTGTGTATGTACATACTTGCCAATATATGTGCATATACATGCACTTCTTATTACTATAATCTTTCTTAATGCTATTCACTTTTCCTTCATAGCTGTTAATAATGACAACAATATAGCTAAACTTAACCAAGAACTTACAGTGGTTCAGCGATTGTGTTAGGCCCCTTCTATGAATCATTTCATTTAATCCTCACATCTTAGTAAAACCATTTCACAGATGACGGACTTGAGCTTAGAGAGGTTTAGTGACATGACCGTGGTCACAAAACAGATAAGTGAAATTCCACAGAGAGTGATTATTTGAGAGACATCTATCTTCCCTTCTAGACAGTAACATTTACAAGGGAAAACACGGTGTTTTTTCCATCCACTGTGGTAGGAGTCACCATATATTTAGAAGATTTGCAACGAGAACGCTTACTCTAAATGTATATATGATCTTAGGCAAATGTTTCACTCTCTTTGGGGCTGTTTTCCTAGTTATAAATGAAGAGGGGAGCCTTCTGTTAAACATGGCAGGCTAAACACTTGTGTTTTCTTAAAGGAAAATTTTCTATCATTTCAGTAAATGAATTCTTCAGTAACCCAATAAGACAAAAAGAAGGTAGATAAGACGACAGCAACAAAATTTAGAAAGGATAAAAGAATTGTGGTTAAAAAAAAAAAAAAACTTATGGGTTCAGTTCAGTTCAGTCGTTCAGTCGTGTCCGACTCTTAGCGACCCCATGAACCACAACACGCCAGGCCTCCCTGTCCATCACCAACTCCCGGAGTTCATTCAAACTCATGTCCATCGAGTCGGTGATGCCATCTAGCCATCTCATTCTCTGTCATCCCCGTCTCCTCCTACCCCCAATCGCTCCCAGCATCAGAGTCTTTTCCAGTGAGTCAACTCATCGCATGAGGTGGCCAAAGTATTGGAGTTTCAGCTTTAGCATCAGTCCTTCCAATGAACACCCAGGATTGATCTCCTTTAGAATGGACTGGTTAGATCTCCTTGCAGTCCAAGGGACTCTCAAGAGTCTTCTCCAACACCACAGTTCAAAAGCATCAATTCTTCGGCGATCAGCTTTCTTCACAGTCCAACTCTCACATCCATATATGCCCACAGGAAAAACCATAGCCTTGACTAGACGGACCTTGGTTGACAAAGTAATGTCTCTGCTTTTTAATATGCCATCTAGGTTTGCCATAACTTTCCTTCCAAGGAGTAAGCGTCTTTTAACTTCATGGCTGCAATCAGCATCTGCAGTGATCCTGGAACCCAAAAAAATAAAGTCTGACACTGTTTCCACATCCCAAGAAGTGATGGGACCAGATGCCATGATCTTCGTTTTCTGAATGTTGAGCTTCAAGCCAACTTTTTCACTCTCCTCTTTCACTTTCATTAAGAGGCCTTTGAGTTCCTCTTCACTTTCTGCCATAAGGGTGGTGTCATCTGCATATCTGAGGTTATTGATATTTCTCCCAGCAATCTGATTCCAGCTTGTGCTTCTTCCAGCCCAGCGTTCCTCATGATGTACTCTGCATATAAGTTAAATAAGCAGGGTGACAATATACAGCCTTGACGTACTCCTTTTCCTATTTGGAACCAGTCTGTTGTTCCATGTCCAGTTCTAACTGTTGCTTCCTGACCTGCATACAGGTTTCTCAAGAGGCAGGTCAGGTGGTCTGGTATTCCCATCTCTTTCAGAATTTTCCACAGTTTATTGTGATCCACACATTCAAAGGCTTTGGCATAGTCAATGAAGCAGAAATAGATGTTTTTCTGAAACTCTCTTGCTTTCTCCATGATCCAGCGGATGTTGGCAATTTGATCTCTGGTGCCTCTGCCTTTTCTAAAACCTGCTTGAACATCTGGAAGTTCACGATTCACATATTGCTGAAGCCTGGCTTGGAAAACTTTAAGCATGACTTTACTAGCATGTGAGATGAGCGCAATTGTGCGGTAGTTTGAGCATTCTTTGGCATTCCCTTTCTTTGGGATTGGAATGAAGACTGACCTTTTCCAGTCCTGTGGCCATTGCTGAGTTTTCCAAATTTGCTGGCATATTTAGTGCAGCACTTTCACAGCATTATCTTTCAGGATTTGAAATAGCTCAATTGGAATTCCATCACCTCCACTAGCTTTGTTCGTCGTGATGCTCTCTAAGGCCCACTTGACTTCACATTCCAAGATGTCTGGTTCCAGGTGAGTGATCACGTTACCGTGACTATCTTGGTCGTGAAGATCTTTTTTGTACAGTTCTTCTGTGTATTCTTGCCACCTCTTCTTAATATCTTCTGCTTCTGTTAGGTCCATACCATTTCTGTCCTTTATCGAGCCCATCTTTGCATAAAATGTTCCCTTGATATCTCTAATTTTCTTGAAAAGATCTCTTGTCTTTCCTATTCTGTTGTTTTCCTCTATTTCTTTGCATTGATCACTGAGGAAGGCTTTCTTATCTCTCCTTGCTATTCTTTGGAACTCTGCATTCAGATGCTTATATCTTTCCTTTCCTCCTTTACTTTTCGCTTCTCTTCTTTTCACAGCTATTTGTAAGGCCTCGTCAGACAGCCATTTTCCTTTTTTGCATTTCTTTTCCATGGGGATGGTCTTGGTCCCTGTCTCCTGTACAATGTCACGAACCTCCGTCCAGAGTTCATCAGGCACTCTATCAGATCTAGACCCTTAAATCTATTTCTTACTTCCACTGTATAATCATAAGGGACTTGATTTAGGTCATATCTGAATGGTCTAGTGGTTTGCCCTACTTTCTTTAAGTCTGAATTTGGCAATAAGGAATTCATGATCTGAGCCACAGTCAGCTCCTGGTCTTGTTTTTGCTAACTGTATAGAGCTTCTCCATCTTTGGCTGCAAAGAATATAATCAATCTGATTTCGTGTTGACCATCTGGTGATGTCCATGTGTAGAGTCTTCTCTTGTGTTGTTGGAAGAGGGTGTTTGCTATGACCAGTGCGTTCTCTTGGCAAAACTCTATTAGCCTTTGCCCTGCTTCATTTCTTGCTCCAAGGCCAAATTTGCCTGTTACTCCAGGTGTTTCTTGACTTCCTACTTTTGCATTCCAGTCCCCTATAATGAAAAGGACATCTTTTTTGGGTGTTAGTTTTAAAAGGTCTTGTAGGTCTTCAGAGAACCGTTCAACTTCGGCTTCTTCAGCATTACTGGTTGGGGCATAGACTTGGATTACTGTGATATTGAATGGTTTGCCTTGGAAACAAACAGAAATCATTCTGTCTTTTTTAAGATTGCATCCAAGTACTGCATTTCGGACTCTTTTTTTGACCATGATGGCTACTCCATTTCTTCTAAGGGATTCCTGCCCACAGTAGTAGATATAAGGTCATCCGAGTTAAATTCACCCATTCCAGTCCATTTTAGTTCACTGATTCCTAGAATGTTGACGTTCACTCTTGCCATCTCCTGTTTGACCACTTCCAATTTGCCTTGATTCATGGACCTAACATTCCAGGTTCCTATGCAATATTGCTCTTTACAGCATCAGACCTTGCTTCTAGCATCAGTCACATCCACAACTGGGTATTTGTTTTGCTTTGGCTCCATCCCTTCATTCTTTCTGGAGTTATTTCTCCACTGATCTCCAGTAGCATACTGGGCACCTACCGACCTAGGGAATTCCTCATTCACTATCCTATCATTTTGCCTTTTGATACTGTTCATGGGGTTCTCAAGGCAATTATACTGAAGTGGTTTGCCATTCAGTGGTTTGCCATTTGCGTCGGCGGCGCAGACGCGAGAGACGCCGGTGCGAGTGAGAGACGTAGGTATTGGGAGGGGGCATTAGAGGGCAGACACATTGAAATCATAATCACAAAAAACTAGTTGATCTGATCATATGGACCACAGCCCTGTCTAACTCAATGAAGCTAAGCCATGCCGTGTGGGGCCACCCAAGACGGACGGGTCATGGTGGAGAGGTCTGACAGAATGTGGTCCACTGGAGAACTTATGGGTAGCAAAACACAAAAACCTTAAAAGCTAAGCTGGGAGTGGGACAGACCAAGAATGGAGCCTAATTCTGTAGAATATCAGGAAGGCTCAGCAACTGGAGGCAAGTGCCTCTGAACACAAGGACATGGATGGGGTTGGATAGGATGAAGGTCTAAAAAATAATTAGATTCACAAATCTCTATCCACCCTAGTCCACGCTGCCAAGCACATGCCCTTCTGCTCCAGCAGAAGACTGAAGAATTCAGTGGTTAGAACCAAAGGGAACCTGAACTAAGGGCCTCCAGGCACCTGCTGTGGCTGTGAGTACAATGCTGAAAGCAGGGGTCCTTTGCAAAAGTCCATAGACAGCTTCGTTGACAGTCTCAGGTCCCTCTTTCCCAATTTACTATATACAGGCTCAGGTACCCACCAGACAGAAAACTGGAAAAGTTTTTTCTTGGGAAAAGTCAAAATTCCAAGAGCAATGACCTATGGATATTGAAACACTTGGAATTTCCCCATGAAACAGTCCTCTCTAGTCACCTAAGGTAGAACCAATCATTGCTTGGCCCCACCAATGCACACAGCTTCCAATCATTGTTATCTGCTCCAATTAAAAACCATAAAACAAACAGAAAAACTGAGCAGAGTGCCAAGGATCCTCAAACATTTGAGAAAAGTGTCTTCTGTGAAAGGTAGAAATTAAAATAATAAACAGAAAAACAAACTCAAAGAAAATAGAGTGTGTAGGGAACATGGAAAAAAGAAATCCAGTAAAAGCTAAAGTTAATATTCTCAGAGTGATGGGAAAAGATACTGCAACCATGAAACAAGAACATGATGTTATTTTTAAAAAGGGAACATGCAGATATGAAAATATGAATGTTTAAAAATATGATATCAAAAGTGAAAAATTCAAAGAAAGTCTGGAAAATGAAATTAAGGAAATCTTCCATAAAGTAAGTCCAAAAAAAGATGGGGGATAAGAGGGAGAAGAAAAGATAAGACAATTAGCATAGATCTAGGGGGAAAAAATAACTAATAGGAGTTTCAGAAAGGGAAGGAAAGAAGAAATGAAATTACCAAAAAATTAAAGAAACGTTCCTGAACCAAAGGTTTCAGTTCCAGATTTAAAAGGCCCACCACAGACTTCCCTAGTGGTCCAGTGGGTAAGATTCTGTTCTTCGAACACAAGGAGTGCTCCCTGGTTGGGGAGCTAAGATTCCACATGCCATGCAGTGCAGCCAAAAAATTAAAAGGAGAGAGAGAGAGACAAGAACAATGCAAAAAAGGCCCATCAAGTATAGTTCAAAGAAAAAGAAAAAATGACTCATACCAAGACCGTCATCACAATGGTTCAGAACACTGTGGACTAGTGTGCATATGACTCAGTTCCAAAGGAGAAACGCAGGCCAGCCTCAGGCCTGGGGATCAGAAGGGAATCCCTTTCCTCAATGGCAATCACGAAAGGGGTGGCAAGGTCGGAGGAAAAGTCTCTAAAATCCAGAAGGAAATGAGCATTTTTTCATGTGTTTGTTAGCCATCTTTATGTCTTCTTTGGAGAAATGTCTGTTTAGTTCTTTGGCCCATTTTTTGATTGGGTCACTTAGTTTTCTGGAATTGAGCTGCAGGAGCTGCTTGTATAGTTTGGAGATTAATCCTTTATCAGTTGCTTCATTTGCTATTATTGTCTCCCATTCTGAAGGCTGTCTTTTCACCTTACTTATAGTTTCCTTTGCTGTGCAGAAGCTTTTGATTTTAATAGAGATGCAAATCAAAACCACAATGAGATACCATTTCACACCAGTCAGAATGGCTGCTATCCAAAAGTCTACATGCAATAAATGCTGGAGAGGATGTGGAGAGAAAGGAACCCTCTTACACTGTTGGTGGGAATGCAAACTAGTACAGCCACTATGGAGAACAGTGTGGAGATTCCTCAAAAAATTGGAAATAGAACTGCCATATGATCCAGCAATCGCACTCCTGGGCATACACACCGAGGAAACCAGAATTGAAAGAGACACGTGTACTCCAATGTTCATTGCAGCACTGTTTATAATAGCCAGGACATGGAAGCAACCTAAATGTCCATCTGCAGACGAATGGATAAGAAAGCTTTGGTACATATACACAATGGAGTATTATTCAGCCATTAAAAAGAATACATTTGAATCAGTTCTAATGAGGTGGATGAAACTGGAGCCTATTATACAGAGTGAAGTAAGCCAGAAAGAAAAACACCAATACAGTATACTAACGCATATATATGGAATTTAGAAAGATGCAAATGATAACCCTGTATACGAGACAGCAAAAGAGACACAGATGTATAGAACAGTCTTTGGGACTCTATGGGAGAGGATGAGGGTGGGATGATTTGGGAGAATGGCATTGAAACACGTATGTTGTCATATGTGAAACGAATCACTAGTTCAGGGTTGATGCATGTTATAGGATGCTCGGGGCTGGCATGCGGGGATGACCCAGAGGGAGGATAAAGGGAGGAGGGAAGTGGGAGGGGGGTTCAGGAGGGGGAACTTATGTAAACCCGGGGCAAATTCATATCAATGTATGGCAAAACCAACCAATATAATATTGTAAAATAATTTGCCTCCAATAAAAAATAAATTAATAAAAAAAAAAAAAGAACAGATACTTAGCACCCCAAATAATAATTTACAGTGAGACGATCTTGGATCTTCCTAGTTTTTAATGCACTTTGATGGTATAAGGCTGCTGGATCATTTTGATATAAGACGTTATATCTCTCCATCTCAGTTTTCCCTTAGAAAATAAAATTATTATATATCTGTAAAAAAAAAAAAAAATCCAGAAGGAAATGATTTACCACCCAGAATTCTATACCAAGCCACACTACTGATCCCACGTGAAGACAGAATAACACCTTCAGTCACACACATTTTCGAAGTTATACTTACCAAATACTCTTTCTCAGGAAGCTACAGGACAACAATCCTCACCCAGATTTTTAAAAAAATAAAAATAAATAACAAATGGGGGATGGGGAGCTGGGAAACGGGGACTCCAGTATGGAAAACAGGTAAAGAGAACCACTAAAATGGTGAGAGAGGGAGATTTCAGAATGACAGCATCTGTAAACACGCGTGCGTGCGTGTGTGTGTGTGTGTGTGTTCTCTTTTATTTGTGTGTGTGTGTTTGTGTTCTCAATTGGGACTATATACATTCACAATAACCTGGACACTGGATGTTGAATTAACCAATGGTTAAAAAAATTTAGCCATTGAGAGGCAGAATGATTAGGAAATGTCACAGCAAGAAAGTAAATCATTATCTTCAATAGTTGGCAATCTGCAGAAAACAGCTAATGCTGCAAAGGAAAAGCAAAATAACAATGTGGATGCATGGTACTTAGAAAAGTTACTATGGGAAGAAGGAAACCAGTAAAGAACTAATTGTCATCGCCTCTCGAATGAGGGTCAGAAGTGGAGAGACATATGACACAGGACTGCCTCTTTTTATAAATCTTACAGAAAAGATGAGATTAGCTCATCTGCCGTTCTTAAGTTTCTATTTGGATTTTTAGAACCTGTATTTTGTAACATGAGATGATGTGTAAATTTGAATTCCAAGTGTCTTACATGAATCCCTCTTGTTCTAACTAAACCCTCTTTCCTCACCCTTTATGGAAAGAAAATGTGCACTGCTTCATTCATGCCCAGTGCCAAGATGACGCACACCCCATATTCTTGGAGGCTGACTAGACTCCCACATAATTATGCACAACTCTAAGTTTTCAGGGTTCCCATCTGGGGAGAGGCTTGGAGTAGGTTTGTGTACTAAACGGAAATAAAGCAGGGAGGAGGTACCTTAGCTAAGCAGAACTAGAATAATTATGATAGTCAAACTACTTGTTTGAAAAAAGCAATCAGAAACTTCCTTTTCCATCTCATTCAAGCCTCCATCCTCAAAGGGACCTTGTGGAATTTCTTTGACCATCACCAAGCAGGGAGCATTGGCAGAACCAAAATAGGTTTATTCTCTGGCTAATTTTATTTTAAATGGAAATTTCTCTGTGGTACATTGTTTATTGATGGAAAAATAAGAGCCATCACATCTTGAAGCTCTCAGTCCGGCTGCTGGCTTCGCAAAGTGAGGAATAACCTGCCGGAAGCTTCCAAGCTCATAGCCTCTGGCCCCTACGCTAGCCGCTGCCTGGTTCTCCATTCCTCTCCCCATCACAGGGCGCTGACCAGCAGACAAAGTCATTCATTTTGCTTCTTGTCTCTCTCAGCTGTCTCCACTTCACCTCCCACCCTTGGAAGCCCCAGCATGGAAAACAAAAGCAGAGGTGGTCGCCTAACCCACAAACCAATCCCCTAGGGAGCAGGATTAGGAGGTAGGACAGGCTTTGTGGCAGGAGTCAAGGGTGATGGATGGAAGGGGCATGCATGCTTCTTCTCACACGTGGATACCAGCTTTTGTCTTAGTGATGAAGATGCATGCAGTGGAAGGGGAAAAGTCTGTCTCACTCAGCTTCCCTTTTGCAGTGACAGGACCTGCTCAAAAGGCCAGGCTCCACGTGCAGGGATCTAGAATACCTGAGAGTGTGGGTGATCTCAGACAGGAAGCCCTCAGCACAGCCCTGGTAGCCAAGGCACATTCTTGCTGCCCCCACACTCCCATCCCCACAGCAAGCCTGAAACACAAAGAATGCAGTTTCACCATATTTTAGGGAAATCAAGCCTCCGGTTTCAGCAGTCGCTTATCTTATGCCCTAATCTCACGGCAAACAGAACTACTTTGAGCACAATCTTAGCTCGGGTGAAGAAAAAGACACAGCATGACACGCTGTGGAGTGCTGTCCCTGTTCTCACATGTGCAGTGTAACCTTACGAGCATCTGAGGCTTCCAGCATGAATCATCTGTCACCCCACTCCAGACCTTCACCCAGCCACCTCCCCAAAAGACAAACTACGTGTCACTACAAAGGCTGATGAAATGAAATCACCTCATTTCAACACACTGTACTTTCCAAGGCTTAATGGATTTCAAATATGTTATTGACCTGCACGAGGCTTAAATGAACTAAAAATATTAGTATTGTTCGGTGGGTTCACCCAACCATGCAATGCTTCAAAGAGGACTCTTGTGGGAAGTGCATTCAGTATCAGGGTTGGGGTGCTTTGATAGGAACCCCTCAGGAACACCCTCACAGATCTTATGGGTTCTATCCAGCCAGTCTTCCTTGAGTGGGAGGACTGTGTTGGACATGCAGAAAGTGTGCTAAAGAAAAGGAAACAAACCTAAAACCCAGAAAAAGCAGAAGGAAAGATTCCTGGAGTGGCACAGAGCTTGAGACGAGTAACGAGGAGAAGGCAGTTCCTCCTGGCTGAGGGAGCCTGAGACACAGAAGCCTGCTCTGAAATGAGCCTTGGGAAGCCGGAGCATTTACTTCCATGAGCTCAGATGTGAAAAGAGGGTTGCCAGGCAAGGGGATGGTGGGAGCAAAGGCCTGTGATGAGTGGACTTGGCCCAGGAGCAGAAGGTCAGCTCTCCAAAGCATATGCCAAGATGGGGTCATGATGGAGCTTGGTCCTGGGCTTTGGAAGTCACAACTTGCGTTTCAGTTTTCCATCAGAGTAAAGGAATTAGACTAACTGATTTCTACGATCTCTCAGTTCAGTTCAGTCACTCAGTTGTATCCGACTTTTTGCGACCCCATGGGCTGCGGCACACCATGTTTCCCTGTCCATCACCAGCTCCCAGAGCTTGCTCAAACCCATGTCCATCGAGTCGGTGATGCCATCCAAACATCTCATCTTCTGTCATCCCCTCTCCTCCTGCCTTCAATCTTTCCCAGCATCAGGGTCTTTCCCAGGGAGTCAGCTCTTCGCATCAGGTGGCCAAAGGATTGGAGTTTCAGCTTCAGCATCAGTCCTTCCAATGAATATTCAGGACTTATTTCCTTTAGGATGGACTTGTTGGATCTCCTTGCAGTCCAAGGGACTCTCAAGAGTCTTCTCTAACACCACAGCTCAAAAACATCAATTCTTTGGCGCTCAGCTTTCTTTATGGTCCAATTCTCACATCCATACATGACTACTGGAAAAACCATAGCTTTGACTAGATGGGCTAGATTTGACATAGCTTTGTCTAGGGTCTCTGCAGCTTTGTAATTCCAGGAGGCTGAAAAGAGGGCTGCAGAATCTAGAACCGGAGAGCCTATGATGCTGGGGGAGGATCCAGGAGCTTCTTGCTGAAGCTGATGGAGCATCACTAGAGGGTGGGAAGGTAAGTGTGACACGGGCAGGGCTATTTATCTGCAGCGGTGGCAGCAGAGTCAAGATGAACTGGTGAGGCCACATGTTAGAGGCAGAGGCAAGGAAAGGAAGGGCTGGAGCCCAGACTTCAGCTCATAAAGTAAAGGGGAGCAAGCACCGCCCTCCACACCTTAAAGGAAAAGAAGGTAAGTAGCTTTACCACCTGGACCTGGAATGAACCTTGATAAAATCTAGCTCTTCAATTCACTCATTTTTTTTTAAGTTCAGATTTTATTTTGTTCACTTTTTTGACTGCACTGCACAGTTTGTGGGATCTTAGTTTGAACCCATACCCTCAGCAGTGAAAGCACAGAGTCCTAACCACTGCACCTCCAGGGAAGTCTCTCAACTCACTCATTTTAAAGATAAAGAAGCCGAACTTCACATAACCAGCTGGGGACAGAGAAGGACCAACATTCTGTTCTCCAGGTTTCCAATTCAGCATCTTCCAGGGGGTGTCTTCTTGCTGGTCCACCCTCCCAGGAGAGCTCACTGGCAGCTTGTACTAACTTTTGTGTTTATTTTCTTGGCTGCTTCTCTATCCTCTGAGAGTCCCAATCCACACACTGTATTCATTGGGGATCTGTTATTAATCAAGCTCAATCAAATGTAAGGGGGAATTTATTAGCCTTCACCATTGGGAATACCACTCGAAAAACTTAACAAGATGCACGAACTGGGGACAGATGGTCATCACTACTCGGTGTGTACTGGCTGTGTGTATCTTTGTGTTACCCAGGTTCATTTCTGCATTGCCTTACACGTCAGCATTTCTATATCTTGGGGACATGGCTGCCAGCAAATTCAACTTAGCAGACCCGGCGGAAGTGGGGAGAAGCTTCTTCTCTGTGTTCACATATCAGTCGCAGAGAAGGACCCTGGCTGGCCTTGCAATGATTACCTGCCCTCCCCTTAGAGGTATCATTGTTGATTACAATTAGCCATGCCTTGCTCACAGGATCAGCCTCTAGCCTGAAGGGCAAAGTCTGTTTCTAGAGGAAGACACTTGGGAAAATCTTTTACATGAACAAAATGGAATAGGTGGTTTAACCTACTAAGCCCATCTCTATGTGAAGATCCTCAGGAAGTTACCATTAACATAATCCATTCCCTCTGTCCGGGGCACGTCTTCCTCATGGTAGGACATAAGATTGGAATTACAAAGTGGCCTGGGCAAGCAGACCCTAGTGTGAGTGACTGAAGAACATTCAGGCAGTGGCATAATGTTTCACACAGCCATTTTAATGCTGCTCAACTGAGGTTTGGATAAGAGAAATCCATACAAGGTTCCAATGTAGACAGGTTTACCCCCATGTACCAGAACTTGCTGAGATCAAACTTCTATAAAACACCCCTCTCCAGAGCAGAGGCCAGCCGGCCTCTGTCTCAAGACTCCACCTTGTCTGTTCTCTTGACACAAGCCCATTTTCAGGCAGCGGGTATTTGAACAACTCTGGCCTCATCTTTGCTCACTTTCTGGGTGTTTTGGCCCCAATTTGGAACCCAGTTTGAGCAACTGGATCTCTGTCTTGTTCCCAAACTTGGTGCCTTGTTCACAGAAACTTGCCTCTTTCTCCATGCCTCAATACCTGCTTTGGAACTCCATTCCCAGAAGACCAAAGCTCAACCTTATTCTCCTCTGTCCTCTCTCAGACCCTGACAGGTGTCCCAGTCCAGTAACAGAGAACTCACACCTTCACTGGTACCATCTGCCTAGGTCTCCATCACCTCCTCCTGAATTCCCTTTGCCCTGCTGCACCTCAACATTCCAGCATGGCCCTCCTGGTGCTGACCATTAGAGAAGCCATCTCCTACCTCCTGACTTTTCTTCTAGACATTGCTTCGAGTGCCTGTCCCCACTCAGGGGGTGGTCTTGCCTGGTCCCAGCCTGACTTCCCCAGCTTTATTAAGCAATATACGCCATGGTAGCTATGACACTAAGGCCACAGTCTTAAAACCCCATCCCTTAAACCCAGCTGTGCACAGGTAAATGCTGGAAGTTTAGAAATATCCATGGCCAAGTGACAGTCAGCCCAGCATTTTATCTACTTTTGTACTTTCCCACAGAAGTACTGTGAAACTAATAGATGCAATGGAGTCTATGTACGGAAAGAATTATGACCATCTTGTTACACCCCCTAACTAAGCAATGAAGGGTTGTAGACCAAACCATTTGTGACTTCATAAAATTGTTTCCAGAGCTAAGACTTTCCAAGGCAAACATACTACTTATTTGATTTGTCTTCATAGTTCTTCCAGACATAGTGGAAGGAAAGACTTGAGGCCCCCACAGTATGGGGTTATAGGCTCAAATGCATCAGGCGCCAATGTCCTAGAAATGCAGAGCAGTGGATCTCAAAGTGCAGTATCCAGAACAGCACCAGCAACAGCATCACCCCAGAACCTTCTAGAAATGCATATTCCCAAGTACCACCCAGACCTGCTGAATCAGACACTCTCTGAGCCCCTTACATGGTGTTTGAATAAGCCCTCCAGGGAAACTCACGCTCATTAAGGTGACTACACTAGGAGCTTTAAAAAATTCAGATGTTCACCCCCCTCGAAAGATTCTGATTGGATCTGACCTCGCTGGGACCTGGACACCTGTATTTTAAAAATCTCCAAGGTGACTCTTAACAGTCACTATTGAGAGGCACTGCCTCAGGGTATGCAAAGTCCTGCAGCTTTGCTCCAAGGCAGAGCTGTATCCACTTCCTTCTCCCTACCTTTCCTGCTTCCCTGTCCATGGACAGCTATCCTTACTCCGCCTGTTCAGTCCCTGCAGGATGGACTGTCCAAGCTTGACAAAGGCTCATTTTCCAAGGTTCCATTAACGTCAAGCTTCTTGTTATTCAGTGTTTTTGTGTTAGTTGTGGTTGTTAATGTCACCATCAAATTAATCAAGAGGTTTCACGGGCATGCTGTGAAACTGCACCCAGCTGTCTGCAGCCCTGGCTGAAGTCTATTTAGGCAAAGTCACATATGTTATGTGTAAGGATTGCATTGTGCAAGGAGAGGATGCCACTGAAAATAAAATAAATTAGAAAAGGAGAAGCAGGAGGAATCAAAGGAATGAGATGTGTGTGTGTGTGGTGTGTGTGTGCCCGCACTCAAATTGTTTCCCACTCTTTAAGAACTCATGGACTGTAGCCCACCAGACTCCTCTGTCCAGGGGCTTCTCCAAGCAAGAATACTGGAGTGGGGTGCCATTTCCTTCTCCAGGGCATCTTCCCAACCCAGGGACTGAACCTATGTCTTCTGCATTGGGAGGCAGATTCTGTACCACCGTACTACCTGGGAAGCCCAAGATATGGGGACTTCACTTCAGTCCAGCCACCATGTGCCTGTTCTTCACAGAAGTTCCCTCAAAAGCACCTGTTTTGGTTGGATCCAAACCTTTAGCTAGTCATCAATCAGGACCAGGTGACATGGGGGTGCTGAGGCTACATCTAATGTTTCCCTCCAAATTAGTGGTTCTCAACCTTTAAATATAAGGATATTTTTAATGACAAAATACTTCTCTGAGCTCCACCTATAGCCAATTTACTTGTAGCTTTGTTGGATGCAGAAAATCCACAATGAAAACTACTCGAATTCATCACACTTATAAATGAATTTGTATTTTATTTATCACATGAATCTGAAGATTCATCAATTCAGTTCAACCCCTCAGTCATGTCCGACTCATTGTGACCCCATGAACTGCAGCACACCAGGCCTCCCTTTCCATCACCAACTCCCAGAGTTTACTCAAACTCAGGTCCATTGAGTCGGTGATGTCATCAAACCATCTTAGCCTCTGTTGTCCCCTTCTTCTCCTGCCGTCAATCTTTCCAAGCATCAGGGTCTTTTCAAATGAGTCAGTTCTTCACATCAGGTGGCCAAAGGATTGGAGTTTCAGCTTCACCATCAGTCCTTCCAATGAATATTCAGGACTGATTTCCTTTAGGATGGACTGGTTGGATCTCCATGCAGTCCAAGGGACTCTTAAGAGTTTTCTCCAAAACCACAGTTCAAAAGCATCAATTCTGTGGTGCTCAGCTTTCTTTATAGTCCAACTCTCACATCTATACATGACTACTAGAAAAACCATAGCTTTGACTAGATGGACCTTTGTTGTCAAAATCATGTCTCTGCTTTTTAATATGCTGTCTAGATTGGTCATAGGTTTTCTTCCAAGGAGCAAATGTCTTTTAATTTCATGGCTGCAGTCATCATCTGCAATGATTTTGAAGCCCCCAAAAATAAAGTCTGTCACTGTTTCCACTGTTTTCCCATCTATTTCCCATGAAGTGATGGGACCAGATGCCATGATCTTTGTTTTCTGAATGTTGAGCTTCAAGCCAACCTTTTCACTCTCCTCTTTCACTTTCATCAAGAGGCTCTTTAGTTCTTCACTTTCTGCCATAAGGGTGGTGTCATCTGCATATCTGAGGTTATTGAGATTTCTCCTGGCAATCTAGATTCCAGCTTGTGCTTCATCCAGTCCAGCATTTCTCATGATGTACTCTGCATAAAATTTAAATAAGCAGGGTGACAATATACAGCCTTAATGTACTCCTTTTCCTATTTGGAACCAGTCTGTTGTTCCATGTCCAGTTCTAACTGTTGCTTCTTGATCTGCATACAGATTTCTCAGGACGCAGGTCAGGTGGTCTGGTATTCCGTTCTCTTTAAGAATTTTCCACAGTTTGTTGTGGTCCACACAGTCAAAGGCTTTGGCATAGTCAATAAAGCAGAAATAGATGTTTTTCTGGAACTCTCTTGCTTTTTTGATGATCCAACAGATGTTGACAATTTGATCTCTGGTCCTATGCCTTTTCAAAATCCAGCTTCAACATTTGGAATTTCACATACTATTGAAGCCTGGCTTGGAGAATTTTGAGTATTACTTTGCTAGCGTGTGAGATTAGTGCAATTGTGTGGTAGTTTGATCATTCTTTGGCATTGCCTTTCTTTGGGATTGGAATGAAAACTGGCCTTTTCCTGTGGCCTGTGGTTACTGCTGAGTTTTCCAAATTTGTTGGCATATTGAGTGCAGCACTTTCACAGCATCATCTTTTAGGATTTGAAATAGCTCAACTGGAATTCCATCACCTCCACTAGCTTTGTTCAGAGTGATGCTTCCTAAGGCCCACTGATTTCACATTCCAGGGTGTCTGCTCTAGGTGAGTGATCACACCATCATGATTATCTTGGTCATGAAGATCTTTTTTGTACAGTTCTGTGTATTGTTGCCTCCTCTTCTTAATATCTTCTGCTTCTGTTAGATCCATAACATTTCTGTCCTTTGTTTGGCCCATCTTTGCATGAAATGTTCCCTGGGTATCTCTAATTTTCTTGAAGAGATCTCTAGTCTTTCCCATTCTGTTGTTTTCCTCTATTTCTTTGCATTGATCACTGAGGAAGGCTTTCTTATCTCTCCTTGCTATTCTTTGGAACTCTGCATTCAAATGGGTATATCTTTCCTTTCCTCCTTTGCCTTTAACTTCTCTTCTTTTCTCAGCTATTTGTTAAGGCCTCCTCAGACAACCATTCTGCCGTTTTCATTTCTTTTTCTAGGGGATGGTCTTGATCTCTGTCTCCTGTACAATGTTACGAACCTTCGTCCATAGTACTTCAGGCACTCTATCAGATCTAATCCCTTGAATCTGTTTGTCACTTCCACTGTATGATCGTAAGGGATTTGATTTAGGTCATACCTGAATGGTCTAATGCTTTTCCCTACTTTCTTCAACTTCAGTCTGAATTTTGCAATAAGGAGTTTATGATCTGAGCCACAGTCAGCTCCCGGTCTTGTTTTTGCTGACTGCATAGAGCTTCTCCATCTTTGACTGCAAAGAACATAATCTGATTTCAGTATTGACCATCTGGTGATGTCTATGTGTAGAGTCTTCTCTTGTGCTGTTCGTAGAGGGTGTTTGCTATGACCAGTGTGTTCTCTTGGCAAAATTCTATTAGCCTTTGCCCTGCTTCATTCTGTACTCTAAGGCCAAACTTGCCTGTTACTGCAGGTATTTCTTGACTTCCTTCTTTTGCATTCCAGTCCTCTATAATGAAAAGGACATATTTTGCAGGTGTTAATTCTAGAAGGTCTTGTAGATCTTCATAGAACCATTCAAATTCAGCTTCTTCAGCATTTCTGGTTGAGGCATATGCTTGGATTACTGTGATATTGAATGGTTAGACTTGGAAATGAACAGAGATCATTCTGTCATTTTCGAGATTGCATCCAAGTACTACATTTCGGACTCTTGTTGATCTTGATGGCTACTCCATTTCTTCTAAGGGATTCTAGCCAACAGTTCAGTTCAGTTCAGTTCAGTCGCTCAGTCGTGTCCGACTCTCCGCGACCCCATGAATCACAGCACGCCAGGCCTCCCTGTCCATCACCAACTCCTGGAGTTCACTCAAACTCATGTCCACAGAGTCGGTGATGCCATCCAGCCATCTCATTCTCGGTCATCCCCTTCTCCTCCCGCCCCCAACCTTTCCTAGCATCAGAGTCTTTTCCAGTGAGTCAACTCATTGCATGAGGTGGCCAAAGTATTGCAGTTTCAGCTTTAGCATCAGTCCTTCCAATGAACACCCAGGACTGATCTCCTTTAGAATGGATTGGTTGGATCTCCTTGCAGTCCAAGGGACTCTCAAGAGTCTTCTCCAACACCACAGTTCAAAAGCATCAATTCTTCGGCGATCAGCTTTCTTCACAGTCCAACTCTCACATCCATACATGACCACGGGAAAAACCATTGCCTTGACTAGACGGACCTTTGTTGGCAAAGTAATGTCTCTGCTTTTTAAAATAATATCAAGGTTGGTCATAACTTTCCTTCCAAGGAGCAAGCGTCTTTTAATTTCCTGGCTGCAATCAGCATCTGCAGTGATTTTGGAGCCCAAAAAAATAAAGTCTGACACTGTTTCCACTGTTTTCCCATCTATTTCCCATGAAGTGATGGGACCCGATCTTTGTTTTCTGAATGTTGAGCTTCAAGCCAACATTTTCACTCTCCTCTTTCACTTTCATCAAGAGGCTTTTGAGTTCCTCTTCACTTTCTGCCACAATGGTAGTGTCATCTGCATATCTGAGGTTATTGATATTTCTCCCAGCAATCTTGATTCCAGCTTGTGCTTCTTCCAGCCCAGCGTTCCTCATGATGTACTCTGCATATAAGTTAAATAAGCAAGGTGACAATATACCGCCTTGACTTACTCATTTTCCTATTTGGAACCAGTCTGTTGTTCCATGTCCAGTTCTAACTGTTGCTTCCTGACCTGCATACAGGTTTCTCAAGAGGCAGGTCAGGTGGTCTGGTATGCCCATCTCTTTCAGAATGTTCCACAGTTTATTGTGATCCACACAGTCAAAGGCTTTTGCATAGTCAATGAAGCAGAAATAGATATTTTTCTGGAACTCTCTTGCTTTCTCCATGATCCAGCGGATGTTGGCAATTTGATCTCTGGTGCCTCTGCCTTTTCTAAAACCTGCTTGAACATCTGGAAGTTCACGGTTCACATATTGCTGAAGCCTGGCTTGGAGAATTTTGAGCATGACTTTACTAGCATGTGAAACGAGTGCAATTGCATGGTAGTTTGAGCATTCTTTGGCATTGCCTTTCTTTGGGATTGGAATGAAAACTGACCTTTTCCAGTCCTGTGACCACTGCTGAGTTCTCCAAATTTGCTGGCATATTGAGTGCAGCACTTTCACAGCATCATCTTTCAAGATTTGAAATAGCTCAACTGGAGTTCCATCACCACCACTAGCTTTGTTCGTAGTGATGCTTTCTAAGGCCCACTTGACTTCACATTCTAAGATGTCTGGCTCTAGGTCAGTGATCACGTTACCGTGACTATCTTGGTCGTGAAGATCTTTTTTGTACAGTTCTTCTGTGTATTCTTGCCACCTCTTCTTAATATCTTCTGCTTCTGTTAGCCCACAGTAGTAGATATAATGGGCTGCTATTGCTGCTGCTAAGTCTCTTCAGTCGTGTCTGACTCTGTGCGACCCCATAGACGGCAGCCCACAAGGCTCCACCGTCCCTGGGATTCTCCAGGCAAGAACACTGGAGTGGGTTACCATTTCCTTCTCCAGCATCTGAGTTAAATTCACCCTTTCCAGTCCATTTTAGCTCACTGATTCCTGAAATACTGATGTTCACCCTTGTCATACCCTGTTTGACCACTTCCAGTTTTCATACCGGTTTATTAAACATTGGTTTACTCAGCCTAGAGGCAGTGCTTGAGGTATAAATGGATTCTGGAGCCCACTGCAGTCACTCTTCAGCTCCAGAGAAATCACCACTTTATAGAAGGAGCAGGGGTAATGGGAACTCAGCAGCCATTTTGTACTAGACTTTTGTATGTAAACGTCACAATTCTCTTGCATCCACCACTGTTTGGAGCCCTAGAGCTGCTTAACTGTCACCAGATACCCTGTGGTGTCTAAAATAAACACCTTACGGAGCTCTGGTACACTGCTGGTAGGAATGTAAATTGGTGAAGCTGCTATGGAAACCAGTATGGGTTCCTTTAACAATTAAAAATAAAAATACCATTCTATCCAATTATTCCACTCCTTGGTATTTATCTGAAGGAAACAAAAACACTAATTCAAAAGATATTTGCATTCCAATGTTCCAATGTTCACAGAAACACTATTTATAATAGTCAAGATATGGAAAAAACAGAAGTGTCCATCAGGAGATGACTCGATAAAGAAGATGTGGTACACACACACACACACACACACACACACACACACACACACACAATGAAATATCACTCAGCCATAAAAAAGAATGAAATTTTGCTATTTGTGACAACATGGATGGACCTGCTGGGTATTATGCTTAGTGAAATAAGTTAGAGAAAGAGAACTACTGGATGATTTCACTTCTATGGAATCTAAAAAAATAAATAAACAAATATAACAAACAAAAACCAAAAAGACAAAAAGGCTCCTTGATTCCTGCCTACATTTTTCTGAACCATTCACTCTTGAAAAATAAATCTGATCTATTTAATTGCAATTCCTTAAGAGAACAGACCAAACCAATTCAGTTTGGTTCTTTCTTATCGTGGGATGACTTGAGCCTCCATCTCTTAGGCGAGGCCACCTCCTCCCTCTCCCAATCTGCTACCAGCCCCCTGACGACCTCCTCATCTCCTCCAATCTTCTGTCCTCCTGCGACAATGGACATTCTAAAGTGCAAGCCTGAGGTGACTTTTCCAGCCCCCCACTGGCCTTAAGAAAAATCCAATCTCTAACGTAGTGTAAAGGGTGCTTCAGGATGGCCCCGCCTCATCTCACTCATCTTCTGCTTAGCAAACCTTGTCTTGTGGAACATGCTGCTGCTGCTGCTGCTAAGTCACTTCAGACGAGTCCGACTCTGTGTGACCCCACAGACGGAAGCCCACCAGGCTCCCCCGTCCCTGGGATTCTCCAGGCAAGAACACTGGAGTGGGTTGCCATTTCCTTCTCCAATGTGTGAAAGTGAAAAGTGAAAGTGAAGTCGCTCAGTCGTGTCCGACCCTTAGCGACCCCATGGACTGCAGCCTACCAGGCTCCTCCATCCCTGGGATTTTCCAGGCAAGAGTACTGGAGTGGCTTGCCATTGCCTTCTCTGGTGGAACATGCTAGAGCCTACCTAACCACTTTCAGTTCCTTGAATTGATAGCTTTTCCATATTATCCTTTCCCTGATTAATTCTTCCTCAGTTTCACGCCTCATCATAACCATCAGCTCCCCAAGTGTCTTCCATGACCAACACTCGTCTGGACTGTTCCGCTCTTGGACGTCTCATAGCACTTTTGCAATTGTGTGCTCAGTCACTCTGTCACGTCCAAAGCTTTGAGACCCCATGGATTGCAGCCCACTAGGCTCCTCTGTCCATGGAATTTTCCAGGCAAGAATACTGGAGTAGGGTGCCATTTCCTACTCCAGGGGTCTTCCCAACCCAAAGATTGAATCCAAGTTTCCTGAATCTCCTGCATAGGTAGGTAGATTCTTTTCCATTGCATCACCATATTGTGTTTGCTCATTTTCAGTTAATTCTGGATATATCATAGAAAGAAAGCAGGAAAAATTGATTCAACTGAGCTGTGCTCTCAAATAAGAGGTAAAGACAATAGTCTCCAGATAACATTCTCCTTCTTGGCTGATTCTTTGGGATGAATCTACAGATGATAGGCTTCCCTTATAGCTCAGCTGGTAAAGAACACGCCTGCAATGACAGAGACCTGGGTTTGATCCCTGAGTTGGGAAGATCCCCCGGAGAAGGGAATGACTACCCACTCCAGTATTCTGGTCTGGAGAATTCCAAGGTCTGTATAGGCCATGGGGGTCGCAAAGAGTCGGACATGACTGAGAAACTTTCACTTTACTTCACTATAGATGACTACCAAGGCTACAGGACACACAAAGGCACTTTCCATCCAATTTCTCAGCTCACCCCACTCCCACCTTTGCCATTATTTGGGCAGGATATGACCAGCCTGGCTGGTCTTTAGTGATTAAGGGACTAGAGTTGTCCCCACTGTTAGGAAGAAATTAAAAGAATATTTAGCAACATTTCTCCCTAAGGGTTTGGGACCCAGAGACCTCTCATGAGTTTCTAAAGCCATTCTACTTCCACCAACGAGATTTTTTTAAAAACTTATCTCAGAAGAACAATGCAGATCTTATATTTTCATGAAAGGGAAAAGGCAAAGCGAATCTATGCAATTTGTCCTTCCAAGAGTCCTTCTTGATAGCGAAACAGAGCATTCTTGTGGACAACACAAAATAACACACAATACAGAGAATCATCTACCCTTGGCAATCTAAATAAAACCGGGGATAATTTCATAATTTCCTCATTATGCTCAATTCATGGAGCTTGGGTAAGATTTACATGCCATTTTCAGAACAAAAGCTCTAAGCTATCTAAATAAATATTCCAGACAGCAAACATGTCTTTTTTAAGCAAAAATAAATCTGTAGGACCTTTCCCATTTGAAAATAAAGTATGTTCATTATGTATATTCAAAAATTTGATATTTCTAAAAAAGAAAGTAAATAAAACTCAAAATTTCAACACTCAAAAGTATCAGGGCTATTTTTTGAAAAAACTGCCAGCCAAGCTGAGTTTTAATATTTCTCCAATCACAAATTCTTTCAAGCCTTCCCACATGCAGAACTTTTTGTCCGAAAGACTCTTCTCATCCCTTCAAATCCCTGCCTTTAACCTCCTTCCCCTATCCTAGGTTAGACATTATTACTGACTACAATTAATTATTAAGTAATGGTTTTTCCCGTGGTCATGTATGGATGTGAGAGTTGGACTGTGAAGAAAGCTGATCGCCGAAGAATCGATGCTTTTGAACTGTGGTGTTGGAGAAGACTCTTGAGAGTCCCTTGGACTGCAAGGAGATCCAACCAGTCCATTCTAAAGGAGATCAGTCCTGGGTGTTCATTGGAAGGACTGATGCTAAAGCTGAAACTGCAATACTTTGGCCACCTCATGCGACGAGTTGACTCACTGGAAAAGACTCTGATGCTAGGAAAGGTTGGGGGCGGGAGGAGAAGGGGATGACAGAGAATGAGATGGCTGGATGGCATCACCGACTCTGTGGACATGAGTTTGAGTGAACTCCGGGAGTTGGTGATGGACAGGGAGGCCTGGTGTGCTGTGATTCATGGGGTCGTGGAGAGTCAGACACGACTGAGCGACTGAACTGAACTGAACTGAACTGAATGATGTCATTGATAATGTGATACCATGCAATAAAATTCTGTAAAGCACACTGCAGCACAATACAATATAATAATTATTGGACATAATTTCCACCAGGAACCCCCCCACACACACACCCGACTCCCCAAGGCCAGGGTGGTTGGTCTTGCCTCGTACTCTCAAAGCACCAATCACAGAACTGTTCACCCTGTCATAATGCGATTACTACTGATTCTTCTCTTTCTCCCACCAGCCTGTAAGCTTCGTGAGAGCAGGGGTCAGATCCATATAGTTCACTGCTGTCATAAGTATCCAGCATCATCCATTGTCTCTCTAGGTGAAGGGTAACTCCATATATTGTTCTATAAACTGCCTTGTTGCTCAGTGATAGATAATGAACATATTTCTGTGTCAATCAAGATAGAGCTATATTGTTACTCTAAATGACACATGCCATTGCATAGAGAGCATAATTTCTTCAACCAAGCTTGTGCTGACTGCTCCTGTAACATTCAGTGAGACCGGAGGATCATTTCTTACAGAACTTCGGGTTCAACAGGGATCACGGGGCTGTGAGTAAGAATCTAGGAATTCTGATATGATGAAATTTGACACAAGAGTATTCTTACACCTTCCATCTGACCCAAAGTTCTTTGGCTGCTTACTTCCTGTGCGTAGCTGCATTTTGGTGGTTGATTGTCCCCAGGTTCATGACCTTCAGCTAAATGATGCAACAATGTTTTAAAATGTGTAGTATTTTCTAAGCATCTGTAAACTGCTATTTAGTAATGTCAGCCTAGGGGAAAGATGCCATTCTGAGAAAAATACTTTACCTAGAAGAGACCTTGAGATAGATAACGCACACTGACAAAGTAAAACTGATCTTTTTTGTACATTACCTTAAAATCTTCTAAGAATTGAGCATATTCCAGCCCTAGAGATGAAACAGTCTGCCTATTCCCTATTAAGTTGGATTCACAGAGCTCTTGTTATAAACCCAGGACCATGCTAGGTACTATGGAAAGGATAAGTCAGATCTTTTTGCTCTGGGAAAGCTTAGAGTCTTTTTAAAGGATAAGATGTTTACATCAAAAGCTTTGGACCACTAACATTCAATTCAGAGCCCCACAAATGTACAAACACACTTTCATTCATGAACAAACATAACCCACCTTCTCCTGGAAAAGCAGGTGAGTCAAAAAGGCTTTCAAAATAATTCAAGGACTTAGGGGGAAATGACTCATTCACATTAAGAAAGGAGTCTTTAGTGCTACTGAACCAGGGCAAGAGGAAGCTGAGCAAGGCTGTAGGGCATCATTTTTCTATCTAAACATAAATATTATCACTTTTTGCCATGTCAAGATGTAGACACACAGCTGAGTAATGACTGGAGCTTCTTGCATCAATGCCATCATACATCGTGGTAATGACACCAAACATTTACGTATTTCCTGCCCTCAAGGTGTTCAGAGGCTCTTTACAAACTTTTTAAAATTTATTTTTAATTGGAGGATAATTGCTTTATAATATTGTGTGGGTTTCTGCCATACAACAACATGAATCAACCATAAGTTTACATATGTCCTTCCCTCTTGAACCTCCCTCCCACCCCCAACACATCCCACCCCTCTACGCTGTCACAGAGCATCAGGTTGAGCTCACTATGTTACATAGCAACTGACAAACTTTTTTAAAGGTAAAACAATCTTATGGAGACCAGAGGAGACATCTCCTTCTGCTGAACCTGAAGCGAGGCATGCTTGGGGACATTGTATAGGGAATTTCTGCCTATGGGAGTGGCCAATAGAGGAAGATAATGGATAAAATGGAAGATAATGGATTGGGACTGACATATATACACTATTACATTGGAGAAGGGCATGGCAACGCACTCCAGTATTCTTGCCTGTAGAATCCCGCGGACAGAGAAGCTTAGCTGGCTACAGTCCATGGGGTTGCAAAGAGTCGGGCATGACTGAAGCAACTTAACACACACAGGCATGCACTACTACATATAAAACAGATAACTAATAAGGACCTAATGTATAGCACAGAGAGCTCAACTCGATACTCTGTAATGACCTATGTGGAAAAAGAATCTAAAAAAGAGTGGATATATGAACATGTATAACTGATTCACTGCTGTGATATACAGCAGAAACTAACACAACACTTTAAAGCAACTATACTTCAATAAAAATTTTTTTAAACATATGAACAAAAATCTCCCTGACACACTAGCTCAAGTAGTGACTGGCATTCCCTCCCTGTAGCAGGGACCATGGGAGTTCAACAAATCAGGAGGTGCATATGTGTTCAGTCCTGTCCAATTCTTGCAATGCCATGGACTGTAGCCCACCAGGCTCTTCTGTCTGTGGGATTCTCCAGGCCAGAATACCGGAGTGGGTTATCCATTCCTTTCTCCAGGGGCTCTTCCCGACCCAAGGATCAAACCCTTGTCTCTTGCCTCTCCTTGTACTGCAGGCAGATTCTTTACCATTGAGCCACCAAGGAAACCCTCGTTAGTCCAGCAAAACTGAAAGCAAAAACTGGTCATACAACCAACACGTGTGATTGGATCCAACACTCTTTTCTTCCTCTGAATTATCCCTCTATTTAATGATTCAGTTGCCTGCTATGGGAAAGACTGTTATTAATAGTTCTCATCAAATTTTCCAAGTGCCCCTCAATACTTCCCCAAAGCCCTTAGAGTTAGATCAGGGCCCACTGACTAGTTCTGGTCAACAGACAATGAACGGAAGTGAAGTGTGTCACTTCCAGTTTGAGAGTTAAAATCAATGCCTTTGCTGTCACTCTTCCCTGCTGCAGCAACTTGGGAGGCTACATGGTGAGGAGGTAGCCTCACAAGATGAAGACATCACAAGACGGAGGATTGTGGGAGCAAGGAACCAACTCGCCAAATGGAGAACTCCATCTAATCTGAGTCTCACAGTGGTTGTGAAGGAAACTTTCATTGGGCCATGGGGATGCCAGGTTTACCTGTCACACAGCACAGCCTACCCTCTTTTGCCAGATACTGTCTGATAGCCATTCCTACCCCTTCATTCCCTCCTGACAAAGTCCTGGTATTGTACATGGTTCATTCTCTGATTGACCACAGGCTCAGAGCAAGTGATGCCTCTCCAGCCTAAGGGGTCATGAAAGGATCTCAGCCAATAGCAATGGTTTTATTTGCCTTGCCAGATATTGATTAAGACTTGGACATGTGATCCTACTCTGGACAAGGGGTTAAAAGGGAAATCTCCTGGGGAAATTCTGGGAATAACCTTATTTACTTTTAAAAAGAAATTGGAGAAGTCATCTCTGTTACGTCTCAAGATGCAACTCATGCAGAAGTGATGCTTGGCACCACTGCAGCCATCTTGTAACCATGAGGTTGAGGCAAAAGCCAACATGGAAAAGACAACAGAGAAAAAATGTGAACATAGCCTGAATTCTTGAAATAATTGAGCCATAAATTAATCAACTCTGTAGCCACTCTGATCTTTTTATTATTTGAGACGTGAAAAATACTGGCCATTCAAGTTAGCAAATCTCAACCCTTGCTGCACATTAGGAAAAGCTAGGGAACATTTGAATGCCAGTGCTCCAGTTCCCCTCACCAGAGATTCTGGTTTATCAGACAGTGGTGCAGCCCAGACATAGCTCTCTTAAGCTCTCAGCTAATTCTAACATACAGTCAGAATGACAGATCACCACAGGAATTCAAGTTTCCTGAGGATAAAAACTACATCCATCCAATATTTGATGTCTCTGTGAGCACCAAACATAGAGCCTAGTGTATAAACAGTCCCCTCAATAATTGGAAAACAATAACCTATAATGCAGGTAATCTGGGCTCATCTCTCTGGAGGTATATTTTCTTACATAGGAACCAAACTGTGTCTTAGAAGGAGATTAGTCATGACTGGTACCAGGGGCCCAGGAAGCAGGGTGAGAAGCAACTCTCTGCTAGATGCCCAAGGCCTTGGGCACACAGGGTGCCCTTCACTGCCTGACCTGACTTGCTTCTCTGTGCCTTCAGCACTCAACCCCTCATGTTTCCCAGGCCTGTAGGATTTTCTGGTCATGTCTGGGAAGATCTTTTTCTCTGTGTCTGCTGAAACCTGGAAAAGTGAGATTTGCCAATATTGCCACCAACTAACAGAATGAACACCAATCTGGTGTTCCTTTACTTTGAAGCATCCAAGGCCGTAAAATAAATGATTTCTCTACTTTCTGCTCAAATTCTGCACAGCCAGTGAAGCACAGCCTGGGTCTCAGAGAGCAAACAGCCTGGACCTGGAAACAGCTCCCATCCCCACCCCCCTGCCCACCGGGAACTGGGGCAGACTTCCTTTCAAAGATAAGAGCTATCTCTCTCTCTCCTCCCATTTTCCTAGAACCAGAAGAAAAAGCCCTGAAAACCCTCCAACTGCCTATTCATATTTCCTCTCCTTCCCAGAGGAACAAAAAGACTGAAATTCTCTACTGCTCTTCCAAAACAACCTGAGCCTGACTATAAATCCTCCATATGAATAATGACTGACCTCTGTTACCACTTATTCTGCACAAGGCACTGGGCTGAGAGCTTCAAGCTTTGCTGCAAGGGAACAATTTTATACTCATTTTTCATTCAAAGGAACGGGGACCAAAAAAATCAAACAACATGTCTGTGATTACTTCCCTAACATATCGATTAGGTATTGCAGAGTTACAAAACTTCCCAAAACTTCCTGAAAATTCAAGCCTGGCTCGGGTATGTATTTTCCCCTTTTTGGCTATGAGCCTTCAGATTTTGTGTATGTGCGTGCGTGCTCAGTCACTCAGACATGTATGACTGTTTGTGACCCCATGGACTGCAGCCTGCCAGGCTCTTCTGTCCATGCTATTTTCCAGGCAAGAATACTGGAGTGGGTTGCTGTTACCTTTTCCAGGGGATCTTCCCAGGCCAGGGATCAAACCCGTGTCTCCTGAGTCTCCTGCACTGGCATGCCCATTCTTTAACCACTGAACCACCTGGAAAACCCCTCTTCTTTTGTCATCACCTGCAGACTGATGTTTTTCCATGTTTCTGGGGTTCCTGATTCTGGCTGTTGACTAAGACACCGCTGTTGTCTGCCGCGTGGCCTTTCCTGCTCTCGCAGGTTAGCTCTGGCCTGTGCATGGGGCAGAAGCAGTGTTCCAAGTAACAGTGAAGTATGTAACAACTCTTAACCTCAGGCACAGCCTTGAAACTGACCCAGTATCGTTTTCCCTGCGTTCTGTTGACCGGAGCTGGTCACAAGGCTACCTCCGATTTACAGAACAGGCAAACAGAATCTATCCCTTAATGGGAGGAGCAAAGAGACACTGCAAAGGGCATGGATTTGAGGAAGCTATTAATCTTCCACAGTTAAAGTTGGTGAAACTAGATTGGTACCTGGGCAGCATGGATTCAGGTTCTAAACTCTATCCACTACACGCGCCAGTAACTGCTCACACTTCCAGATACCCAGATACCCTAGTTATGGTTTGAGCTCCCCACGTGTACTCCTTCCAAGTTAAACTTCCTAGATATTACGCAAACATATGTTCAGTGCCACCCCTATAAGCAATAATTTATACCTTAGTCAGCCATTCCAAAAACTGGAGTTAACAGAAGGTGGAAATATGTAACTCTTGCTAAAGCCAATGTCAGTTCTACCCAACTAAACATTGCCACTGCTGAAACCTCAGGCACCAACGATATCATAAACAACATCCACAGGATTATGTGCTGTGATACAACTAAGTCCTTAGAAGTAGAGTCCATTTACATAGAACTGCAAGAGAAATCATCAGCTAGTGAAGGATTTCCAGAATAGCAGCTTCCCTATCATTGAGAGTACAGAGTTCACCTGAAATGAAGAACTCGGTCCCTGGACGGACAGCTCAGGACTCAGACTGTAATTTCCAAGTGAGCTGTTACCCAAAACCCCATCATGTAATGACAGTTTGATGTCCTTGAACTCCCAGTCCAAGCACACTTCATTTTCCTTCAAATTACCTCCAAACAATTTCATTTGTATTGCACACATGTCCTGTAATCCAAACTCTCGTTCCTCCAAATTGTCTGCAATAGGAAACATGACTAACTCCTTCCCTGTGAGAATTTTTTTGCAGGGGGGCAGGGGGATGTGTGTGTTGACATCTTTTAAGCAGATTCTTCGGAACTGAACTTGTTACACAGTCTGTCAGTCTACTTGGAAAGTGTGAGGAAATCTTACTGCCTGGAGCTCACTGAGAAGCCCTGCACCTACCCTCATGGCCCCAAGAGGTCCAGATGGAGGTGATGCTCTTTGCTGAGGGGCTCCGAGACTTTTCCACATCTTCAAGGTAGAGGGAAATTGTGCTTGGAGCAAAAACATCAAGATCATCTTTCTCACATCTTCCTTCTCTTTCTCCCAAATAAAAATATTAAGACGATACCGAGAGATTTATCTCATCGAGAGAGAGAGACTGAAAATGAGAACTCCTCTTGGCAGCCAAGAGAATTCAAATGGATTTCGGTAATAAGGGATTTGAGCTTTCTGGTGCCATAGGCTTTGTGCCTGATCTAAATACTCTCTCCAGAGAGTAAAGACAAATATTTTATATTAATGCATATATACAGAATCTAGAAAGATAGTACTGACGCTCCTACTTGCAGGACAGCAAAGGACACAGACATTTTGGGCACAGTCGGAGAAGGAGAGGGTGGGATGATTTGATAGAATAGATTTAAAACATATACATTACCATATATAAAATAGATCGCCAGTGGGCATTCGAATTATGATGCAGGGAACCCAAAGCCAGTGCTCTGTGACCACCTAGAGGGGTGTGATGAGAGGAAGGCAGGAGTGGGGTTTAAGAGGGAGGGGATATATGTGAACCTAATGCCAATCCCTGTTGATGCATGGCAAAAACCATCACAATACTATAAAGCAATTATCCTCTAATTTAAAAAAAAAATTTTAAGAGAGAAAAAAATGATTGTTTAAATTATAAAACAACAACAAAAGCAATGACATTAAAATAAAATAAATAAATGCTCTCTTCATTCCTTCTCTGTTTCAGGCCAGTGTGCATTCCCAGTTCCACAGATCCACCTCGCCTTTTTGCAGACTGCTGGCCCATCCCACCACATTTAAACTGCCCCACACACCTACTCCCTTGACCCTTCAGTACTTGACACTTACCAAGGTTTGCTGGGTGAGCTGCCCAAGGACTGGCTGAGGGCTCCGTGCTCACCTATGGCTCAGGTGAGTGCCTCCCAAATGCAGAGCAGCATCATCATCCCCGAGGGAGCCTCTCCCAAGTTTCAGACTCCAGTCCTGACTCATCAGATTCCCCACGGGAGAGGGCTGGGCATGTCTACTTCAAGAAGGTTCTTCTCAGGACTTCCCAGTTGGTCCAGGGGTTAAGACTCTGAGCTTCCACTGCAGAGGGCATGCGTTCAATTCCTAGTCAGGGAACTAAGACACCACATGCTGTGTGGTGTGGCAAAAAAACAAACAACAGAAGGCTCTCCTCATCATTTTGATGATCAGCCAGGTTTAGAAACAACCAGAAAATCTTTGAGGAACCAGATATTGCTTAAAAGACACAAAATAGAGACTCAGATCTGGAAGGGCTCTGGGGGCCACATCACACACCCAGACTTCATCAGGAGGACCGTGTGTGTGTGTGTGTGTGTGTGTGCGCACGCGTGCGCATGTGTGCGTGTGTTGTGGGCAGGGGAGATATCAGGAGAAGCCTCCCTGCAGAAATGGTGGTTGGGCTGAGATATGCAGGATGCATAGGAGTTCACTGGAGCAAGAGAAGTGAAAAGCATATTCACGGCAAAGGAAGAAGGCAAAGGAAGAAGGCAAAGGTCATGGAAGCAGGAGGTGATACATACACAGAGCTGAGCTGTGGACAGAGAAAATAAGGATGGCATCAGAAGAGGCTGCAGAGGGACTTCCCTGGTGGTCCAGTGTCTAAGACTCTGAGCTCCCAGTGAGGGGACCCAGGTTCAATACCTGGTCAGGAAGCTAATCCCTACATGCAAAAACGAAAGATCCCACATGCGGCAACTAAGACCCATGGCAGTCAAATAAATGAACATTTTTTTAAAAAAAAGAAGAAGAAGAGGCTGGAGAGGGGATGTAGAGTAGAGATCATCATTAGGGAATGTTCACAGGGTGAATCTGTTAACAGCAATGGGAAATCATTCAAGTCTTTTAAACTGGAGCTGGGGATTATGAAGGATTGAGACCTCTCCTTGTCCAATGGCTCCCAACCTGGCTCACACATAAGAAAAACACTATAAAAATAAACATCTTCAGACTCCACCCCAGATCAGATGAATCAGAATTTCTAGGGGAGAAAGATCAGTCATTTTTTATAAGGTTGAAGAACAGTGTTTTAAGCTGTCACAAACCCCACAATCTTATATAGCTTTATAATCCTTCACTTAGTTCATTAATACATGCCCGAGGATGACTAAAGATGAAGTTACCCAGAGGCATCTAGTACCTTCCATGGATGGAGAAGCGATTCCAGGCTAAGTTTTAGGGTCAGGAAGATGGCTTTATTAGCAGAGGGCCTTGCTCTAGTTTACCAGCCTATGGTAGGTACAATTCTAATTCTTGTCTTTACAAAACTACTAACAACATTATGGCCTCTAGAATAGAGTTAATCCCATGAGTGTGGAAATCTGCAAATGCCAAGGAGCTGCTGTATTTAGAAGATGCAGATGTTGAGGTAGAAATCAGATTCACATGATGCAGGAAAGCAATGGTAAAAGTAAGGAAAAGAAAAGCTGAACTGAACAGCGGACTTGCTGATCATGCGGAGAGACGTTAGGTTTTTAAGTAATTTCAAGGGGAGTAGGGATGGAATTCGTTTCTGAAGTCTGGAGTTTCAATGCTGCCTGGAATTACAAATAATTTATGAAGTTACGAGAGATCCTTTAATTGAGTGCGCTCAGGCAAAGGGAGTGGTCTTCCGCTGACTTACCCCCTTACGGTACAAAGTAGGCACTAAATCACAGTGAACGTGACAGAGATCATTTCACATCACAGTAAAACCGATTCTAAGCACCGACAACAAATAGGCTATATTTTGAGCTAATAAAGGCAAGCAGAGACATGGGAAGGTTTTCAACATAATGTATTAGACCAAACAGTACAGCTAACTCAATTAAACAAAACTACTTCCATGAGGTCAGCTTTATCCCAGTAGATAATTCATTTGCTTCGGTTCAGCATGCACACAGAGCACTGGTTATTGGAGACACCTGGGAACTACAGCACGTCCCAGTGGAGTTCATGACCTTGACCCCTGGTCAAGGCCACTGGCAAAATGAGTAGGAGGTGATCTATAATTCCTTTTTGTCGTTATTCAGTCACTCAGTCGTGTCTGACTCTTCGTGACCCCATGGACAGCAGCACACCAGGCTTCCCTGTCCATCACCAACTCTTGGAGCTTGCTCAGACTCACGTCTATTGAGTCGGTGATGCCATCCAACCAGCTCGTCCTCTGTCGTCCCCTTCTCCTCCTGCCCTCAGTCTTTCCCAGCATCAGGGTCCAAATTGCTTTGTTGTGGCTTGTATAAGGACTGTGGGGGAGATGCAAAAGAAAACAATGCATCTAGCTTCTTGGGTCAAACTCAGGCCCAAGTACCTCCAACTTGTAACACAAAAGTCCAAAATAGACCAAGAATCCTTTCAGAAGCTTCCAATTGGAGATGCTTTCAAAGTGTGATGCTTAGCTAATAGTCTATGATTCTACAACAACAAATATCTAAGATTAAGGGAAATCTCAGAACAGTTTGCAGGGCAGTGACAGAGACACAGACTTAGACAACAGACTTGTGGACACAGCAGAGGAAGGAGAGGGTGGGACGAGCTGAGAGAGGAGCGTTGACATAAATACACTACCATGTGTAAAACAGATGGCTAGTGGGAAGTTGCCCTATAGCACAGGAAGCTCAGCCCAGGGCTCTGTAGTGACCTAGGGGGGTGGAATGGGGTGCAGTGGGGGGAGGCTCAAGAGGAAGGGGATATATGTATACATATGGCTGGTCCATGTTGTTGTCCATCAGAAACTAACACAACATTGTAAAGCAATTATTCTCCAATTAAAAAACAATGGTAATAGAGCAAGAGGGAGAACTCAGGCAACCAAGATACTAAGACACTAGAACATTTTGACCAAAAGAGAGGCTGATGCTTATTTTTTTTTCAATTCCAATTGTTGTAAAATAAAACAATAAGAACCCTGGGAACCCTTTAGTAACCCACTGATCTATACCCCTACAAGCCAAATTCCTCTAATGATATAAATTTCACTACCCATCACAACCCATCTTTTTTTTTTTTCCAACAACACACATGAGAGTTAAAAAGGGTCAAATCATTATCAGGATCACAAACTATGATGTCACAAATTAAACAGAATTTTCTCCAGACAAGGAAAAACATAATAAGTATTTCACAAGAATTGCTTTATTATTATTTTTTTATCAGTCAATTGATTAATAGTGAGTCATACCTAAGGGGCTTCTCTGGTGGCTCAAACACTTAAGAATCCGCCTGCAATGCTGGAGACCAGGGTTCAATCCCTGGGTCGGGAAGATATCCTGGAGGAGGGCGTGGCAACCCACTTCAGTATTCTTGTCTGGAGAATCCCCATGGACTGTAGCCTGTCAGGCTCCAGGGTTGCAATGAATCACACATGACAGCAACTAACACTTCCACACTCTCACACTTCTCATACACAAGGAATTTTGGATTTATAAGATGAATTGTGACTTCAAGCATTAATGAAAACTCCATTTAATTATGGATTTCTGTAGGATGTATATTTGCACTTTTGCTTTACCTTTAATACAGGTTCCTCTCAAGTGAAGGATAAATGCAGATGACATTTACAGAAGTCATACACTATAATTTCCAGACAATGAAGCATTTTGCCTTTTTTAATTAAATTTATAGCTCCATCAGAAAATGACTAGGGGGTAGGGTCTTTTTGTTTACATTTTATTTACAGCTGAATGAAGCAGGTAACAGGTAATGTTCCTGGAAGGAACCAAGTTTCCAACCAAAGAGGCCAATATCCCTTGTACTTGGACAAGCTTTTGCTTTGGATGAAAACAATTACCCCAACAAACAGCAAATCAAGTGGATAAACTTTTAATAAAAGAATAAGCCCATATACCCTGTATGTATTTCTCAACCAAGCAACTTAACTTTTTAAAGGTTAGGTTCTTTGTATATATACAGTTTCATTATTTGAGAAATGTCCTGATACATCAGAAAGAAAGCAAACTAAATGCCTGACATGCCAGGCTGAGGAATGGAGAATCAGAGAGCACACAGGACTTGCTGTGCTTTCATCTTCCTCCTTGTCTGGAGGCCCAGATCTACTGTCAATCACACCATCAATGAACGGTAACTAACTGATTTCCTAAGACCCACTGAGACATGACAGGAAGCTATGAGATTATTCCCACATTACCTTACAACTTTATTTCCATGCACTCCTTAAACAGTGACTAAAACTCTACTGTTTCAGGTCTGTTCTTTCCCTGGCACCATTCTAGGAACTAAGGAAACAAAATCAACTTGTCTTCGTCAGATCTGGTCTAATTGTGGGCTTGCAGACATAAATAAGGACACCCGCAGGTATTACCCTACTAGGGTGGGATTTGCTCAGAATAACTTAGGGCTTCATAGTAGAGGAAACATTTATTGAGGGCTTTCCAGGTGCCAGGAACTTTACATGGATTATTTCATTTAACCCAGAAATGAGCAGGGCACTTATAATCTCCACATTTTAAAGAGGGAAAAACTGAGATCTAGAGAGTTTCAGAAAGCTACTGTGGGTTCAGTTCAGTTCAGTTCAGTCGCTCAGTCGTGTCTGGTGACCCCATGAATCACAGCACGCCAGGCCTCCCTGTCCATCACCAACTCCTAGAGTTCACTCAAACTCATGTCCACAGAGTCGCTGATGCCATCCAGCCATCTCATTTTCGGTCGTCCCCTTCTCCTCCGCCCCCAACTTTCCCAGCATCAGAGTCTTTTCCAGTGAGTCAATTCGTCGCATGAGGTGGCCAAAGTATTGCAGTTTCAGCTTTAGCATCAGTCCTTCCAATGAACACCCAGGATCAATCTCCCTCAGATATATAAACAATGACACCAATGTGTGGTGGACTGGAATTACCTGCCTCCAAACCCTCTTCTCTTGATTTCCCTGCAACAGAATCCTGCAAAGCAGAAGTGGTGAGTCTCATCTTGAATGGGGTCTAAAAGAAGAAAGCAGGAAAGGCTTCATGGAGGAGGTGACTCTTGAGCCAAGTCTAAAAGATGAGGGTGTACATTGGTAGGCAGACCCAGGAGAGGGCAGCATGAACAAGACAGAGGTGCAAACATCTTAGCCCTCAGGGAAATTTCAGGGCAAGGACTGGAGAGGTGGCAAGCCACGCACTGGAGACACCCACGGGGCCAGACATGGGGTAGAGAACATTAAATCCCAGCTAACTCAGCAGTGGCCACAGGACTGGAAGAGGTCAGTCTTCATTCCAATCCCAAAGAAAGGCAATGCCAAAGAATGCTCACACTACCGCACAATTGCACTCATCTCACACGCTAGTAAAGTCATGCTCAAAATTCTCCAAGCCAGGCTTCAGCAGTATGTAAACCGTGAACTCCCAGATGTTCAAGCAGGTTTTAGAAAAGGCAGAGGCACCAGAGATCAAATTGCCAACATCCGCTGGATCATGGAGAAAGCAAGAGATTTCCAGAAAAACATCTATTTCTGCTTCATTGACTATGCCAAAGCCTTTGACTGTGTCGATCACAATAAACTGTGGAACATTCTGAAAGAGATGGGAATCCCAGACCACCTCACCTGCCTCTTGAGAAACCTGTATGCAGGTCAGGAAGCAACAGTTCGAACTGGACATGGAACAACAGACTGGTTCCAAATAGGAAAAGGTGTACGTCAAGGTTGTACATTGTCACCTTGCTTATTTAACTTATATGCAGAGTACATCATGAGGAACGCTGGGCTGGAAGAGGCACAAGCTGGAATCAAGATTTCTGGGAGAAATATCAATAACCTCAGATATGCAGATGACACTACCCTTATGGCAGAAAGTGAAGAGGAACTCAAAAACCTCTTGATGAAAGTGAAAGAGGAGAGTGAAAAGGTTGGCTTGAAGCTCAACATTCAGAAAACAAAGATCATGGCATCTGGTCCCATCACTTCATGGGAAATAGATGGAAAAACAGTGGAAACAGTGTCAGACTTTATTTTTTTTGGGCTCCAAAATCACTGCAGATGCTGATTGCAGCCATGAAATTAAAAGACGCTTGCTCCTTGGAAGGAAAGTTATGGCCAACCTTGATAGTATATTAAAAAGCAGAGACATTACTTTGCCAACCAAGGTCCGTCTAGTCAAGGCAATGGTTTTTCCCGTGGCCATGTATGGATATGAGAGTTGGACTGTGAAGAAGGCTGATCGCCGAAGAATCGATGCTTTTGAACTGTGGTGTTGGAGAAGACTCTTGAGAGTCCCTTATACTGCAAGGAGATCCAACCAGTCCATTCTAAAGGAGATCAACCCTGGATGTTCATTGGAGGGACTGATGCTAAAGCTGAAACTGCAATACTTTGGCCACCTCATGCGACGAGTTGACTCACTGGAAAAGACTGTGATGCTGGGAAAGGTTGGGGGCGGGAGGAGAAGGGGACGACGGAGAATGAGATGGCTGGATGGCATCACCGACTCTGTGGACATGAATTTGAGTGTACTCCGGGGGTTGGTGATGGACAGGGAGGCCTGGCGTGCTGTGATTCATGGGGTCGCGGAGAGTCAGACACGACTGAGCGACTGAACTGAACTGAACTGAAGGAGCACAGACTTGGCCCACAAGCCGTGGGAAGCCACCCAAGGGTTTTAGGCAGGTACATTAACGTGGTCATATTAGCATTTTAGAATTATCTGGTGACACAGTGGAAGACGCATTAGAGGGATATCAGATAGAAGGCAAGAAGATCAGGGAAGAAATCATCACATTAGTACGGGATAAAATCACTAATACAGCAGCGCTGGGGATAGAGAAGAGAGGATAAATTCAATAAACAGAGTTGCGGTGACGAGGCATGTGATTGACCAGCCCCAGGAAGAGAGAGAGAGAGGGAACTGAGTGATGCCATTTACCAGGTCAGAGATGGTAGGAGACTCGGCTGGTAATGTAGAGCCATGAGGTAATGAGCTCATATGGGGATATTTGAAATACCAGATTTCTATGGACCTTCTAAGCAGAGACATACCCAGTAGACTGATGGATATGGGGTCAGAATGCCTTACAACAAGCACACATCAAAACAATAAGGGTAATGAGCACTGTGGGTTCCCTAGAGGACCAGTATGGACGGTGGGGTGTTCTACAGAACTCTGAAACCTGAGACCAAAGAAGGAGCGTTCTCTGTTTTCACCACAGGAGGGCAGCACAGAGTCCCCACCTCACTGGAGACCAGTCGCTCTTCTGCTTCTTGGCTGCATTCAGGCCCTAACTGTTGACACAGGACACCAGCGTTCCACCTAAATAAAGATGGTTCCCAAGGCAGCCCTATCCATTTGCCCTTCCTGCCTTGAGCAGGGAGGCAGGCTGGGACAAGCAGTTTTCCTTTCAATATATTAGTCCTGACCGTCTGAGCCCTGATGACAGGTAAGGTGAACTAATTTCTCCTCTGTCTAAACACATCACCTAAAGTGTTCCAGAGGTGAAGTTTATGGAGGTTTCATGTGGGTATTTAGTCATCAATAATTCCACATGCCCCTGAAGAGTTTTCCCTTAAAGCGCTTTACAGTTTATGACTGCATCTGTATGTGGTCATTTGATTAACATCTAACTTACTATTTCTGCCAGGGGCTCCCTTATTATTTGTGTCACCCACTGTGTCCACCTAGTTAACATTTACCCTTCAAGAAATACTAAATGCTTACCGTGCACCAAAGGATTAGTTGGCTGAGACACAGTTCCTAACATAAAGTTGTTGCTTAGTCACTCAGTTTGCATATTAAAAAGCAGAGACATTACTTTGCAACAAAGGTCCATCTAGTCAAGGCTATGGTTTTTCCCGTGGTCATGTATGGATGTGAGAGTTGGACTGTGAAGAAAGCTGATCACCGAAGAATTGATGCTTTTGAACTGTGGTGTTGGAGAAGACTCTTGAGAGTCCCTTATACTGCAAGGAGATCCAACCAGTCCATCCTAAAGGAGACCAGTCCTGGGTGTTCATTGGAAGGACTGATGCGGAAGCTGAAACTCCAATCCTTTGGCCACCTGATGCGAAGAACTAACTCATTGGAAAAGACCGTGATGCTGGGAAGGATTGAAGGCAGGAGGAGAAGGGGACGACAGAGGATGAGATGGTTGGATGACATCACCAACTCAGTGGACATGAGTTGGAGTAAACTCCAGGAGTTGGTGATGGACAGGAAAGCCTGGCGTACTGCAGTCCATGGGGTCGCAAAGTGTCGGACACGACTGAGTGACTGAACTGAACTGTGTCCAACCCTTCGTGACCCTGTGGACAGTAGCCTGCCAGCCTCCTCTGTCCATGGGATTTCCCAGACAGCAGTACTGGAGTGGGTTGCCATTTCCTTCTCCCCACCAACCGTGGCTCCAGTATTGTCCACTTGGTCAGCTAAGCACATTGACACTGACTCTACTGAAAAGAAGCTCCCTCTGGTCCCCTGGCACTAGCCTCCAAAGTGCCCTCTAGGTCTGATCCTGACACTAAAACCATGACAGCGGAGCCCAGGGAGAAAGGTGCCCCCATAAGTCATCACACTAGAGATTAATAAAACATTTTGAATTTCTCTTATAAATGATAACATTGTTGATTCTTAAGTGAGAGATAAATTGTACTTTAAGAGTCTCATTTGTCCTCTTTCATGCTGAGCTGTGATATGCCTCCCCAATTCTTCATAATCAAAAGGCTCTATCTATTTCTCACAGCAGACACAGCCTCATGGACCGACCCATCAAAGTTAATATTTACATATTTGTTCTTGAAATTGAGGATTTTAATCTTGCTGCTCAATGACAAGAATTGTCATGAATTAATATAAAGAATTACAGACCTAACACATGATCAGACGTGATTAGTTTGAGAGGAACAAAAGGACATTGTACCATTATTATTTATGAAGTAACTTCACGCTGAATTTTTTT
The DNA here is from genome assembly GCF_049115385.1 of Moschus berezovskii. Lineage (NCBI taxonomy): Eukaryota > Metazoa > Chordata > Mammalia > Artiodactyla > Moschidae > Moschus > Moschus berezovskii. The sequence goes on from NC_142471.1 coordinate 78,283,180, forward strand.
CTTCAGCTAACTTTTACAGTCATTTCTCTATATAGATAGATCAGTTCAGTTCAGTTCAGTTCAGTCGCTCAGTCGTGTCCGACTCTCCACGACCCCATGAATCACAGCACGCCAGGCCTCCCTGTCCATCACCAACTCCCGGAGTTCACTCAAACTCATGTCCATCGAGTCGGTGATGCCATCCAGCCATCTCATTCTCTGTCGTCCCCTTCTCCTCCCGCCCCCAATCCCTCCCAGCATCAGTCTTTTCCAGTGAGTCAACTCATACACATGCTAAGTCACTTCAGTCATGTCCAACTCTTTGTGACCCTATGGACCACAGCCCCCCAGGCTCCTTTTTCATGGGATTCTTCAGCCAAGAATACTGGAGTGGGTTGCCATTCCCTCCTCCAGGGGATCTTCCTAACCCAGGGAAGGAACCCGCACCTCTTACATCTCCTGAATTGGCAGGTGAGTTCTTTACCACTAGCGCCACCTGGGAAGACCAGAGCGAGAGATGCATGCCCTTTTATAGAGAGAGATACAGATCCACTTTATTGAGATATAATTTGCACACCATACAGTTCACTCATTTAAAATATGCAATTCAACCATCACCACTAATTTCAGAATGTTTCCAACACCCCCAAAGAAATCCCATCCATAAAGCAGTCTTTCCCCATTACCCCCAGCCACTGGAAACCACTAATCTACTTTTTGTCCCTGTGGCTTTGCTTTTTCTGGAAATTTTATAGAAATGAAATTACATGATGTGTGGCCTTTCTGACTAGCTTCTTTCACTGAGCATATTTTTAAGGTTCATCCCTGTTGTACCATATATCTGTACTTTGGTCCTTTTTAATCTAAGTAATATTCTGTTGTATGGATAGACCAGATTTCGTTTATCCATTCATAGCTGATGGACACATGGATTGTTTTCACTTCTTGATGATTACGAGTAAGTCGCTGTGAACATTCATGGTCGAGTATTAATATCTGCATGGATATGTCTTCATTTCTCTTTAACGTACACCTAGGAGTGGAATTTCTTGGCCACATAGTAACTCTGTTTTTAATATACTGAGGAGCAGAAGGCTATTTTCCAAACCACTGCACCATTTTAAATTGCCACCAGAAGTCTGAGAGATCTACTTTCTCCACCTCTTTGCCACACTTATTACCATCATCCTTTAGATCATGGCCATCCTAGTGAGTGTCAAGTGGGGTTCCATGGTTTTGATTTGCATTTTCCAAATGACTAATGACAGGCTTTCCTGGCAGCTCAGCTGTAAAGAATCCACCTGCAATGCAGGAGACGTGGGTTCGATCCCTGGGTCAGGAAGATCCCCTGGAGGAGGGCATGGTGACCCATTTCAGTATTCTTGCCTGAGAATCCCCATGGACAGAGGAGTCTGGGGGACTACAGTCCATGGGGTCACAAAGAGTCAGACACGACTGAAGCGACTGAGCAGACACACATGCAATGACTGATGGTGCCTGTAATAATTCTGGAATATGAATTTCCTCTACACTAACATGAAAAGCCATCTTCTGAAAACATAAGCAACCGTATAAGGCCATGGAATCTATAACATCAGTAGAAGCTGGGAGTGCCATCAATAATTGGGGGAGCAGAGGGAAGATGCAGTGAAGTTGTAGGTAGACAGTGTTCCTATTCTTGGGCTTCCAGAGAGAGGGGATGAAGAATCCACCAGCCTCCAACAAACGGGGGGCTCCATCTGAGGCTGCACTGAGCAACATCACCTCTATCTGCTCCAGTCGTGTCCTCAGTGCGTGATCTAATGAGGCGAAAGTCAGAACACAGTAAGAGCAGTGGGGATTGGGAGGCAGAAGAGCATGTGGTCTGCTGACTGGCCTCGGGGAAGACCTGGCTTAGAGTCTGGGAGAGGTTTGTACAAAACTCTACAGGACCTTGTTTCGATCCTGTAGACCAAAGATAGGATCATAAGAAGATAGTCCAGGGTTGTAAAACCCAAAGTGGGGGTGGACTGAACCCTTCAATCAGAAACTTCTTAAACTGGCAAACCAGCTGTCACCACAGCTGTGATCAAGGCCAGCCTGAAACAAACTAAACGTGCAGCACCCGCCTCCCCAGCCCTCTTCCCTCTGGTGGCCTCATCATAGGCTGACAAAGCTCCTCTGTTCCTGAGGTTTGTGTGAGTCAGCTTGTGTCACGAGAAATTATGAGAGCCACTGGACTGGGCATCAGAAGACTTAGAACAGACACAAGGAACTGGGCTCCATTTAAGAAGCTCAGACATCAAAAGCAAAAGGAAAGTGGGGGAGGGAGAGAGGGAAAGAAAAAAGGAAGGGAGGGAAGGATGGAAGAGAAGGGAGGAAGAGAAGGAGAGGAAAGATGCTTTATGTTCACCTCTATGATTCCATGTGGTATTTATCAGTAACCTAAGCATCTGGTCCCATCACTTCATGGGAAATAGATGGAAAAACAGTGGAAACAGTGTCAGACTTTATTTTTTTGGGCTCCAAAATCACTGCAGATGCTGATTGCAGCCATGAAATTAAAAGACGCTTACTCCTTGGAAGGAAAGTTATGACCAACCTTGATAGTATATTAAAAAGCAGAGACATTACTTTGCCAACAAAGGTCCGTCTAGTCAAGGCTATGGTTTTTCCAGTGGTCATGTATGGATGTCAGAGTTGGACTGTGAAGAAAGCTGATCACCGAAGAATTGATGCTTTTGAACTGTGGTGTTGGAGAAGACTCTTGAGAGTCCCTTGACCTGCAAGGAGATCTAACCAGTCCATTCTAAAGGAGATCAATCCTGGGTGTTCATTGGAAGGACTGATGCTAAAGCTGAAACTGCAATACTTTGGCCACCTCATGCGACAAGTTGACTTACTGGAAAAGACTCTGATGCTGGGAAAGGTTGGGGGTGGGAGGAGAAGGGGACGACAGAGAATGAGATGGCTGGATGGCATCACTCTAGGAGTTGGTGATGGACAGGGAGGTCTGGCGTGCTGTGATTCATGGGGTCACAGAGAGTCGGACACGACTGAGCGACTGAACTGAACTATTTTAAAATCAAAAGTCACCAGTTAGGATGTGACTCTCAATGAAATCAAATTGCTAGCCCAAGTTTATGACAGAAAGGGAAATTTGGGGGGCAGGAATTGTTTGTGTGGAGCCCACATGATCAGCAAGCTTGTGGTTGTAGATCACTGCTCAACATGGAGCAGAAAAGATCAAGCTGCCCTTGTGAATCCATCAGACCCCCATGAGGCTTCTCTCCCCTTCTGGCCATGTGGGTCAGATGAGCCTGATCTAAACTTCCAGTGCAGGGAAAGCACAGAACCTAGGACTAGCCAGTAAGAGAACAACTGGGGACCTTAGCTGGAACCAGTGACAAAGAGAAGGCATCTCTTTCTCCTGGACTTGAAGCGAGACACCCTTGGGGACCATTCTGTGGGAAAATCTGCCTATGAGAGTGGCCAACAGAAGAGAGTGATATCAAAAGACAAAGAGACACAAAGCACTATCGACACTTGAACTTTTGATTACACCTGTGCCTGAAATGAATTACCTCTGGAATTTTCCATTAAGTGAATGAATGACCCTCCCCTTCCACATATATACACATTTTTGTTTGGTTTCTATTTTTATTTTTCAATTAAATCAGTTTAAATTGAGTTTCTGTTACTTGCCAACAAAGCTCCCAATGAACACCCAACTTGGAATTGTTTCTATGCTCAGCAGTCACCATGTGGACCTTCTTTAGCACCAGGGCCTCTGTTTGGACCAGCCTGCTTATCCCTGGACCACACTCTTTTTCCATACAGACAAGGCAAATCCCCGTCAAGTGTCCCTACACAAGCCAACTGTCTTCACCACCAGCTTGCCATTAGTGATGCCCCCTCCCCTGTCCTGTGACAATCTGCAAGCTGACCCACCCACAGCAAGGACCCGCTCCACTCAGCCCATGCTGCTCTAACACCATCTGCTCAAATGCACCCTCAGCTCCAAGACAACAAGCCTGACACACAGCTCGTGGCTTGGCAGCATCTCAAAGGCTTTCCCAGCTAAGCAGTGCCCGGGGGTCAGGCTCATCTCCTGGTCTACTCCTCCTTGCTTTTCCTGTTTCCAGTCCACATATAAATGAAGGGGTTTTTAACTGCTATAGCAATCTGCTCATTATCAGATGCAATGACCGTTCTAAATGATGCTGTCACTTGTTGCCTGCTTGCTAATCTGTAGGGAATAAAGCCAGGCACAGTGAGAATCCTCTCACCACCATCCAACCCAAGTCCCTATGATCCCACTGGAGTTTTCTGTAAAAATTCACAGAGAGATTTACCTAAATCCTCGCAGTGAAGAAGACAGATGTATACAGATGTCCTAAATCCCACTCAGCGTCCTCTTGCATGTCACCTCCCCCTCCCCTGATGCTTCTATTCACTCCCCAACACTCCAGAACCTTTCAAACAGGCAGGAACATGGACAAAAGGAAGTGGCTGATCATACACCTGGATAGGTGTTTATCCCTCGGCTGGTGAATCTTGGTTCCCAGTCAGAACGGCACTGTTCCAAAAGCCGCCTTTAATTTTTATTATGCTGTGATTTCACCTAAAAATCCTATCTCTCTGGTTTTGGAGCAAGCTGTTGTTTAGTCTCTAAATCATGTCCAACTCTTTTGTGACTCCATGGGCTGTGGCCCACCAGGTCCCTCTGTCCATGGGATTCTCCCAGCAAGAATACTGGAGTGGGTTGTCATTTCCTTCTCCAGATCTTCCCGACCCAGGGCGTTGGCCAGCAGATTCTTTACCACTGAGCCACCTGGGAAGCGTTTGGGGTTCAGGAAATGGAGAGACATGTGCACACAGATGCAGCACAGTGGTTTACAGTGTGGTCTCCGGAGTCAGACTGTCTGAGTTTAAATCCCAGGTCAACCATTTGGACACACTACATAACACACTTCTCTTCTTTAATAGAGATAATGAAAAAAGTCACACCATTAGGTTGTTGGGAAGGTCAACAATGATAATGTACACAGAGAATGCAGCACAGCACTCAGCCTAGAGAAAGTGTTGGAAGGACATTCACTATGGAGATGCTAACCCTCCAGTTGATGAAGGAGCTTGGTGGGTCCTAGAGCCCACAATGTCGAGATGCTCTCAGTATCCAGTTGTCTCCAAATGTGTGTCTGTAGCTCTCAAGTAGAAGTACTGTCTAGGGCGGTGGTTCTCAATACAGGTAAATTTTACCACCATGGGTCAATTGACAGCATCTGGAGACATTTTTAATTGTACCCGTTGGGAGGGGTGTTTCCACCTGCATCTAGTGGTAGAGGCCAAAGTTGCTGTTTACTGCTCTACAGGACAGACCTCCCCCAACTAAGAATCACCAGCCTGAATGTCAATAGTACCGAGATTACATAACTCTGGTCTATGGCTACATTTCTTGAAGTTTGGTTCTCTGGTGACCTGCATCAGAATTAGTTTGGAGTACAGGATAGAAAAGGTAGAGGCACCAGAGATCAAATTGCCAGCATCCGCTGGATCATGGAGAAAGCAAGAGAGTTCCAGAAAAACATCTGTTTCTGCTTCATTGACTATGCCAAAGCCTTTGACTGTGTGGATCACAATAAACTGTGGAAAATTCTGAAAGAGATGGGAATACCAGACCACCTGACCTGCCTCTTGAGAAACCTGTATGCAGGTCAGGAAGCAACAGTTAGAACTGGACATGGAACAACAGACTGGTTCCAAATAGGAAAAGGAGTGCATCAAGGTTGTATATTGTCACCCGGCTTATTTAACTTATATGCAGAGTACATCATGAGGAATGCTGGGCTGGAAGAAGCACAAGCTGGAATCAAGATTGCTGGGAGAAATATCAATCACCTCAGATATGCAGATGACACCACCCTTATGGCAGAAAGTGAAGAGGAACTCAAAAGCCTCTTGATGAAAGTGAAAGAGGAGAGTGAAAAGGTTGGCTTGAAGCTCAACATTCAGAAAACAAAGACCATGGCATCTGGTCCCATCACTTCATGGGAAATAGATGGGGAAACAGTGGAAACAGTTTCAGACTTTATTTTTTGGGGCTCCAAAATCACTGCGGATGCTGATTGCAGCCATGAAATTAAAAGACGCTTACTCTTGGAAGGAAAGTTATGACCAACCTAGATAGTATGTTAAAAAGCAGAGACATTACTTTGCCAACGAAGGTCCATCTAGTCAAGGCTATGGTTTTTCCCGTGGTCATGTATGGATGTGAGAGTTGAACTGTGAAGAAAGCTGATCGCCAAAGAATTGATGCTTTTGAACTGTGGTGCTGGAGAAGACTCTTGAGAGTCCCTTGTGCTGCAAGGAGATCCAACCAGTCCATTCTAAAGGAGATCAGTCCTGGGTGTTCATTGGAAGGACTGATGCTAAAGCTGAATCTCCAATACTTTGGCCACCTCATGCAACGAGTTGACTCACTGGAAGACTCTGATGCTGGGAGGGATTGGGGGCGGGAGAAGAAGGGGACGACAGAGAATGAGATGGCTGGATGGCATCACCGACTCGATGGACACGAGTTTGAGTGAACTCTGGGAGTTGGTGATAGACAGGGAGGCCTGGCGTGCTATGATTCATGGGGTCGCAAAGAGTCGGACACGACTGAGCGACTGAACTGAACAGGCTAGAAATGCATATTTTAGGGACTTCCCTGGTAGTTCAGTGGCTAGGACTCTGTGCTCCCATTACAGGGGGCCCAGACCCCGTCCCTGGTTGAGGAACTAGATCCCACATGCTGCAACTAAGAGCTAAGAGTTCACATTAAGTGTTAAGAGCTAAGAGTTCATGTTGAGATTTTGGACTCCAAAATCACTGCAGATGGTGACTGCAGCCATGAAATTAAAAGACACTTGCTCCTTGGAAGAAAAGCTATGACCAAGCTAGACAGCATATTAAAAAGCAGAGACATGACTTTGCCAACAAAGGTCCATCTAGTCAAAGCTATGGTTTTTCCAGTAGTCATGTATGGTTGTGAGACTTGGACTATAAAGAAAGCTGAGTGCCAAAGAACTGATGCTTTTGACCTATGGTGTTGGAGAAGACTCTTGAAGAGTCCCTTGAACTGCAAGGAGATCAACCCAGTCAATCCAGCAGAAATCAGTCTTGAATATTCACTGGAAGGACTAACGCTGAAGCTGAAACTCCAGTTCTTTGGCCACCTGATGTGAAGAGCTGAGTCATTTGAAAAGACCCTGACACTGGGAAAGATTGAAGGCAGGAGAAGAAGGGGACAACAGAGGATGAGATGGTTGGATGGCATCACTGACTCAATGGACATGAGTTTAAGCAAGCTCCAGGAGTTGGTGATGGATGGGGAAGCCTGGCATGCTGCAGTGCATGGGGTCACTAGGAGTCGGACACGACTTAGTGACTGAACTGAAGAGTTCATGTGCTACAACTAAAGATTCTGCATGCCACAACAAAGGTCGAGGATCACACGTGCCACAGCTAAGACCCGGCGCAGCCAAATAAATAAATATTTTTAAAAAAGAATGAGAGAATGAAATGCACATTTTGAAGCTGACCCCCAGACCTACTTGGTTAGACCCTCTAGGGCTCCCTGCCAATTCCCAGGAGGACCACAGTTTCATGGGACTCCTTCCATGCATCATGCCAGCCTTCACAGACACTCCCAGACCCATAAGCCTGCTTCTCTTCTGATGTTCCCTGACTAATTGAGGAAGACTGCAGAGGATCACGGAGAAGGCAATGGCACCCCACTCCAGTACTCTTGCCTAGAAAATCCCATGGATGGAGGAGCCTGGTGGGCTGCAGTCCATGGGGTCACTCAGTCGGACACAACTGAGCGACCTCACTTTCACTTTTCACTTTCATGCATTGGAGAAGGAAATGGCAACCCACTCCAGTGTTCTTGCCTGGAGAATCCCAGGGATGGGGGAGCCTGGTGGGCTGCCGACTATGGGGTCGCACAGAGTCGGACACGACTGAATTGACTTAGCAGCAGCAGCAGCAGCAGAGGATCAACACTGGGAGCTGCTCTAGGTACTGACTCTAGGTTCTGACTTTAGGTACTGACACATCGCTCTTCTGGGTTCCAGAACACACTGGGGTTGGTGACTCAGGGAAGGAGACTGTGAAAGCCGGAAAGCATCAGTGAGATCACCAAAAAGCCCCTTCTTTTTGCAAAGAAGGAAACTGACATCATTAAGAGAAAAAAAAAGAGAAAAATCCATATTTGGTCAAATTCCAGAGTAGGTCACTGTTGGGTTTTTTCCTATTTTTTTCCATCTTAATGAAAATCGTATAAAAAGGAAGTGGAGGAGGAAAAGCCTCGTGGCAGGAGGTAGAAAGAGAAGGGTTTGGTAGTTGGAAAGGTGAGAATAATGTGTTCCTGCAGTAACGGAAGAGGAGGCAGCAGGAGCAGAGACAGTCGGCCCGAACTCCAAGCTAATAACCATTGAGTCCTCCACCCTTCCCCTGTCAGCTCGGAGTAGCTCTGGCCCCTGCAGAGTCCGTGGGCCTGAGGCAACTCCAGCTGACAAGGCCGTCAGCTATGAACAATCAGGGAAACATCACTGGCCATATTTTTCTATCTTTCCTTTTGGAAACGAAAAGCAAGAGTATTATCAGTCTTGGATTATAACATTAAAAGGCAGACATCTTTCACGTGCTTTTTATTCAGCAAGATCACCATTCAGTGGAAAACTTTATGTTCTACACACAAGCACACACGCACACACATACACACACACACACATATACGTAACAGTGACAGATATATATACACACAGATAGATAAATATACACATGCACACATATATCCATGCACAGAGATACACATATGCATTCACCCCTGCACACACATATACAACACACACAGAGACACAAGCACACACATACATATGCGCGCACTGAGAGTCACAAATACATACACTTAGACACACAAGCACACATATACACAACAGTTATACATACACACATACATATACAGCGATACACACACACAAATGCACACGAATACACATGTACACATAAGGTACACACGGAGACACATGCTATCACAAACACACACACACACACAGAGTCTTGGGAAAGACAGCACATGAACACCCACCTACATTTCCCATCCTTCAAGCCTGTCTGTTCAAGCTTCTGTCTACTTTCAGAAATGGCATCACTGGAAAAGACTCTGATACTGGGAAAGGTTGGGGGCGGGAGGAGACGGGGACAACAGAGAAGGAGATGGCTGGATGGCATCACCGACTCTGTGGACATGAGTCTGAGTGAACTCTGGGAGTTGGTGATGGACAGGGAGGCCTGGCGTGCTGTGATTCATGGGGTCGCGGAGAGTCGGACACGACTGAGGGACTGAACTGAAAGCTCTCCAAAAGGCTTGGAGGAGTAGAAACCACACTCCCTGCCCTCAAGGGATTTTAATCTGGGAAGAGGACACACGCATCCCCATGAACACAGACAAAGCCACAGGAAGCAAAGTCAGCTACGATGTTAATGAGGTCAGGTGTGTGCATTAGAGGGACCACCTCCATCTATGTCCACCCCTCCCTGCCTGGAGCAGCCTCTCTGCCCGCAGTCTGAACTTCAGGCCAGTCCCTGAGCCTCCTACCCCAAGGACAGTAAGGAGACACTGATTTGTTGTAAATCTCAGGGCCTCAAGGATTCCCACATCCTTGAGCTCCGCTCCCCACCCCAAATCCTTCAAACGGGATCCCTCCTTACATACCATGGCTGGAGCCAGGATTACCCTGGGATCCTCCCCGTGGAAGGGAACATTTGGTTCCCCTGCAGAGCAAGAAGGTCCATTTCACTCCATAGGAGCACCCTGCCCAAGTGCAATGGGCTGAGGGGGGAGGAATTTCCCCCTCTCTGAAGGTTGACTGTGTACCAGGAGGGCCTATGGTGGAAGTGTCCGCCCAGTACTCAGACTGCAAGTGGAAAAACATAGGCATTGGGGGCAGGTAGAACCTAGTTCCAATCCTCTCACTGCCACTTCAGAACTGTAAAAGAAAGTATGCCCATTATTGAAATGTACTGAAGCAGGTGCCTACTGTCTTGATTTCTTGGTTGACCTATGCATGGTCTCTTTCTTTTGCTCCAGGTAATAGAACCACGATTTTCCTCTATGGAGAAGGTATCTGACTACCCCATCCCTAGCTCCAGAGATGGGCATCGTAGCCCAAGAGGTCAGTCGGTATATTCCAACCTCTCAGTCACGTGGATCAATTAATCAGCATGACCCATGATCCAAGTTAGACCAAGGAGATTCCATTCTGGGATTTGGGACCTCTGAGAAGGAAATCTCCCTTTTTACTATATTTGAAACAAAGAAGTCATAAACCGGAAGTTGCCGGGGCTGTCACACCAAGAAAGCCCACCAACACAGAAGTAGAACCAAGACCATGAAACGGAGCCCTGATGACATCGTGAAGACCCTGGATCCAGCTGTACCTGAAGCCTTCCCGTTTCTGCTTACATGAATGAAGTCCTCTCTGTTTGCCTCACACCAAATGAAACTGGATTCTTAACATGTGCAAACATTAGTTCTTGGAAATATATCCTCCAAGCCTGTATTTCTTCATATTATAATATTTGTTTTTCATCTCATATGGTTGTGGTGAGGTTTAATCAAGATGTAGCAACAAGTAAAAAGTGTTTTCATGCCAGTTTCTCTTAAGGAAGAAACTCAACTAGATTAGATCAGAGATTGTGGCAGAATCACCTTCCTCAAACATTCCGTGTCTCACCCTGTATTTCCCAGTCAGCAACATATAGTGAGGCCATAAGACCAGTCCTGGCCAGTGAGCTGTGACCAACATTGCAGAGCTGGTGTGTGACCCTCCATCTCTCTCATCTTTCACCCCAGTGACCAAGAAGCTTCATGAAGAGGTGATGGCACCATATCAAAGCAGCCAGAATCACTGAGTTATGGCCTGAAGGACAGCTGCCCTGAGTGTTGCTGGACCCATACCTGCTGTGTGAAGCCACTGGGATTTAGACAGTATTTGTTACCACAGCATTGCTTATCTCCTATTGTGGGTCTTAGTTGAGGCATGTGGGATCTAGCCCCTGACCAGGGATTGAACCCAGGCCCCTGCATTGGGAGCACAGAGTCTTAGCCACTGGACCATCAGGGAAGTCCCGCCTAACTCCAATTTACTAACAGAGTTCTCTTCTGAAGCCAGTTCTCTTCACACAGCCAGATGGGTGAACGTAGTAAACATTAGAGCCTGCACAGAGGGCGACTCATCCAAGGAGATGGACGCTCCACCCCTAAGATCAACTTCAGGCCCTTGTGCAGAAGGTCCACCCCTCCCAACTCCCGAGACTACCTGAAATCTGTCAAGCATAAATAGGGTAGGCCAGGTTTAGATATCAACCAGAGGGAATCCATGGCCAGGAGGAGGGCAGAGGTTGGCAATGCTTTGCCAGTGCTCTGAGGATTAAACATGCAATGCTAATTCATCACTATGACTCAGGAAATCCATGATGACTCAGAAAACCCATTACTCCGTGCTGCAACAAATGTGCGGCCCCCTCAGTCATGACACCCCCACCTCACTGACCTTCCAACCATTCCTGAATATCTGAGTCTCATTACTTCCTCAGGGCTTGTACACAGGCTACTGTCTCTGTTCAAATGCTCTTCACATGGTTGGCTCCCTTTCATTTTTCAGGTCTGAACTTTCATGGCATGTCCTTCGATGGGTCTTCTCAACCTCTCTTTGGAAGCAAGTCCCCTCAATGTTGTCCCTCTCAGCATCCTTCCTGATCTCTCCTCCTCCTTCTCCCCCACACCTTCCTCTTCCTCTTCTTCTTCATCAGCGTAACTAACATTGATTGGTTGTTTCCTATGTGTTGGGTGGGACTCTAATCTGTCTACATGGATTATCCCATTGAATCTAGCAACAATCCTAGGTACCAATGCTGCTGCTGCTGCTGCGTCACTTCAGTCGTGTCCGACTCTGCGTGACCCCATAGACAGAAGCCCACCAGGGTCCCCCGTCCCCGGGATTCTCCAGGCAAGAACACTGGAGTGGGTTGCCATTTCCTTCTCCAATGTGAAAGTGGAAAGTGAAAAGTGAAAGTGAAGTCGCTCAGTCGTGTCCGACCCCTAGCGACCCCACGGACTGCAGCCTACCAGGCTCCTCCATCCATGGGATTTTCTAGGCAAGAGTACTGGAGTGGCTTGTCATTGCCTTCTCCGTAGGTACCAATAGGGAATCTTAATTTCACCAATAGACATGACTCATTTGAAAAGACTCTGATGCTGGGATAGATTGAAGGCAGGAGGAAAAGGGGATGACAGAGGACGAGATGGTTAGATGGCATCACTGCCTCAATGGACATGAGTTTGAATTAGCTCCAGGAGTTGGTAATGGACAGGGAAGCCTGGCATGCTGTAGTCCAGGGGGTTGCAAAGAGTCAGACATGAAGCTTATTTAGGACAAAAATACATGTATTGGAGGGGTATTTTGTAAGCATAAAATAAGTAGGATGCCTAGAACCAAGCAGGACTGGATGGTCAGAGTCCAAGCCCCAAACCACAGGCAGAAACTGCCTAAGAACATCTGCCACCAATGATGGACATGGGCCACCATGGTTGTCAGGACCACCCCCAGATCTCGATACACTTGCTGCCTTGGTCAACTCCAACTGCTCTTGCACCTCTGAGGCACTTCCTTGCTTGAGTCAAAGTTTTAAGCAGGTGCATCCAATTTTCCAAGCTAAGCCCAAGGCCCTTCCCCAGGGCAGGATAACATCTGGCAATGTCAGCCCACATGGATGGCAGTAGGGCTGCCTGGTGAGATGCATGGTGGGAGATTCCCAAAGCAGAAGGAGCTTCAGATGCTGCCCAGCTCTAAAAGAGGTGAATGCTCACTCGCCTTGAGGCAGACAGAACATTCAAGTTCCAGTTTTTAAAAACTCCTTTCCAATACCAATGACACCCCTACTAAAAATAAATATGATGAGCAAATATTTTAAAACTACCCATTTGAAGAGGAGGTCAGATTTTTAGCCTGACAAGGGCACCCACACTTTCCAGTTTCATTCTACTGATGAGGATGGGCAGAGAGGTTTTCCAGGTGGATGTGTGCAACCCGAGTTTCTCATGTTCGTGGAGCTTCTGATAGCGGCAGAGCCAGACAGCTGAACCTTAAAGGTCTCTCTATACAACATGTGATCCTGGAACCAGCAGCAGTGTCACCTGGGAGCTTGTTGCTGCTGCTGCTGCTAAGTCAGTTCAGTCGTGTCCGACTCTGTGTGACCCCATAGACGGCCTCCTACTAGGCTCCCCCATGCCTGGATTTCTCCAGGCAAGAACACTGGAATGGGTTGCCATTTCCTTCTGGGAGCTTGTTAGACATGCATCTTCTCAGGTCCCACTACAGCCTACTGAATCCATATCTGCATTTCAGCAAAATCCCCAGTGATTCATGAAAAGTTTGGAATGTACTGTGGTAGCCCAGTGATTCTCAACCTCACCCACATGTCAGAATCACAGAGGCAATTTGTACAAATTATGAATGCTGAAGGGGCCTCCCAGGTGACTCAGTGGTAAATAACCCTCCTGCCAATGCAGGAGACATGGGTTGGATCCCTAGGTCGGGAAGATCTCTTGGAGGAGGAAACAGAAACTCACTCCAGTATTCTTGCCTGGAAAATTCCATAGACAGAGGAGCCTGGTGGGCTACAGTTTATGGGGTCAAAAAGAGACTTGACTGAACACATGTCAATGCTGAAACTTCAGGAAGGCCAATGCAATGCTGAGATTCCACTCTGATTGTTGGGAGGTGTGGCCTGGTGTGGAGTATTTTGAATACTCCACAGATAACTCTAATGAAAATCCAAGTCAAGAACTGTTTAGAAAGACATGATTCCATCCAATCTAGAATACCCTTGGATTAAAAAAAATAAATAACATTCTTAGGAAAATTGTGTCAACCCAGGGAGTCATTTTTCAACTGTTCCCTCCTACAGGCTCCCTGAGCATCTTGAGGTCCATTCCTGGACACGTAATTCTGAAAATCAAAGGGTGCTGATGAGTTTCTGCCACTCTGAACTAATTATTCTAGACTTCAGGGCCTTAATTTATTTTTTCATACAAGTGTCAAAGTTTAATAAACCCTAGAGGTCACAGGGTCTAACCCTCTCATTTTACTGATGAGAAAACTGAGGCACAGAGAAAGGAAATGAGTTTTCAAGCATAACCAAGGATCCGAACTCCAACTTTCCAGTTTCCCAGGCAGCTCCTTTCCACCATGCATACTCCTTCTCCAGCGACAGGCAGTTATGAGGAAGGATGTTTGATGAGTGCATGGTCAAAAGTTCATCACCAGAACGTTTATTATTAATAACAAGGTTAAAAGCTTCAAAGCCAATCCAGTGCCGGTGGCTCCCGTGAAAGCCATTTTTCAGTTTGTTCTCATCTAATTACTGGTAGGTACAGTAATTGGAAACAGGCTATATCCGATGGGCAGGGTTTCAGGAAATGGAAATCTCTAATACAATTGTGCCTGGGAAGGGTCAGCTGCCACCATCACAGGCAGCTGGGACTCTCACAAGGTCTGCCCTGGAGAGAAGGAAAAGAGAGCACATTCCAGAAGTGGGGAAAGCAGACACAGAAGACAAGATGGCTGAGGTGGGGAGAATTATGGTCCCACCAGGAAAGCAAGAGCTAAGGGCACTCTGGGCCGTGCCAGTGCCTCAGGGGCCATTTTTACGTCCACATTATAGAAGCCCCTCCATGAGTGTGGTTGGTGGTGGTCTTGAAGTTACACTTACTAAGTAGGTGGTGCTGGTACCAAGTGGCAGGTACTGAACTAAGGACTCTGTTGCTATTACCCCATTTAATCCTTGTACCCATTCCATGAGATGGCACTGTGCTCAGTCGTGTCTTGACTCTTTGAGACCCCATGGACTGCAGCCTGCCAGGCTCTTCTGTCCATGGAATTTTCCAGACAAGAATACTGGAGTGCGTTGCCATTTCCTTCTCTAAGGAGATACCCTCTTCTGTAGAGGAGGGAATTGAGACTTCAAATGGCTTAAGTCACTTTGCCATAGTCCTGCAGACAGGGGCGGAGCCAGGACTGGGAACCAGAGCTCTGTATCCACTGTGCTCCACTGTCCATCCTTCCTGGATGCAAGTTTCAGCCTGATGGTTGCAGGTGGAGGTGAGCAGAACCCACTAGGTTCCATCAGAGCTGAAGGGCAGAGGCCGGTCAGAGGAAAGGAAGAGAAAAGAAGGGAAGGGCACTCACAGAGCAAACAGATGCGCCTCTCAAACGCTCAGATGTCAGCAATGTGAGTTCAGCTGACCTGGGAGCTGCCAACCCCGGCATCTGCCACGGTGCGTGTTGGGACCATGAGACCACCACCGCCACTGGCGCCATCTGGCCTTCCGGTGGCAGAGATTCGCCCCGCTTGCAGCTGAGCGTGAGCTGAGCCGGTCTCCAGGGGCTACCGTTTAACAAGTTCATGGCTCAGTGGTTCCCACGATGGATTACTGGAAGCCCCATGCTTGGGTGCTGATTTTCTGCAAAGCCGGCTGCAGGTGGTTTCAAGTTGCCATCAGCCTTGTTAACAGGCCCTGATCTGTAGATCATCGCTTTCCCATCTGGTGCCCACCAGCTGGGCTGCCAGTGGCTGGGGGATTGATTTTTAAATCTCTCCCTCTCCTTCCCCCTCCCGCTCTCTCCCATCCTCCCTCCCACCCTCCCTCTTTGCATTTTTATTCCAAACTGACTTTTCTCGGCACTTCAAAACCCCATAACTCATTTCGACTCCTTTGGTCCTTATTTTCCACCTCAAATTTGCATCGGCTAGGTATTCCTTCTGGTCTCATCAACCTGGTGATGTAACATCAGCTAACTCCAGTCCACCCTCCTCCTTCCAGAGGTCACACAGGAGGTGCAGGAAGGCCAATGCAATGCTGAGGTTTGGTGGGGGAGGGAGGAGAAAGGCCGTCTGATGTGGTCATCAGCTGCCCCTGCAGGTCACAGCAGAGTCATCTCCACCCCACCCCCGGGGCCACTTTTGGCCTCATGATCCCCAAGAATTGTCCACTGCTCATTTTTCATTTTAGGTTGAGGAGACACTGAAGCTGTCAGTACACTGCTTATCAAAACCCCTCAGGAAACCATTTCTTCCCCTAGGTCCGGCGGCCTCAGACAGGGCTCTCCTCTGCCCTCAGCTCCCACAAACACACCTGTGTGGCTGCTTCTCTGCAGCTCAGCCCAGCTCCTCCCGGGACCTCTCTGTGTCTACACTGGGCCTCCTTCCCTCTAAGTCTCCTCCCTGTGTCTTCTGGGCAGAGACGGGGGTAGAAAACGGCTTCTTTTCACATGCTTTGTTTCCTCCTACTTCCCCTCTGATCCGAGCCCTTTCTGGTCCCCAAAGGGTCTAGGCTATTAAAACGCAAGTAAGAGGGCTCCTTTTCCTTCTCCTTTCTGCTGTCACAGGAAGGGATATGGGGACAGAGAAGATGCACCAGCAAATGAGTGGAGGGGCCAAGAAGGAAAAGGAAAAATACAAGTTAACATTTTCAAAGTGTGACACTGTCACCGGTCAAGAGACAGCCTCTGAGACATGAGGAATGTTGCCCAAAGACACAGAACACATGATTGTGGAGGGATTTGAACTGGAAATTAGCCTCAAGAGGATGAAACATGAGAATTCAGACACCTTTAATCCACTGGGTCCGGCTGTGAGTCAGAATCACCTGGTCTCACGTGGAGTCTGACTTTAACAAGAGCCACTGGAAATTTTCTATGGTAATTCTGCACTCTTTGGAAATCATTTTCCAGATGAAGACAGCCCAGAAAAAACAGGCTCTGATAGCTAGTTTGCTGCTGTTTATAATCTACCTCTGTCCCAAAAGGGTGGAGGCCATTCATAACAAGTTCACGGCATCACAGTTAGACCATTAGACTCAGGACTCCTTCTTCCAGAAGCCAACCTGTTTCTCCTCCATACTGGCCACTCCTGGCAAGGGAAAATTTTATCCACCTTTTATGATTTGTAGCCAATGTATTCCCCCAAATTATCTAGGAGGCCAATGGAGTTAGAAGAGAAATGGAAAAGCTTGTGCCCTGGTGCAACTGCAGTGAGAAAGTGATGTAAGTACTCAGTCAGAAGTCATCTGTCCACCAGAGGGCGTGTACACGTGTTTGGGGCAGGCTAAAGATAGGGCTTCCACAGCTGTGGATAAAGAATCCATCCTCCTGCAATGCAGGAGACACGGGAGACATGGGTTCGATCCCTGGGTCGAGAAGATCTCCTGAAGTAAGAAATGGCAACCCACTCCAGGATTCTTGCCTGGGAAACCCCATGGACAGAGGAGCCTGGCGGGCTATCGTCCATGGGGTCACAAAGAGTCAGACACAACCGAGCACACACACACACACACAGGCTAAGGATAATCCCCAAACACTGATAGGACCACACACACACACAGGCTAAGGATAATCCCCAAACACTGATAGGACCAGTAATTAATTACTTGATTAATCCTAGGAAACTACTAAGCAATGTCTTTTTTTTTTTTTCTTTGATGAACAAAATCACTGAATCCTCCTACGTGCTCACCCCCACACTCAGACTGGGGATACAGGTATATATGCCTGCAAGACCTCTATGCTCCAGGAATTTACATTTTTATGGCAAGACAGATCAAAAATAAAATTAAACATGAAAATATACACATTGATTTTTATATGTGAGAAACAACATCAAGAAAGCAAGCAAAAGAATTCCTTAGTGGTCCATTGGTTAAGACTCTAGTGCAAGGGGCACAAGTTTGATTCCTAGTTGGGAAACCAAGATCCCACATGTTGTACAGCTGGCCAAAATAAAAGAGCAACTATACGCCAATAAAATGAATAGAGAGAATGCAAGCAAGCGAAAGGCTGAGCTAGAAGAGGAGTCGGCAAACTTTCTAAAAGGGGCCAGATGGTAAACATTTTAGGCTTTGTGGGCCATATGGTCTGTGTCGCAACTACTTGGCTCCACACTTGTAACCCCATCACAGCCAAAGTCAACAGGTGAAGGAGTGGCCAGGGGCCATGAACCAATAAGCATTGTTTACAAAACCAGGCTTCGGTCACATTTGGCCCACGGAGTTTGGTGACCCCTGAGTTCATGCGTGGGGAGTAGAGTGGACGTCTCTAAGGAGGTGACATTTAAACTGAGACTTGCAGACTTTTCAGGAAAAGCAGCCATGGGAATTGACAGCCTCAGGGGTCCTCAGAGGATCCCAGGTCAGGCAAGCCTGGGCAGCAAGACAGCAGATGGAGGTTGGTGAGGAGCTGCAGGGCTGGAAGTCTCGCCAAGGACCCTATCTGTGGGCTGTGGAAGGGGCGAGAATTTTTATTCCAAGTGCAACAGAAAATCATGGGCATTTTTAAGTAACGAACTGACAGAATCTGAGCGACTTTGATCCTAAAAGCATCCCCCCTTTTCAAGCTGCTTTGGGAGACACGGACGGTATGGGAGACACGAGTGGCCACACACAGCAGGGAAGAGGCTTCTGAGCAAGATGATGGTGGGGCCCTGGTGATGGACAGGGCAGTGGCGTTAGAGACGTGGTCAGAGATAAAACCGCAGTTCTGGGGGTGGACTGCACGTGGAAGGGAGGAAAGGACAGACTCAATGATGATTGCCAGGTCTCTGACCTGAGCAGGTGTAGGGGATGGACCACATGGTCCCCTTCGCTCTGAGATGCTGTATTTCCATACATAAGGGAGACCATGATGACACAGTGGATGGGTAAGTCACCAAAAGAAAAAAATCATTTCAACTACAAGTTCAGTTCAGTCGCTTATCGTAACCAACTCTCTGCGACCCCATGGACTGCAACACGCCAGGCTTCCCTGTCCATCACCAACTCCCAGAGTTTGCTCAAACTCATGTCCATTGAGTCGGTGATGCCCTCCAACCATCTCGTTCTCTGTCGCCCCCTTCTCCTCCGGCCTTCAATCCTTCCCAGCATCAGGGTCTTTTCCAATGAGTCAGTTCTTCGCATCAGGTGGCCAAAGTACTGGAGTTTCAGCTTCAGCATCAGTCCTTCCAGTGAATATTCAGGACTGATTTCCTTTAGGAGTGACTGCAAGTACTCAAGGCTATTCATCGCCTCAGTCAACCTTAATTAAGCACTACTGTGTGCCCGGCACAAAGCAGGATTTCTTGGCTCCGCGTGGATGGAGTAGGCAGTTTACTGAGGACATGGACATGGGGACCGTAGGCCTCCTCTGGCCCCGCCACTCCACCCCCTCCACCTCCGTTTGACTCAGGTTCCTGGACATCAGACAATCAGAAGGGCAGTGAAGACAAAAGTGGGGGCCGCGGAAGGACAGGAGTGACTTATCAGCATTGGCTACGCTGGTGGAAAAGCTAGGGAGTTTCTAGAAGTTTAACTTTTAAATGAAACGGAACTCCCGCCTTTATTATCTTTAAGTAAAAGCTAGGCCTGATTGAGTGCTTTAAATGCCAGCCCTTCAGAGAGCCTATGGAGGGGTTCTCTGCTTCGTTTCTGATGTGTTTTGTTTTTTTTTTAAAGAGGAAAGAAGGGCCTTGGGGAGGACACATCTGCCTAGGGAGCCCTGGGTTCCAGGCCCACGCTGCCCACCAGAGAGGACACCCGAGTTTTATACTCATCTAGCCACGGGCCCTTATAGGACCTTGGTGGACCCATCTGCAAACTTGGAGAGGGAGCAGACATGCTCCAAGGCCCTGGAGTCTGGCCTCTGCCGTAAATCTCTTCTATTGGGTGATGTAATTGCCCACGGTCATTTGGCCCAAATGGTCCGAGGCTCATGTAAATCAGGCCCTCTCTTGGGGACCCATGAATCACAGCCCAGAGAGCCGAAAGGCCTTTCCCATAAACTCAGGGCATGCAGAGCCAACTTCTGTCCATCTGGCAGAGAAGGCTGGCACAGGCATGAACCTCCCCGAGTTTAGGATGAGACCCAGGACTGGCACAGACCCGCCTTCATCACCATCTTCCCTGGGGGCCGTGGACTGGGTCGTCTGAGTCATTTCTGACCACCCCCGCCAAACCCACAGACCTCTCCTCCTCCTCACCTTGTCCCACTGACCCTGATCTGACCCTCCACACAGCCTCATCCCACGAAATACTGTCACTTGCACTTGCTGGCTTCATTTCTTCATCTGATGTTTATGAAGCCCCTACAATGTGCCAGACCCAGTACACAAAGCTGGAGATCCGGGACCAAGAAGACAGACACACATGTCCACCAGGAGCCCACCGTCTGCTCAGGGGGCAGCACTGAAGTCTGTTTTAAGTCACAACTTGTTCAAAGGTGCTATGATGGAAGTTCAAACAGAATGAGATGTGAGACACACGGGGGCACCGGGAAACAGGAGGTGTGAGAGGAGCACAGGCCCGGGAGGCGGGACAGATGGGGCCAGGGGACGCCGGGCTGGTGGGTCATGCCGGTGGCTCAGGGTTTTGATCTGGGTGCAATCTTACTTTATTTTGAACTATTTATTTTGGCTGCGCTGAGTCTTCATTGCTGCACGGGCTTCTATTACAGTGGCTTCTCTTACTGCAGAACACAGGCTCTGCTTCCATAACTGTGGTTCCCAGGCTCCCGGGCATGAGGGGGTCAGTAATTGTGACACAATGGTTTTGTTCTTCCATGGAATGTGGGATCTTCCCGGACCAGGGACCAAGCCCGCATATTCTGCATTGGTGGGTGGATTCTTTACCACTGAGTCACCAGGGGAGCCCTATTAATACCAATTTGAATGCCATTTATGAAGGGGTTGTTGGTTTCCTAGGGTAGCTTAAACTACAAAAAATGTATTCTCTCACAGTTCCAGAAGGTGAAATCCAAAACCCAGGTGTTGGCAGGGTCGTGCTCCCTCTGAAGGCTCTAGGGAGGAACCGTTCCCGCGCTTCCTCCCAGCTTCTCTGAGCTGCTGGTGACCCTTGACTTTCCCTGGCTTGGAGGCATTAATGCAGCCCGCCGCGGCCTTCATGTGGCTTTCTTCTCTGGGTGTCTCTCCATGCCCTCCTCTCAGAAGGACACCAGTCACTGGGTTTAAGGCCCACCTTAACCTAGTATAACCCCATTTTAGTTACAAGTACCTTATGTCTAAGGACGGTCACATTTTGAAGTTCCTGATAGGCTTGAGTTAGGGAGCGGGGGGCGGGGAGTGCTCTTCACTCTCTACAGGATTTTCGGTAGAGAAGTATGAGGGGTTAATGCTACAAAAATATGACTCTGACTGCAGCGTGAGAATGGATTAGAATGAGGAAAAGAGAAGCTTGGAGTTGGTGGGAAGCAGTGGGGATTTGATGGAGAGAACGGGACCAATCTAAAATCTGTTTGGGGGACTTCCCTGGCAGTCCAGTGGTTAGAACTCTTCTCTTTCACTGCTGAGGGCCTGAGTTCAATCCCTGGTCTGGGAACTAAGATCCCACAAGTGCCCATCCCGGCCAAAAAGTAAAACCTGTTTTAAGGGTTGAGCTGACATAGTTGGCCAGGGATTGGATGTGAGGGACAAACATGAGGGGCCGAGAATGCCTCCCTGCTCCTGGACACTGGTCATCAACTGGCTATAGTATTACACGCACATTGAGCGCACAAGGTGACCCTTTCTTCCCCCAGCGCCAGTGAGGGCTCAGGAGATACCCTTGGGTAGATGGACGCTCCCAGAGCGAGCATTTCTGTTGCCAGGACAGACACCCCTTGGGAGCTGAGCCCAAGGCCTCTTCCTCCACTTTGCTGCTAACACCTCCAGTCTCCATCTCCAGCTAGGATGGTGGTTTTACCCAGTAGGGGAGGCAGAGAACAGACATGTGCTCCCTGCCCTGGCCCCTCTGTTTCCAGGGCATCCCCAGGGACCTCTGGCTGAGCGTTTGGACAACTGCTGTCGCCGCAGTTTCCATGTCTGTCTGCCCCATCAGCCCAAGAGGCCTCCGGGGTTAGAAGCAGAGGTTCACGTCCAACTTCTCCGCTTTGGCAGAGAACTGGTCCCAAAAGGTAGGAAGGAGCAGGAAGAGAATGATAGGTCCTCAGACCTTATAGGGTCCCTAATCAGAAAGACCCTGAGTCAAAACATGGGCAAGAGAAGGAGACAGGGGGAAGCAACTAGACGCAGACATCAAAATAAAATCTGTCTCCACTGAAGGTTTCTCCGAGGCAGCTTTCCAGGGGACTGGCTTGGAGAAAGTGTTGTTGTTCAGTCACTCAGCTGTGTCTGACTCTTTGTGACCCCATGCCAGGTTTCCCTGTCCTTCACTATCTCCCAGAGTTTGCTCAAACAGGTCCATTGAGTCCGTGATGCCATCCAACCATCTCATCCTCTGCCACTCCCTTCTCTTCCTGCCCTCAACCTTTCCCAGCATCAGGGTCTTTTCCAATGAGTCAGTTCTTTGCATCAGGTGGCCAAAGCAATGGAGTTTCAGCTTCAGCATCAGTCCTTCCAATGAATAGTCAGGGCTGATTTCCTTTAGGACTGACTGATTTGATCTCCTTGCAGTCCAAGGGACTCTCAAGAGTCTTCTCCAAAACAACAGTTCAAAAGCATCAATTCTTCAGCATTCAGCCTTCTTTATGGTCCAACTCTCACAACCATACATGACTACTGGAAAAACCATAGCTTTGACTAGACGGACCTTTGTCAGCAAAGTGATGTCTCTGATTTTTAATATGCTGTCTAGGGAGAAAGGGTGCAGCTTGCATTTGTTCCTTGAAGCAATTCTGTAACCTTGAAAGGAACCTGTGACCATGGGACAACAGCACCTTCTGGGAGGCGGCCAAAGGCAGGAGAGGATAGCCCCCGTGCACATGGGCGTTCACACACACCACACATTGCTCAGCAGGCTGTCTTTTAATCTTGTGCATTGAGAATGCTGGTGCTATGAAAACTGAACCTAAATTGGGTGAGGGCACCAGATCGAAGTTCCAGATGACAAGAAATACAGGGGACAGAGGAACAGGCTGTAAGGGACCCTGAAGACACCAAAGGCCAGAGCCAGGTGGAGGGAACCGCAGAGTAACTGACCAGACTGCTTAAATAAGGATGTTGCAGCGGGAAAGAGAGAGGGAGAGAGAAAAGACAGCTCAAGAGAAACTGAAAAGATTTTGCTGCCATGCGGGGCTCTCACTTGGATGCTGACCAACTGTTAAAAAAGAAAAATTGAGGCAATTGAAGACAGACTAGAGTGAGTCCTGATGTTTTCAGGTGTGATAATGACATTATGATTATGGTTTTAAAACAGAGCCATTATCCTTTAGAGCTGCCTGCCGAAATACTTGTGGATGAAATGATACAACATCAGGGATTTGCTCTGAAATAATCCCTGGATGGTGGAGCAGAGAGGATACAGATGGAACGGAACTGGCCCTGGGTTGGCAGCTGTTGAATGTAGGTGATGGAAGTGCGGGGCTCATTACGCTATTGTCTCCACTTGTGTGTGTGAAATTTTCTATGATGAACAGTTTTTCTAAAAGATCTTTGACCTGCAGACTCCCAACCCTCCACTGTCCAGCAGCAGCCCCCTGGCTGCCTCTGGCTCTCCAGGAGTCCCAGCCCCTTCTGGGGAGGGACTCCTGCCTTGCCAGGGCTGGATGGAGTCTACTCAGGACTCCATGACTACCACTTACTTCTGTTATTTATTTGTTTGCTAGTGTTTATTCTCTCTGGGGACATTCTCAACAGGGCATCAAATTATTGGCTTGGCCAAAAAGTTTGTTTGGATTTTTCCATTACACCTTATGGAAAAACCCTAACAAATTGTTGGTCAACCCAATACTAGATTTTTTCTTTCAACTACTTTTCACTTCCTCCAAGAAGACTTGCTTGATACCACATTCAACCAAGGTGAGTCCCTCCTCTGGGTCACCCTGACACCCAGCCTGGGCTCCCCACCACCCATATGTTATAATGGCCTGTTGACTTGTCTGCATTCCCTAGTAGCTGTCCTGGCCAACTCACATACAGCGAGCACTCTGTAAAGATAATCTGACCAACTGAATAAAATGAACTCAGGGCTGCCCACCCTTCAGTGGCCTATTTTGTAGAAAGAACTTTGACGATCGGGATGCAGAAATCTGCCTCCCTAGCCTTGCTGTGTCTCCACTTTACTGTGTGACCCTGGGCAAGAATCTCAACCTCTCTGAGCCTCTCTGCCTCTATAGTCACACTTGCAGTCACACTGCCACACAGAATGGATGGAAAGCTGGCCACCACCGACTGCTTCTGGTTTCCTCCTGGAAGCTGCACTCATAACACGACCCCTCTGTCATCCTCACCTTCAGAGGCATCATCATCTCCAACCCACCAGCCCTCTCCTTCACTGGATCCCTTCATGTCCCACCTGGGCTCTGCAGGAGGCCTCAGGCTCTGGACAAGAGCCCTCACAGAGACTCTCATGGTGGAAATCGTCTGCCAATGACTTTTTAAATTAACATTTCAGACAAGCCCATTACACAACTAACCCAATGAGGGATTATTTTCAGCCTAGAGAAAAGGGTGCTGGAGACCAGCAAATAAGCAGGGACCTGCAGCTGCAGAGCAGAAGCTGGGAGGGGAAAGTGCAGCCTGGCCAATGTGCCTACAACCCACGTTACCAAGGCGGGAAACCCTCTTAAAATCTTAATGGAGCATCTTGATCCCCAGGTCCTGTGATGCTCAGAGATGCTGGTGGCAAGAACCACACCAACTGACACCCCTGCAGACATGACCCCTACCTCTGCAGCTCTCGGGGCCTCTGTGAGCCCCATGGGGATCTGCCAGAGAGCTCAGCCCCTATGGTTGAAGGCCAGGGAAAAATAAGGAAGACATTCCTCCTTGGTTGCCTGGCCCAGAGCAGCCTGGAGGTTAGAAGCTCTAGAAGCAGGGGGAAGAACCAGTTTCCTGAGTTAGTTTCCTGGGTCTCAAACAGCAGCTGCTGAGGTGCCCAGTGGTCCAAACCCTCTCTGGATGTAGATTCCCCAACCCACCCATCCCAGGCTGTCTGAACCCTCCACCACACGTCCAAGAGCAGCTCACTGCCCTCCCCTGCCTCCTCCTCTTCTTCCTCTTCCCCTTCCTCTTCCTCCTGCTCCCCACCACCACTGGGCATCCCCAGCCTTTCAGCTGCTTCTGAACCCCACCCTGCACAACCACCACCTTCTTACCCACTCACTGGCCTCCAAGGTGCTGCCACCATCCTAGCCAGCTGCCTGCTAGAAGCCACACCCAGGAGGCACCGGGCCCTCCGTGGATTTGATGAGCTCCTACTGACTTCAGGGTCCAGCTAGGCCCTGAAGGGCAGAGGAACAGAAAACAAATATTCCAAGACAGGTTCTCTTTCCCAGGAAACTCACTCCACAGGGGGGAGGCCATAGGCACTTATGGGCTCCTGGGCAGGCAGACCCGACTATTCACACTGGGGCCAGTGCAGGGAGCCCCTCTGATGTTCATCACAACAGCCCAAAGCCCCCACCTATACCTGTACCTGGCCAGGGGTCCCCATTCCCCAGAGCTCATACTGGCAATGGTGGGGCCAGAGCTGGTCTATGAGATGCCCAAGGAATCAGCAGCCACATGTAAGCAGCAGAGAGAAAGAGGGGGAGAGGGGATACAAGGCAGGAGTTGCAGGCAGGATGGAATTTCTGAGGGCCCCGAGACACCCCAAACCTCTCAGTGGCCTTTGAAGCTGCACCAGCAACTGCAGGGTGCTGGCGCCCTCTAGAGGATGGAGGGGCCAGGATTCACCTGGACCTTCCCTTAACATGCCCAGACAGGCGCCAGCCCAGGGCAAAACTGTGACCTTCCAGGCTCCGCATCACTGCCCTTGCCCTTCCTCAGCATCTCCCCATCGTCCCACCAGTCCCAGATGCGGTTCCCATTCCCCTCTACAGCCCTTCCCAGCTTGCTCTGTGGCCCTCAGTGTTTCTAAGATATAGACTTGTCACTGTAAGACTGACTGACAGCCTTGTCAGAAGGAAGTCAGTTTAGAGCTGGCAAAGTCTGTTAGGAGTGAAGTCCCGATATGACTCAGGCATCCAGGAGGCATTTCTGGGAGACATGGGAGGTCCCAGTCTCCTCTTTAGCAGGGCAAGTTGAATTCTAGGGCTCCTGAAACCATCAGCACCCCACCTTCCAGAAGTGAAGAAGTATGCAGGTGGACCATTAAAGGGGAGGAAGCTGGACTGGGGTTCACTGCTTAGCAGCTGCCAAAAGGACCAAGAAGACTTCGAGTCCCGGACACAGGGCCAAGGAGAAAAGTGATGGCCTGAACTCTGCAGCCACCACCAGCATCCTCAGTGCTCCCAAGACAATCGCCGGTGGCAAGCAGTAAAAGGGGCCCTGCTTCAGTCCCCAGGGCACCCATGTCTCCAACAGTATCAAATATTTAAGTTTGTTCTGCCAAAGGGAGGCCACCTAGGAGACACTTTCTACAGTCACAATTCATCCAGTGAGCTTCCTGCCCTCAGGGAGCTTTGAGTCCATCAATCAAGTGTCAGAGCCATCATCCATGCTACAGCACTACTTGTACCCCCCTAGATGGGGGGTGCTCAATCACGTGACTCTGCCCCTCCCTCACAGAGCTCCAGAGGCAGTGACCTCTCCATGGCCCCAGCCCCTGGAGTCGGTATTCAACTTGACACTCAGTCCCATGCCTTCGTCACAGGGCAGACCTAGAACATCCCCACCCCCACCCAGGCCCAGTTGCCATCCTCTGTCTGCATAGCAGTTTCATTTCCTTCCCTTCCCCCAGGCCACGTGCACAGAGAAGCAACTATACTCTCTAAAGAGCACCAACCCTGACATTCCACTTCAGCGGCTTCCCTGCCTCTTGCTCTGGGGCTGCCCAGCCTCTTCCAGCCCTAAGCCCCTTTTGCAAAACTAGCTCTTTCTCAGCCTCAAGACTCTCAGCTTTGATGTCAACTTGCTCAGAGGAGACTCCCTGAACACACACCTCACAATCACCTTCTCCCACAGCACCCAATAGTTTCATTACTGCACTCACCACAATCTGTTTACTCCTTTTCAGGGCTTCCCTGGTGGCTCAGATGGTAAAGAACTGGCCTGCAACACAGGAGGCCTAGGTTTGATCCCTGGGTTGGGAAGGTCCCCTGGAGAAGGAATCTTGGCAATACTGGCAACCCACTCCAGTATTCTTGCCTGGAGACTTCCACGCAAGATGGACAGAGGAGCCTAGTGGGCTACAGTCCATGGGGTTGCAAAGAGTCAGACACGACTGAGTGGCTAACACTGACTGACTTACTCCTTTTAGATCTCTCTCAGCAACTAGAAGGTAAGCTCCACGAGGGCAGGGATGTCAGCACTGTCTGCCTCTGCACCCCCAGCATCTTGCTGCACACAGTAGGTGCTCCGTGAACACTGGAGTGGCTGAAAGAAAGGGTCCGGCGTCATAGGAGAGATGCAGTGAGGACTCAGAAGAAGCATCACCTCCAGGTGGCCCAAGGGGAAGAAAATAAGATTTAAATATGCAGAGGGGGTGACAAAGAAACTCAGAAGCAAAGGCGTGGAGGAGGGAAAGGAGTGGTTGGGTTTGACTGCACGGAAGAGCGAGGGCCAAGAAAGGAGAGGCGGACTTGGGCTCTGAAGTTCTTCACAGAGGAGCAGAGAGGCAAGTGGAAGACGCAGCGCAAGGCAGAGGTGGGCAGGGGACCGGAGAGAGTGCCAAAGTGCCCAGAGCCCGGACTAGCACAGCGCAAGTTGCCCGAACCGGGCCACAGACGAGAGACCGACCCAGGGTTGCAGGAACCACTCCCGCTGCAGCCCCCAGTACCTCACCCTTCCCGGTTTCTGTCGCTTCCTTTCCCTTTCCTCCACTTAGGGGATTCAACCCGGGGCCTCATTTGTGACAATCGGTGAGACGTTCCATTGCTAAGGCGCACCCAAAGGCCCACCAGGAAGCACAAACTCCAGGCCCAGGGTCTGCGTGGCTGCGCCCTCCCTTCCGGCCCACATTAGACGCCCGAGATGAAGTTCCAGCGCCACCGCGTGGACCAAGCTGGAACCGCGGCCACATCCTGCATCCCTGTGGGGACGGACTCAAGCAAAGTGCAAGTCGCTCAGTCTTGTCCGACTTTGCGACCCCACGGACGCATGGAATTCTCCAGGCAAGAATACTGGAGTGGGTAGCCTTTCCCTTCGCCAGGGGATCTTCCCAACCCAGGGACTGAACCCAGGTCTCCCGCATTGCAGGCAGATTCTTTACCAGATGAACCACAAGGGAAGCAGATTCAAGCAAAGTTGCCCCGGAAACTCCACGGCCTCAGAAAGGCTGAGGCGGCTGGGGCAGCACAAAGCACTAGGGTCACGACCACGCGGTGACTTGCCCAGCGTCTTGCCAGAATATTCTGGGAACTGCTGGCTGAGAGAGCGAGAGGGTAGGTGCAAGTAGAAAAAGCAGAGGGTCCCAAGGAAAATTTTCTGAGTCATCAAAAAAGGGGAGACCTTTAACAGAGCTAACATTTACGAAGCATTTACTATGTACGTGCCAGGCTTGGTATTAAATGATTCGTGAACATTCAATACTTCCTTGTATACTCGATTAAGTGGAGGCAATTTATCAAGAAACAGGCTCCAGCCACAACTACTAAGCGGGTGCTCTAGAGCCCGGGAGTTGGCAACTACTGAAGCCCCTACACTACAGAGCCGGAGCTCCGCAACAAGAAAAGCCACTGCAGTGAGAAGTCTACGCACCACAGCTAGACAGTAGCCTCTGTTCACCACAGCTAGAGAACAGCCTGTGCAGCAATGAAGACATAGTAGAGCCAAGAAATTAAAAAGAAAGGAGAGGCACCAAGTTGGGGCTGGTGAGCGTATAACGGATTCGAATCCACCAAGCTTTAGCCAGATCCTGGACACAGAATCACAAAGCGATAAACGCTTTGCCTAGAGTCACATCATGAAGATAACCCGGAACCCCCCAGACTACCACATGGGATGTTACCTGTTCAATACTAGTTTGGTGGTAGGTGGGGGCTCTGTACCCCCAAGAAAGCCGAGAAGATGGACTCACCTGTGACTTCTGTTCATCACCCAGAGGCTCCACGCCTGGGACGGCCCCCTGCATCACGTTCTATGCCAGCCTTCCCCTCCCCTCCCGGAACACCTGTGGCCTCTTTGTCCTAGATTGGGTGGGTTTAATGCTGGAGGAATATGAGGAAGATGCGTCTGTCCTAGGAGGCAGGCTTTAAACTATGGGGGGAAATCATAAAGCCCCAGATCTTAGCGCATCATCCCTCTCTTCCTTCCCACCCTCATCCCTATCCCACCCCTAAATGTGGTCACAGAGGGGACTTAACTACACCCAGGTCGAGAAATCCAAACAGGAAGAAGTTCAAGATCAAGGACACTCCGGGATGCCATAGAAAGAACAGACATTTGTGCAGCGGGCTGGCCAATGTTCCCTTAAGAAACCTGAAGCGCTTCCCAAGACTTCTTGAGCCTCCACTTCCCAGTCCGTAAAATGGGGAGAAGCTAGTCATGCCTGCAAAGCTGTTGGCACAGAGACTGGCAGATCGTTTCACACTCAATACATGTTACTCTTTTCTCCTCACCTCAAAGGTCTTTCTTTCTCCACTTAAAATATAGTATAAACATGTGCATTTAGAGACATTGTTCTTTGCTTTGGAAAAATAAAACTGTATAAACCCATTGACTCAATGACCCCTGACCTCTGTCTAGCAGACAACCCTGCAGGCAGAAATGTAACAAACCGCAAGGCGCATGCCCCTTGTAAATAACCTCGCCCTTGTTAATCCATTGTTCCAAGTTGAGTGTAGACCCAGTGCTGCCAGATCCAAGTTCTAACCAAAGCTACAATTTAGCTACAATTCTAGACTTCAGAAAAATCAGATGTCTTGAACTTTGACTCCATTCATTTATTTCTAAATTACCAAATGAGGTAAATCTGCAGGCTAAATTATACCCGTGCACACAGGTCTTGCATACGAGCCTTAGTATTAATTATTAGGTGAGATTTTGAAAGAATTCTTCACACTGTCTGGGTCTTTCCCTTCCTTCCAGGCCCAATTAAAGACTGACTCTGCCAAGTGCCCCCTCAGTCACCACTCACAGAAGGTTCTGTATTTTCCTGGACCAACTACAATATTATTAAGTAACCTTTCCTGGGTAACATCCTGGTCCCCTAGGAGACAGGGCCCTGCTCCCAGGTGAGCACGTGCTTTACACCTGGCGTCCTCGCCGCTGTCTGCCTCTCATGCTGGTGCATGCTCATTTGCACAGTCATGTCCGACTGCCACCCATCAGGCTCCTCTGTCCATGGGATTTTCCAGAAGGCAAGAATACTGGAGTGGGTTGCCATTTCCTTTTCCAATGGATCTTCCTGACCCAGGGATTGAACCTGCATCTCCTGCATTGGCAGGTGGATTCTTTACCACTGTGCCACCTGGGAAGCCCCCTGCCTACCTATAGACTCTGTCATTCTTGGTTACTGAGAACAATAACACTCTCCGAATCTTTACCACCCTGAGTTCTAATCTCTCTAACCACCATGTGGATCCTTCTCACTGGCAACCAGCAAAGGGGGGGCAGGATGGCGTTTACAGATCCAGTCCTCATCACCGTCTTCAAACACAGATGTCACACTGGGAATTAGAGGGTCTCCATCTCTACTTACTCTGCGTCAACAATGCATTGCTGAGTCCAGCTTTAAAGTCTTTGAACAGTCTTTGGAAGCACTAGCTCTCAACATCACTTTGCGCTCAGCATCCAGCCGATGAAGTCATGAGGACTGTCTCAGTCTGAATTCTCCCCAGAACAGCTCCTGAGACCACATTCAGTCCAAGTCTTGATGTGTGGGCTGAGGTCAGGGAGCCCAGGTAATGGACAGGCAAGGTTAGACACGAGAGGGGAAGAAGGATTATTATACTCCAAGAAAAGGAAATAAGGAATGGATCACCACCGTGGCCAACTGGACTTTAACCCCACTGGGAACCCTCTGAATTGTTCCAGTGGGGGGCTTTTTATCTTGTAGTTTCCAACCCTCTCTGGTTGAGGGTCACTCCTGGGGTGTTGACCTCCCCAGCAACTACAGCAGGCTCTGTGGGCTCCACATGCCCTCGAATCAGGGACCGCCCTCAGCAGGGAAATCCAGGCAGACAAGGTGCAGGATGTGCAGGTGACGTCTAGGTGGCCACAGGCTTATAGGTAGTTTCCTACAGAAGCCACTGCCAGAACTCCACCTCAGGAAAACCCAGCACCTCACAAAAGCGTGTCTTTACATTTACAGAATAAATGACACTTTCCAAGCACTGCCTACTGGCTCAGGTGGCTTTTCAATTCTCCTGTGATAGACGTGGTACATGTGGGATGCTAATCTTTGCTCTAATTTACAGCTGGGAGAAAGTCACATAACCAGTTACTAACTCTAATTTGCAGACTTGATGAACCTCGTATAACTAAAGATCTTAACATTGTATGTTCAGTTTACCATTATAATTGGAAAAAGAATATTCTAAGCAGAAATGTTGTTTTGCTTTCAGTGAGTGATATTTTCTATAATATTTAGAGCAATAAATATGTGTGGGATGCACTAAAGCTTAGACAGGGGTTAGAGAAACACTGAGCTTCTCTGGTAGCTCAACTGCTAAAGAATCCGCCTGAAAATCTGCAAGCATGAGACTCAGGTTCGATTCCTGGGTAGGGAAGATCCCCTGGAGAAGGGATAGCTACCCACACACCAGTATTCTTGGGCTTCCCTAGTGGCTCAGATTGCAGAAGACCTGAGTTCGATCCCTGGGTTGGGATGATCCCCTGGAGGAGGGCATGGCAACCCACTCCAGCATTCTTGTCTGGAGAATCCCCATGGACCAAGGAGCCTGGTGGGCAAAGAGTCGGACAAAACTGAATGACTAAGCATTGCATAGAGTGTTACCTTAAGTAGCAAAGCATGTAATACTTCAAAACTATTTTGTAATTTTTAAAACTGATTTCCTAACAGCTTTTTGGAAATCCATCTGGTTCCTGGCGTCATCTGTCTCAGTGTGCCTGTGCGGTGGGCTTAGCTGCAGTGACACCCATGTAGAGGGTCTGCCACTTTCTGGCCCCTCACAGGATCCTGAGACCCAAACGCTATTACTTTTTCAACGTCTGTGGGAGCTGGTGATGGACAGGGAGGCCTGGCGTGCTGTGACTCATGGGGTCGCGGAGAGTCGGACATGACTGAGCGACTGAACTGAACTGAACTTTAATTTATGTAAAATTTTTCTGGGCCCTGACAAGATTTTATTGTTAATAAATATGACTTAAAACAGGAACCATGGATATACCATGGAAACCTACACTCTTGGTTCAACAGATTAGAGAAACAATGAATTTTCATCAAGAAGGACCTAAATGCAGGTTGCTGGCAATGAAAATTAAGGTTTGTCCTGATCAGAGACAATGACTGTGCTCTACCACCCATTTAGATACGCTTCTCAAATTAATGATTGCTTTATGCCTGCATTGTGCCAGCGAAAGAATGTCACCATCTGGCTTTATAAGGATTAAGTCACTAGCCACTGCCACTGCTGACCTTTAACACATTCTGAAAGGAGATCAGGCAAAAGATCAGAAATGAGGCACTCTGTGCTCTGGGAACACAGACAGAACAGGCCTTCACAGAGTGAGATATTTCCAGGAGAAAATTTTACGAATGTAATTTCTTGCACTTTCTCATACTTAGACAAGTACTAAAATCATTAACTGAGATGCCCGTTCTCTTACGACTAGCAGCAACATTCTAGGTGATGTGTGCCTGGTTGCACGCACCCCTTCTCCAAAATCACACTCAGGCCAACCTCCTCCCTATCTCTTTGGGGCAGTTCCTCACAACTACCCAAGAGACCATCTCCCAAGATACCATCCTTAGGAAGTCCCCAAAGAAACTGAAATTCGCAGCTCTCACACTGTGCATTGTTATTTCAGTCGACTATTGGGAGGAAAAGTTTTCCATGGGGGAAAGTGAATGAGGCTGCAAGGCTCCAACAAAAGAGATTTTGTAAAAATTCCCAGTTCAGAGATGGAAGCAAACTTTATGTAAAACCTGACTTGCTATTTAGAGCCTTCCAGCATTACAAACGTGTGGGCCTGCTACCACCATTACTGTCTTAGGATTGCAGATTTAGAAGTGATTCATGCAGTGTCCTGGAGGGAGGGGATAGCTCCTGACTCCAGGTGGAGGGGCCAGGACTGAGTCTGCAATGAGGGAGGCCAGGCTGGAACTGCCTCCTCTTCTTTCTGCACAACAGGCAGAGATTTTCCAACTCCGTGAATATAGTGGAAGACTTCAGAGCAAGCCCAGCCAGTCTGCCCTGTGTTCAAAACCCCGGTCAAAGAAACGCCATCTCCAGATCCTGTTCCAATATTATTTATTCTCTCTTCTGGACATGGACCCTCAGAGAAGGCTGAGTGCCTCTACTGAGTGCTTGTAAAACAGTTTTGAAAATCAAGTTTGGAAACCAGCCCCACAGCCTGCCAGCAACACGACCTCGAGAAACTGCTTAGTTTCCTCTTAGGGTCTTTAGGATCCCTCCTACATGATCAGCATGGTACCCAGCCCACATGATCATAAAAACACAAGCACACTGTTGGTTTGCAAACTGGCCCCCATACACAGAAAGCAAGGAGAGAATAGAGGAAGAAGCAGACCGCCAATCGGTAGGTGGCAGGTTTAGCAGGCAAGAGAACTTATCAATGAAGATTGTCATGGACAGCACAAGATTAGTGGATCTCCACCCCCATGGGCCAGAATCTTGTTAGAGGCTTTAACTGGGTTCAGTCACGTATTCACTCAGTTCAGTTGGTCTTGACAGCATCTTACTCTCTCAAGGTCACATCCTTGTCACAGCTGCCAGCATGGGAATAGTAAGCAGCATGGACATTCCAAGGAAAAGGAGGGGATGAGGAACCTCCTATCGCTGAGATATAGCTCTGCAATCAACCAATGATCTCCTCTCCGTGATCCCCTCGGAACCATTGCTGAATTTTGGCTCTGCACCATGACAAATCCACAGCAAATGGTTGCAAATTTTAGCCATCTTTTCAACCTCAGAAACTCTCCTTATGCTTAACTCTGGGCAAATGAGAGCTTCTGAGAAATCCTTTGAGCTGGACACATCACCCGAGTGACGTGGTTGCTCTCTGAACTGTACGGCAAAACCCTCACAATGGACTTTTAAAGATGAAATTAGGTGGGATGAAGGGAGAGAATCCTTACATTCTTTCCCCCGAGCCCGGATGAGACGTACTGCTTTCTGCTTTACTCCTCTGGGCCTGTCAGCTGTTCCAGGACAAGGGCAGAATTTACAAACCCAGGAAAACTTGTGTCACTATGACAGAACAAATCTGATCTCTGCCTTGACAGAAGCCTTCGGCAAACTGCCTCACCCTGAGCCTGTTTCATCAGTGGTAAGATGGAGCTAATTAATGGTACCAACTCTAAAGGATCGAGATGATACATAGAAAGTGCTGAGCACAGTGCCCAACTCTGCACCCACAAATAAGTCCCGGGTACCAGCATGTCCAACATGTTGTTTTGCTGGAGCCAATTAACTTCCTTCCACTTTCACATCCTTACGTAATTTGCCAAGTGCCACGCCAAACACAAGGACTGCCCTACTTCACTGGATGGGACTTGATCATTTTACTTTCTCGTGCTTTTTCATTTGGTTGGTGGTTACGGGACTGAAGTGTAAAACAATGCTGCTTCTGTTCTAGATTCTATTGTCACTTACTGTGTGAGCACCAGTGGTATTCTCTTCTGCAAAACATGGGTGCCGAATACTAGGTGACTCCTAAGTTCCCTTTCAGAGCTAAATTTTCTTTCCTAAATATGAAATGAAAATGAAGGTGGAAGTGTTAGTCACTTAGTCTTGGCTGACTCTTTGCAACCCCATGGAATGTAGCCTGCCAGGCTCCTCTGTCCAAGGGATTCTCCAGGTATGAACACTGGAGTGGGTTGCCATGCCCTCCTCCGGGGATATTCCCAACCCAGGGATTGAATCCAGGTCTCCTGCTTTGCAGATTGCTTCTTGACCATCTGACCCACAGGGAAACCCTAAATATGACATGGAGAAAACAAATACCACAAAGTTACAGCACTTTTAAGCTTACAAAACACTTCTGCATTCATTCCACCTCATTTCATCAAAATCCAGTTGTCCCCATACAACACAGAGGATACCCAAGTTCACTGGGGCAAGGTGACTAGCTCAGAGGCTTCTAGCATGTGCCGAGAGAGCCAGAGTCAATCCTTTAAGTTTTCTGTTCCCCAGACCCCATGCTCTTTCTGCTATATTCCTTTTCTTTAAAAATAATAAAAACTGATCTG
Organism: Moschus berezovskii; assembly: GCF_049115385.1. Taxonomy (NCBI): domain Eukaryota; kingdom Metazoa; phylum Chordata; class Mammalia; order Artiodactyla; family Moschidae; genus Moschus; species Moschus berezovskii. Next base: position 78,318,506 of record NC_142471.1, read on the forward strand.
AAAGGCTATATAAAATCCACACACAACTTTGACAAGTTTTCCTTTTCCTAGATTGAGGGCTGAGAACCATCCAGATGCCAAGCTTTCTGGTACAAGTCACACAGTGCAGGAGCTACGCTGGCATCTACAGATGGCAAATAACGGCCATCCTGTGGACATCACAGGTGCTGTGGGTAACACAATGCTTTATATTTGGAGGTCAGAATTTTACTAGCTGGGTGTGTACCAGACAGACTGTAAGGTGTTTAAAAAGGGAATAAATAGGACTAAAATTAGTGAATACAGGACTAAACATGAAAAGACCAGGCTTCAAAATTAATATCCAGTTAAAGACAGGGAGTGGCTGTAAAAGTGGGCATTTTGCTTTGATCAAGGGAAGGCCATGTTTCTTGCTGTTGGCAGCAACAAGAAAGTTGCTAATGCAACGGAAAGAACGAGTACACCCAAGGGTGAGGGCACAGCCATGGCAACACCACCCCAGAGGAGACCAAAGGGGCCAAAGCACAAAGTGCAGATGGAGGGGCTGGCACAGAACAGATGGGAGGGCCCCGGGTGTTGCTCGGGTCCACAGCTCCATCGTGCACTGTCATGGACCCCAAGGGCATGGCTGGTGTCGGCAGGCACCCACTGAACACCCTTTCCAGGGGGCCACTGTCGACAGAAGGCTGCATCTGAGCAATCCAAAGCATCCACTGAAAACAGTGCTCCAGTAAAGAACTTGACCTATTTGTCAAAAAAGTAAACTATTTTGAGCAACTATTATGAACTAGTGGGAAAAACCCAAGACTTCCATTCATACTTTTATAAACAAACACATTAAAATGATAGAAGCACCATGTTTAAAGGAATATTCACAGAAACCCAAAGAATATTTCTGTGATGTGAATATTTTACTGAGAAGGGCAGTAGCTAAGCTGTAGGTATCTACAAACCCAAATGCTTGATCAAATTTGAAGAGCTCTGGCTCAATAATAAAATCATGCATTGCAGGTTCACAAATTTATTTAAGATTGTTTCCTATAAGCATTTTAATCATGGTCTATGTGAAGTCAAACAAGAAGTGTTTGTATAATGAATTATGTAGGGAACTTTTAACTACAGATACAAGACATCAAGAATATATTCACTTTTTGGTTTATTAAAACAAAGCTACATCTCTGTGCTTATTACAATATATTAACAGGCGTAAAAATCAATCCACATTTCCAATCAGTTTCATTCACAACATCACACCATGCTATTTTATGGTACTTTATAATCAATCTTTTTACAACAATCTAACATTTCTTTGTACAACAGGCAAACAGTTTAACACCTTCCATCAAGGCATTTCAGAACTTCAGATGTTTAGAAATAAAGTCAAAAGTCTCTTTCAAATGCCATCATTTTGTATTACACTGAAATGCCAGATGCCAAGTCTCAAGTTCCTAAAATGAGTGCTTTAAAAAACAGATTTACATCCAAATTAAGTCTTATAGACCTCAGCGGTAGGTCCTGTCATTTCTAAACACTAGAACTATTTGTGGATAAAAAGCTGCGTTTGATTGTGCAATATCTTCTGCTAGGTCTGACTTAAAATCTTAATTTTTTACCCCAATTAATTCTAGTGTTAATTTTGCTCCTTTCAGTTAAAAACCCAGACACATTGAGGGCTGATCTTTCATCAAAGAGCTCTGACTACCTATATGATAGTTTTCTGTGCTTACTGTCTCCAGGGGAGGAAGTACACATTCATTAAACACAATGTTTGATCGTACAAAATGCACACAGAAATGCCTCTGTACCACCTGGCAGTTATGGTCTTGTCCTCTTACAGAAATACATAACATAGTGTTTCCCAAAATGTTTTCTGTGAACCTCAGGAGAGGTTCATAGGGGTGTTCCAAAGGGGAAAAAGGCTCTGGGGTCACAGATTGGGAAATGCTGGGTTAATACAGGCTTGGTACCGGCAGGCCCTGAGCCCTTACTGTGCTAAAGTGCACTGTGAGTTTCTAGGAATGAGGGTTCATGTGCAAATTAATTTTACCAGCAACACTTTTTCTACAAAACACCTAAGAACATCTCATAGAGCACTCATACGCACAGAGAACTCTGGGAAATGGTTTGCTCCTCAGATTGGAAATTCCACAATCTGAGTTTACATTCACTGCGGTCCCTGATGCGTTTTCTCCACTCACCCTTGTGACTTCACGAGATTTCACAGACTCGCAGTCCTTTCTGTTTCTAGTTCTACACACCTCATGCTACTTCCTCCCTTTTCTCTTAAGAGTGAAAGTGCCTTCTTCTCTTTTGAATTTCTTAGGACTTTCTCATTTTGAAAGAGTGTAGCTTCATATTGCTATCATTGGATCTTTTTGTTTGCTTTTTAACTCGACTCACAGTCTGTCTTCCCCTGGAGGGCATGCATTTCAGTATTATAGAAATGCAGTAAACGGTAATAAATTATTTACAAGCACCTAGTTCGTTTAATCTTAAATGAAAGCCATTCACTTTTGGAAAACAAGGAGAATAAATCTTTTAGCAATACAGTGGTATCTGGAAGCCTTACTGGGATGATGGATGTTTGTTCAGTAATGAGGCACTAAAGAATAAGCTGTGCTAAAATTAACTCGAGGGTGAGCTTGTCTGGATGAGCAGAACTTTGGTTGAGATATGTCTTCCTTAGAAAAGGTTTTCAAAGCACCAGTTAATTACAGAAAGCATGCATATTTATTCTCACAGTGAGTTAAGTGGTGAGAGAGCTAGCAAATCATACATTGCATTCCCCAAAGCATCTGAGTAGATTTCTAGAAAACAAACCAACTGAAAGGGAAAATAGAGCCAGAGAAGCCATTGCTCCCTACTCAGGCTGTCGAAGCAGCAGCTCTTAGTGGAAGTCGCAGGCGGGGCAGCAGAGTCCACAGGGAGGTCAGTCCCAACCTTGACTTAGACAGTCTGAGTAACCCTTGGTCTATAATTTCATGGATGAGTAAAAAAGCCTAGTGAAACGTTTGCTTACCTAGATAAGGAACACACAAGGGGATAAATAAGCCTCCCTGGCTGTTCCCCAAAACACAGAGCTCAATCCTATTTAAGATGTAAAATGGAATGTAACACAGTGAAGATCCCACTCCACATCAGAGCTGCTGCAGCACTGACAATGGCTTAATGGGATGTGAGCTCCTATTAAGAAAACATGTTTTAAACGCAGAATTTGAGAAGAGTGGAAGAAAATCACAACAGCATGGCATTATTGCTCCGAGTTTCAAAAATTTCATACAATGTGAAATACCGATCAGTATTTTTCCCTCTCTCAACACACACAGAATACTCACAAGACATTATTAGTGTTTAAAATTCAAGCTGATAAAAGTATAAACTTAATTCTCAGTACCTTTCTATTAAATTATAAGATTACCTGCAGTATTTGTCAGGAAAAATTCCTAATTCCATAATACCATGGAGAGAAGAAGAAATAGTCAGCTATTAGAAAACATTTTATATCACATGATCTTTCAGAAATCACCATCATTACCACAATTAGCAAATAATTATGATCCCTGCTCACAAAAAAGGCACCTACCTGTTATGAACAATTTTTCATAATTATTTGCCACTATATGGCATCAGGGTTTAGGAAAATAACCCACACACATTTTAAAGAACCATGGTTTTCTTTTTCTCAAAGTTAAAAAAATCTACAAATGCCTCTAACCATCTGCCAGTCTGCAGGGCCATCACATATGTGATGTACCACCCACAGGTGGTATTCTACCCAACTTGAGTGGGTACCAGCCACTCAAAAGTGTGCAACCAGTCTGCAGAACATAAGAGGCCTGGGTCATGAGTCTGCAGCCAGAGCACTTGACACTAACACAGGCGATCAGGTCAAGCTAATAAATTAGGACAGTTGCTACCTCCAAGAAACAACTGTACCTGAGAAGCAGGTACTACCTGAGGCAGGAGGTGGGGGGAGGTGTGGCAGGGAAGGGACACAGCCATAAAACAGGAGTTGTTCCTAAATACTTGCTGGTCATTTAAAACTCAATGGCACTTTTTCACTTGAGCAAACATTTTCAAAGTCAATTTTCCGGCGAAGTTTATCTTGAATTTCACCAGCCAAATTTATTTCCTAGTACGAGCTGATTGGTCAGATTACCTCTATTCCTGATCTAAATTAATATTGTGTTTTCACTTAGCTCTTAAAACACTTTCTATACCTGACTACAATGGACAGCACAGTGACACCTATGTGTTAGAATAGCCCATTCATTTTTAAAGCACTTTACAAGGAAAAAAATGTTCCCATTTAACAGTTAGCTATAATTGACATAGATAAAACCAAAATAAAAAAGGAAAAAAAATGAAAAAAACAAAAAACAGTGAATGGATGACGCAATTATTTTTAAAGGAAGCATTAATCAATACATATACCAACAAATTACCTGACAGCATTAAGTGTACTAAACAAGATTCAGTTTTAGAATCAACTACATGTGTGTCCATCACAGTAATAAGTCCCTAACTGTTATATTTAGAATATAAATCTTTAATAAACTCCAAAATTTCATTTTGCAATCTATTGATCATGAACTGCAAACGGAGGCTGGGGCCCCCATGGGTGTGATCTGTAGGCTGTTGTGTCACCTCAGTGTCCAACAATCACAGATCACGGAGGGGAGAAGGCACTTGTCTTCCAGAAGGTTGCATCAGGACAGGTCAGGCCCTGACCACACGATGGCACCGTCCACTCTCGTGCCACAGGCGGAGCCTACAAGGAACTGGTCCCACCCCCTTCACTTGCCAGAGGTGCCCGAAGTTACCTACAGCACCACAAAACTCAGAATATATTCCAGGAGTTTTTGCCGGTTGCATTGAGGTAGAAAAGTGCTGCTGAGTTCTAAAACAGACACTCTCTTTTGTTTGGTCTCTTTGAAAACCTAGGGAGAAAGTTTAGATTAAATTAAAGACAAACAAAAAAGGGTAAGGGGGCGGGGAGCCATCTCTGTCACCAACCCTTACTTGATGTGCAGTAAGGCACATAAAGCCATACCCAGGCTTTAAGAAAATGTACATGTAGGGTGTGTGTGAGCGCAGGGTAGGAAGGTTACGGGGATGGGGGATTATGCGGGCAGGTGTGGGGCTTACTAATGTACTAGATTTCAAATTTTATGTTAGAATAAAGTCACAGAAGAGTTCCTTACAAAGATCACTAGTACCTCCATGGAACTCATGTCCCAAGTAATTTGTGAAGATAAAGGATACCTGAGGATAATTCTAGCAATACTGGTAAAAACACAAGAAAATAACTGAAAATCATATGGCATAATTAACATCCACACCAAAACTGCAGTAGAATCTTGAAACACATGGACACCTTCATTTAGGATGAAGATGAAAACCAGGACAGTTTTGGAACATGCAAATAAATCTGTACGGAGGGGCCTCACCTTCAATATGCCCCTCCTCCTCCCAATCCCCAGAAATGCCTGCATGATTAATTCTGCATAAACGGCTTCTCTCAGGGTCCAGCCCAACACAAAGGTGACTCAGACAGACTAGATCTAAACAGAGAGAGGACAGAAGTGAACACACGCTCTTATACCATAAGCGGTGGACACTCACCCCGATATCCTTAAACATTTTCACAGCGTTCTTCACAAGACAGTAAGTGGCGCTCTCAGCTGTGGAGAAAGAATCAGGTCCTGTCAAATGTTTAGGCCCAGGGACAATGAAAACCCCAATATCCACGGGAAGAGAGTGTAGGAGGCTGGGAGGAGGTCAGAGCAAGTCTGAGGACTGCACCAAGCTCCCTTTTCTACCAGTCGCCTGTGAGGCCACAAAGGCTCTGCTCTTTCTTTAAATTTACTCTGTCATCTTTTGGGGGCAGGGGGATGGAGAGAGGGGTAGGGAGAGAAAGAGAAAAAGGGAGGGAGGAAGGGGAGGAGGCAGGGAAGGACAGAGAGAAGAGGAAGGGAAAAAGAAATGCCCAAAACATCCATCTTGAAGGCTTTTTGTGAGACTCAAATGAGCCAGAATGTAGAAGATCTTTTAAACCGTGCAGGAATGCACAGCTGACTCCTACTGCAGTGGAGCCAGAAACAGCGCAAGCCCAGAGGTCAGCAAAAAGGACCTCGAAACCCAGGCTGCCCTTTAACTAGCTGCATGATCTGGAATAGCGTCCTCATCTCTAAAGTGAGGTGATTCTGGGTCATGATCTCAATCTAGAGATACAGCTATAGATGGACCTATACATCTCTCTATATACCAATCTGTAGAGTTCCAGCTATCCCTAGATAAACATCTAGTGATCGATTATCTCTAGATCCCTCATGGCTTTAAAAATGATTGAGTCAAAGTAGCTGCAGTCCTAAAGCATAACTGTAGAGAATGCTACTCCCACCTCAATCACACCTTTTCCATAAGAGACAGAACCAGGTGCCGGCCAGGGTGGGGCAGGCAACAGAGGCACACACTGCTGCTGGGAGTTCCCGGCTTTAGCACTCGGAACCGTTGGACCACACCTACTAATGCCAAACACACCACACCCTGCGAACAGGCAATTCTCCTATACAGGCCAACATAAATGAGTCCATTTGTTCACCCAAGGACACACTCAAACATGTTCACAGGAGCACTATTCAGAGGAGCTCTGAACTGCAAAACCCAAATATTTATACAGTTCAGTTCAGTTCAGTTGTTCAGTCGTGTCCGACTCTTTGCGACCCCGTGGACTGTAGTCTACTAGGCTTCTCTGTCCATGGGATTCTCCAGGCAAGAATACTGGAGTGGGTTACCGTTTCCTTCTCCAGGGGATCTTCCTGACCCAGGGATCGAACCCGGGTCTCCCGCATTGGAGGCAGACCTCCAATATACAGTGGTATACTACAACACAACAAGAATAAACAGCTACATGCAACAACATGTATGAATCTCGCACAATGTTAGGAGAAAACTGCCAGACATGAGTATATAATCTGCGTAATTCAATTTATACAACACACCCGAAGAGGCAGTAGGAGCAGTCCATGGAGTGAGAGGTCAGAATAATTTTGCATTCCTTTTTTCCAGCTATCTGCAATAAGCAGATTCCTGTAGTCAAAAACGACATAACTTTCAAAAGAAGCCAAGAGAGGGGCACACATACCATACACGGCAACCCTCCTCTCTGTTCTCGTGATCAGGTATTTGTGCAGCTTCTGCAGGAATTCAGGCTCAGGAACGGGACCGCTGAAGTTGTGAATGAAGATGGCGGCAGAGCTGTAGGCCTCCAGCAGAGGCCCAAGGAGCCTCTGCAGGAAGGTGATGAACTGCTGGTGCTCCTTGGACTGGCTCACCTGGGAGGAAGAGAGTGGGAGACCCAGTTGTGATGGGGACAGAGGCACGTCCTTGAAGCACCAGCAGCTCAAGAAGACGGTCCATCACTGTCCCACAGAGAAGCAGCCTACTGCTCCGTGGGCTCAGAATCGCCCCTGGAGATGACCGCTGGTTTTGAAATGTGTTCTTTATTGTAACAGGTGATTTTCATAGTATTTGAGGTTTACGTTCATTGAACAGCTGCCTAGAAAAAACCGGTTGTACTTGAACGACATAATTATGACATACTGTCATCACTGAAAATGGCTGGTCCCCAGGCTGGACCCTTTGAAGCCTGGCTCAGGAGTCACTCAAGTGCACAAAAGGCCACATGCCAGACCCCTGACATCATCTCAGACCCTCCCAGCCCTCATAGCCCGCCACTCCCACGTGGTCTCTGGCCCACAGTCCAGCACCACAGGAAAAGGTGGTGCTGGTGATGGGGTGCTCTGGGAAGTGGGGCTCTCAGTGTCCCCAAAAAAGTGCACATTCAGATAAGCCTCCCTGGGGCAAGATTACTGCCCAATTTTGAAACTAGTTATACCTAAAAGGAAAAAACCCCAAAAGTCACTTGGACTCTGCTGACTCTGTATGCCTATGTATGTCTGTGTGTCTGTGCATGCATGCATGCATGTATGTGTGTGTGTGTATTACCCCACTGCAAAGAAAGCAATCCACTTAGGGTATTCAGAAAAGTAGGGTCATTATTACTAATTGCTAAAATTACAAATTAGACAAAATCGCTTTTTCTAAAGCAGGGACAATCAATCTTTTAAAAATCATATTTTCTGATAGGATTTGTTTAAATGAAGGCAAAGAGCTTGATGTGTGAAATTCTGGGAGCGATGGCAAGATGGAACACGACTCAAACAGTGCAACTGGGCCAGCGGCAGTGGAACATGAACGACTCCTTTCCCTCACCTGGCACGGCACCGCCTTGCCTTGGTGATGCCTGAACAGAACCTCTGCCTCTTCAGCAGTGAGTGCAGGGGTGGCCAGCGGTCTGCACCCGTGCACTCTGGCGAGGGGGTCATGACAGGTATCATCTATGACGTTCATCTTCCTGAAAGTTGAGACTCTTGTCTCTTCTTCCATTATCTATACCCCAGACTGAATCTTTTCAGGTATTAATTCAATTCAGTTTCAGTGTCTTAACTGGGCAGGAAGTACCACGGCCAGTTTGTGAGCTCTCTGAGTACGTCACCAGAGTCCCAGTTTTTAAGCACCTTGTCAATCTGTGGCAACCTGAGCCAACTCAGCACTGTGGTGTCCACCCAGATTCTTCACCCAAGTACCTTCAGGTAGCAATCTCGTTGCTCCTCACCAAAATCGCTGTCTTCATCTTCTTCATCACTTCTCCAAGACAAAGGTTCCGGAAGCTTCTTGTCCCACTGCTGCTCGGCAAGACCAGGACTGATATCTTCCTGATCGTCTTGCTATGTCAGGGAGATGACCAACAGTTACTAAATATGCACAAGCACACAAACACCCGCCCAGCCGGACCCCAAAGTCGTCCTCTCTCATGACCTCCCCTACTCTGTTCTGTCCAGCCATTCATGACATCAATCCACCACCCTCTCCAAACCCAAAATCACTTGGGAGACAGCAGGGGAGGAAAGATGAAAAGAAAGAGTGAGGGTGAAAGCTACCAGACACACCAATTAAAGTACCATCAGCTCTGCTAAACTGGTATCTATTTTCCCAGGCCACATCCTTTATACAAAAGCTGCCAAAATTAAAACAAAATCTCAAAGAAGAAAAATGCACACATGAAAGCAACAAGCACATGGATATGCAGAAGATCTGGTCTTGGAACACAGGCTTCTGGATGCCATGGAACCAAGTCAAGATACGCTCTATGCAACAGCAGTTACATAAAAGGAAGCAAAATAATATTAAACCATTCCGAAAGACATTTACTCTCCCCATGCCTATTCTTCCCATCTCATTGGACATGACTCTCTCTATATATACACACACACACACACACACACACACACACACACACACATCAAATGGAATCGTTGGTAAAGCAGGTGGTAGAAAAGATAATAAAGAGCAAGAAACTAAAGGCAAACAAAGGCAAGCTCGTCTTCTTACCTCCGCCACTATAAGAATGCCATACTGGATAAACCTGCCCACTGTTTCATGGCAAATTTGGTAAAAGGTCTGGCAGGGCTGCAAAGAAAAGGCATTTCAGTGTAAATGTCATGGTCTTCCACTTATTTTTTTTAAAGACAGAAGACAGCGTACAAAGTGGCTGCCAAATACTTCCATGGTATCACCTGCCTCACTCCACTAGTCAAGCACTAAGATTTCCGACGCCACCCTCTTGACAAACTCACACTGTGGACAAAGTCTGAGAAGAGACCTTGTTACCTGACTGGCAGAGTGCCCAACGAGGCACCACCTGCAGACGGAGCTCCTGAGCTGAGTCCCCCCGAGCCCCACCTCTCCAGTATAGTGCGGCCTCAGAAGGGCTATGTGTGCGGCCTCAGAAGGGCTACGTGTCCGGCCCCTACACCTATTTTTTTCCTTTATAAGACAATTTCCCTGTAAAATCTATCTTACAGTAAATGCTGTACACAAGGTGGTGCATGAGGAAATGCAATATGTATTCAAGTAATTTAGAAAAAAGCCCAATTATGAAAGACAACGTCCACCTTGAGAGCCTTATCTACCCTTTTCTCTCCCATCCTGCCCCCCAGATTCATGCGAAACAGGTTCCACAGCAGGACACAAATATAACATATACAGACAATGCTGTGGAGGAGGGCTGTATTCCCAACACCTGTACTCAGAAATGTCCCAGGACACATTCCCATAAGTGGAAAACAACAGACTTTAAAATAAGAATTTTAGGTATTGATGACTTTGAGGGAAAAAAAACATCTCTCTATTGCTTAATACGTATGCCTCATTATAAATGTCTAGAAGTGTTTAAATATAACATAAATGCTCGTTAGTTCTGCTGGGCCTTAATTTCCCCATTTGGAGGAGGGGCTGAGCAGATGAGTTTTAAGACTGTTTCTGATTCTCATCTTCTAGGATTCTCTCATCTATGGGTGGGCATGTTAACCATTTACAAACCCCTGACCCAGTGGCTTACGCATGATAAGAGGTTCTGTGCCTCTGGATCTGAGTGACGGAGAACGCTGAGCCCTTGGAGCCAGCACAGCACAGGAAGGGTTCTCTGGAGCACTGACCCCAAGAGCAAACTAAGACAGTAACAACACAGTGGTCTGGTGGTCACTGAGACCCAGGAGGATGTGAAGCTTCAGTGATAGACCAAAAATTCTCTAAGAGGGAAGCATTTTGTTTTCATTAAGATGCTCAAGAATAAGAGAAGAGGAGACACTAAAGAGTCTTCACATACCAGAGAGATGGTGCCTTCATTGGAGAGCAGATAGCACAGGCTGGCAGCCTTGCGTACCAGCTGCTCCTGGCTGATCAAGCTGGGAGACGCAGGCCCTCCTGGGCCCCTCTTCTTCAGAACTGCGTAAAGGCTGCAGGCTGAGAAAGTAAAAGCGTCAGCGCAGCTGCAGCCTTAGGTCTCCAAGAAAAACCTTGGAGAGGCTCAGACTGGCTGGACTACCACAAAAGATCACTGATACATCCAAAATAATTTTCTGTGTTCACTGGAGAAATTTAAGTAAATCCCTTCAGAATTTACTTCTTCTGATTCCATGTGATCCCAACGCTGTCAAACCTTCAGAAGCTTCCCCTCTGCTCTCCGTCTCCTCTGCTCCCTCCACTCACTTCACTGCCACAAGTCTCACCTCACCTAGATTTTCAGCTCCTGGGCAGCAAGACATCTGGCCTCTCCTACTTGGTAAATCATGTAATACTATGTATACAGTAGTTCAGTTACTACTCATTGAATAGTAAATATAAAAATAAGCTATAATCAGTGAAATAGCAGATGACAATTTTCTTTCAAAACAAAACTATACCAACACATTCCCTGAAACAAGGGACTATCATCCAAACTGAAGTAGATAACATCACGTGCTTTTGGCCACTTGATTTGCAACGAAAATACTTCAGGGCCTGACATACCTATGATGGCCTCCATGATAAAGACGTGGAGCACCCCATTGCTGTAGAAGTTGAGTTCAAAGACTGATGGGATAGTTGTGCTAGGAGTAATAAAAAACTCATCGTTCTTGCTGGTGTGGGTGATTGTGATACAATTTCCCAGCAGCTGTATGGCATGCATGACTACATCTTCTGAATTTCCTGAGAAACCCAAGTCAAAATCACGAGCCAGGACTTCCTCCTTCATCACAAAGAAGTCTTCCACCAATGTGGAGAGGTCAATTCCCTATAAAAACAGACAGAAGTGGTCTCATGAGAACACAAAACCCACTTCTCAAAAGATGGAGAGAGTGCCCGAAGGATTTTTTTCCCCTTGCCTTGGCTTTCCTGAAGTTTGCTGTCAGGAGAGAAAAAAAAAAAAGGCAAAACACCAGAGTAAAGAAAGTTAGAAAAGTGGTTAAAAAGCTATCCTCCAGGAATGTCAAGATATTTCATGTCCAAAGCAAACTCTAGCCACAAAACATGATGTAGCATGTAAGATCTCAAAGGGAAAAAGCCACCTTCTGAAAAGAAGCAGTACTTATTTTTTAGCAAGAATTTCTCAAATTTCTTAGCGGGTATTTATATATTGGCACTACGTTTGGTGTTCAGAATATGACTGTGACAGAGACAGACATACAGTCTTTCCCATCACAGGGCTTAGACAAGTGTATTGTAGGAAAACAGAGCGCAAGTCCTAAATACAAGTCAAATAGCTTGGAAACCATTAGCAATCAGAATACTTTCTATGTGTCGATAGACATGCCTTATTTCCGTTAACTGTATTCCTCAAAGAATGCCTTACTGTCAGATAAAACAGTCTCTGAGGCTTTTTTCATATAGATGTCTTCCTCCATTGTGTTGTAAGCCCCTGTGGGCAGAGTCCTTAGATCATTTTACTCTTCACCTCACAGGACTATGCTTCCCTGGTGGCTCAGATGGTAAAGAATCTGCTTGCAATGCAGGAGACCTGGGTTCGATCCCTGGGTTGGGAAGATTCCCCTGGAGAAGGGAATGGCTGCCCACTCCAGTATTCTTGCCTGGAGAATTCCATGGACAGAGGAGCCTGGCAGGTTACAGTCCATGGGGTCGCAAAGAGTCGGACACAACTGAGCAACTTTCACTCACAGGACTAGCTGGAAGGGAGCCAAATCTATCAGTGGACAAGCATCTGAAAAGCTGACAGAGCATTTCCCTGCTTTCTGTTGAACTCCAGTGACACTGCAGACATACCTGCCTGTGTCTGTAGAGGAGCAGACAGGCCACGATGTGTGTTGACATAATAGCACAGGACTTGCTAGCAGCTGGAAGGCAAACACAAATCTTTTAGTTGTGCTTTTTTAATATAGCTGAAACTTTTTAAAAAGTACCTAAATCTTAAAAAAAAAAAAAAAGTATTTTAATTAGGAGCATTTAAAACTATAAATGGCTGGATGGCATCACAGACTCAATGGACATGAGTTTGAGTGAACTCTGGGAGTTGGTGATGGACAGGGAGACCTGGCGTGCTGTGATTTATGGGGTCACAAAGAGTCGGACACGACTGAGCGACTGAACTGAACTGAAAACTATAAAAGTCCTCTACCATGTTTCTTATACCTGATTCACCAAAGGGAAATCACAATTTGCTCTGGACCAGTGGAAGTTCATTAGAGATCATTGCTCATATAATAGAATTCAGTCAAAGATAGGTCTACCCTCAACCCAGAAACCGATTTTAACTTCCTCTTTTCAACCTGGACCACAGGCAGGTCAGAGGTAGGAAGGAAGGGGACAGACAGACATCTGTCCATAACTCAATATTCCAAATTTGTAGAAATTTATAATCATATAAATCAAATATGAGAACATCTATGGAATAATCTAAGATAAAGACACCATTTGTGGGTTTTCTGAGATGATAATGAATTCATGAATACTTCATTCATAATTAATGTTATCTCCAGTGTTTAAGAAACAAAAAAGTTCCCAGTACCACATATATTTGGCTTTTAAAAAGTATATTTAAAAAGCTTTCATAATACTTGTTTTATAAATGGAAAATAGCACAAAACTGCAATAACAACAAAATATTTTTATAGACTAGACGGCAACCCATCTGGTCATCTGGGTAGCGGGTTTTATCTTTACTCTCCAGTTTTTCAACATTTAAGGATGTATTATTTTCAGCATTCAGGATTTAAGCAGAGACTCCACCAGACATCCTCAGAAAAGAGGATCTTGGTCCAGAGTAAAACAGTAGCAGCAGCAGCTAGACAGAAAGGAGCAAGATGCGGTAAGGATGCCTCCACACTGACAGCAAGTGCGGAGGGCCTAATCTGATGGGGAGGAGGCACAGGGAAGGGCGAAGAAATCCCAAGCTACTGCTGCTTCTGATCTTACAGCAGCCTCTACAACGTAATACAATGCTGCCGTTTGCAACGTAAGGATGGCTAATTCTGCGTGTAGCTCGCTCCACTCTGATTCACTCCCACTTGCATTATCAGTGTACAACCATCCCACTAAGAAGAGCAGAACCTCTTTAGATACAGAGCCAAACACCCAATGTGTAGTCCCCACAGCCAGAACAAAGCTTTACATGCAAAAGACACACAATATTTACCAAGTAAAAAGGATCACGAGGTCACAGCGGAAAGGGACGTGCAACCACAAACCTAGAAGCTGTACCACAAATGGGTTCAAAGAGACTAATTCATGAGTATCTACTAATTATCTGGCACTGTGTGAGATGTTTCATTCAGTTATCTCAAATCCTCTCAGCATGATCTTCCCTCTAATAACTTACTTAGTACCCTCTGTGTGTTAGTTCTAGAACCAGAAGTAGAATCTAACTTTGGCAGATTCCAAAACCTGTGTGGTTTGCACTGCATCACACTGAATCTGAACTACGGAATGAAAGAGTGGAATTCTACTCACTGAAGAGAATGTGCTCAGCCAGATGTGCAATCAATCTTCTTCGGCAGGACTCATCTGTTGCATTTCTGGACTCGTTAATGGATGTGTCTGTACCTTCATCAGCAGCATCACTGGGTCTAAAAAGTTTTTTGTTTTTTTTTTAATTAGACTTCTATAACCCCAATCTTTCACAAAGCAAATGACATGAGACACAAATGTAGAAAATACTTTAAACTACTATTCTAAATTTAAACCACAAAGACATTATTTCTATGAGTTGTTTTACTCAAAAATATACTTCATTATAGGCTTCCCTGGTGGCTCAGATGGTAAAGAATCTGCCTGCAATGCAGGAGATCCAGGTTCGATCCCTGGGTCAGGAAGATCCCCTGGAGAAGGGAATGGCTACCCACTCCAGTATTCTTCCCTGGAGAATTCCATGGACAGAGGAGCCTGGTGGGCTACAGACCATGGGGTTGCAAAGAGTTGGCCACAACTGAGTAACTAACACACACATACCTCATTATATTTAAGACACTGTCCTGAACACAACATGTTATTTATTTATGACTAAGTAATCTCTTGGTACATCACTTTCAGAACTCACTGGCAGAAAGAATGCATAAAACAAGAAGCTCCATTTTAAAACAGTTTCAAAAATTCGATATTTGAACATATAAAAAGAAAGGCTTAATATTTCTCTAAGTGACCGTTTGATGTGAATTCTGGAAAATTCACATAAACTCTTCTACATGTTACATGAATGGGCAATATGCATAAGCTAAACTACTACCAAAAAGAACTTTCAAGTATTCAAAAACAGAAATCAAATAAGAACTCATATATGATTCACAAAATCAGGATTTTAAGATCCAAATAATCAAAAACCTTCAAACACATTATTTCAAGATCCTTTACTAGACCAAGAAAAAAATTACTCAAGTGAGGAAGTAAAAACAAGAATATAAACATCCTTAAGAAAGTTAACCAATTTTTTCCATGTAATATAAGAAATCCGTGTGTGCTGAGTCACTTCAGTCATGTCTGACCTCTTTGCAACCCTATGGACTTTGTAGCCTGCCAGGCTCCTCTGTCCATGGGATTCTCCAGGCAAGAATACAGGAGTGGGTTGCCATGCCCTTTTCCAGGGGATCTTCCTGACCCAGGGATCGAACCAGTATCTCTTATATCTCCTGCAGTGGCAGGGCAGTCTCTTTACCACTGGCGCCACCTGGGAAGCCTGATATAAGAAATAACAGATATTCAGTTCAGTTCATTCAGTCGCTCAGTCACATCTGACTCTTCGTGACTCCATGGACTGCAGTGTGCCAGGCCTCCCTGTCCAGCACCAACTCACAGAGTTTACTCAGACTCATGTCCATTGAGTCGGTGATGCCATCCAACCATTTCATCCTATGTTGTCCCCTTCTCCTCCCACCTTCAATCTTTCCCAGCATCAGGGTCTTTTCAAATGAGTCAGTTCTTCGCAACAGGTGGCCAAAGCAATGGAGTTTCAGCTTCAGCATCAGTCCTTCCAATGACTGATCTCCTTTAGGATGGACTGGTTGGACCTCCTTGCAGTACAAGGGACTCTCAAGAGTCTTCTCCAACACCACAGTTCAAAAGCATCAATTTTTTGGCGCTCAGTTTTCTTTATAGTCCAACTCTCACATCCATACATGACCACGGGAAAAACCATAGCCTTGACTAGACGGACCTTTCCTGGCAAAGGAATGTCTCTGCTTTTTAATATGCTATCTAGGTTGGTCATAACTTTTCTTCCAAGGAGTAAGCATCTTTTAATTTCATGGCTGCAATCACCATCTGCAGCGATTTTGGAGCCCCCAAAAAATAAAATCAGCCACTGTTTCCACTGTTTCCCCATCTATTTGCCATGAAGTGATGGGACCAAATGCCATGATCTTTGTTTTCTGAATGTTGAGTTTAAGCCCACTTTTTCACTCTCCTCTTTCACTTTCATCAAGAGGCTCTTTAGTTCTTCTTCACTTTCTGCCATAAGGGTGGTGTCATCTGCATATCTGAGGTTATTGAGATTTCTCCCAGCAGTCTTGATTCCAGCCTGTGCTTCTTCCAGCCCAGCGTTCTTCATGATGTACTCTGCATAGAAGTTAAATAAGCAGGGTGACAATATACAGCCTTGATGTACTCCTTTCCCTATTTGGAACCAGTCTGTTGTTCTATATCCAGTTCTAACTGTTGCTTCCTGACCTGCATACAGATTTCTCAAGAGGCAGGTCAGGTGGTCTGATAGTCCCATCTCTTTCAGAATTTTCCATAGTTTGTTGTGATCCACACAGTCAAAGGCTTTGGCATAGTCAATAAAGCAGAAATAGATGTCTTTCTGGAACTCTGTTGCTTTTTCCATGATCCAGCAGATGTTGGCAATTTGATCTCTGGTGCCTCTGCCTTTTCTAAATCTAGCTTGTACATCTGGAAGTTCATGGTTCACATACTGTTGAAGCCTGGCTTGGAGAATTTAGAGCAGGACTTTACTAGCGTGTGAGATGAGTGCAATTGTGCGGTAGTTTGAGCATTCTTTGGCATTGCCTTTTTCTGGGATTGGAATGAAAACTGACCTTCTCCAGTCCTGTGGCCACTGCTGAGTTTTCCAAATTTGCTAGCATATTGAATGCAGCACTTTCACAGCATCATCTTTTAGGATTTGAAATAGCTCAACTGGAATTCCATCACCTCCACTAGCTTTGTACGTAGTGATGCTTCCTAAGGCCCACTTGACTTCACATTCCAAGATGTCTGGCTCTAGGTGAATGACCACACCATCATGATTATCTGGGTCATGAAGATCCTTTTTGTATAGTTCTTCTGTATATTCTTGCCACCTCTTCTTAATATCTTCTGCTTCTGTTAGGTTCATACAATTTCTGTCCTTTATTGAGCCCATCTTTGCATGAAATGTTCCCTTGATATCTCTAATTTTCTTGAAGAGATCTGTAGTCTCTCCCATTCTGTCGTTTTCCTCTATTTCTTTCTTTGACTTGATCACTGAGGAAGGCTTTCTTATCTCTCTTTGCTATTCTCTTGAACTCTGCATTCAAATGGGTATATCTTTCCTTTTCACTTCTCTTCTTCGCACAGCTATTTGTAAGGCCTCCTCAGACAGCCATTTTGCTTTTTTGCATTTCTTTTTCTTGGGGATGGTCTTGATCCCTGTCTCCTCTATAATGTCATGAACCTCCATCCATAGGTCATCAGGCACTCTGTCTATCAGATCTAATCCCTTGAATCTATTTCTCACTTCCACTGTATCATCATAGGGAATTTGATTTAGGTCATACCTGAATGATCTAGTGGTTTTCCCTACTTTATTTAAGTCTGAATTTGGCAATAAGCAATTCGTGATCTGAGCCACAGTTAGTTCAGTCTTGTTTTTGCGGACTGTATAGAGCTTGTCCATCTTTGGCTGCAAAGAATATAATCAATCTGATTTCAGTATTAACCATCTGGTGATAAATCTTACCTTGAGGGAAGTATAGTTGGCAACAATGCTTGCTCCAAAGAAAGTGGAGCAGAAACAGGTTTCTGACTTTGGCTTTCTAAATATTCCTGGGAAAAGTAAAACACAATCATTTACTCCCACTGTCTCATTTCCATAAACATATATAAAATATAACTTCATCTTTAAAAAGTAAAAAGGGAGTTAATAAAAATGAGCCATACTACTGATACATAACATGAGAAATACTATCTATAGCCTAAACTATCTTCAGAAGTGCAGAATGACTCATAGAATGTTGTTAAGCATGAAATCTAAGAACTGAAGCTCCAAAGACAGGATGATGCTTAAGCAAAATCATTTAAAAATTAAGGGCAAAATTTAACTTTTCTCACATCTTCGTGAAATTAGTTGGCATTCCCAATATTATTAACAGTGACAATTGACCAACCATACCCTTTTAAAGGAAATCTGACAACCCGAAGGTCATATTATATTCAAAAGAATCTCAATTCAAAAGCAAAAACAAGAGAAGCTCTGCAGCAAAAAAAAAAAAAAAAGTGGTAAGAAATGACAAGGTCCTTAACCAGAAAGCATATAGCATAGCAGTTAGACTGCCTTAAAATAAAACCAAGAAGTGGAACAGAACGAGAGGCAGGACCTCTGTGCCTTATCTTTGGGTTCCCAACTCCCCATCCTTGTTTCTCCTTCACCAACTTGAAAATCTTAAGAATTTAAAACTGCAGGACCTCAGAAATCCACCAGCCCCAGACTTCTCCATGGGGATGTCACTCTTCCTCTGAATATGTGAGTATTAGACCCCACTCAGTGGAACAGAGCATCACCCTGGACCATCAGTGTTACCCAGCTGTGAGACGTGTTTTTAAAAATATCTCCTAAAGCAATTTCAAAATATAACATATAAAATATTGATATATGTAAAGCAATATGCAAAATTCTCATGAATTATAAAAGCATTATGAAACTGGTGTTTCCCAAAGACAGACGTTTAGTCCCCTTTGTCAACAGGCATATTTCGGTGGAAAAATTCAGGAAATACTACTCTTGTCAGAGTCTTGTTCTACAAGAGAAGAAACTGAGGCCCTAACTCACATGGAAAAGAGGTATCAGAGGCTGGTCTGGAGCCCGGATCTTTCGACACTGAGCTAGACCAATGCTTCCACACAGCTTCATCTCAACAGACACTCACCTTTAAGGAAAATGGTTGTGCAAAATCCACTCTGACACATCCGTAGTTCTTTCGTAACATTCTGATAACGCCTCTTGCTATGCTCCAGAGGCTCTCATTCTTTTTGGGTTTTCCCTAGTTGGCAATTTTGAAAGAATAGTATGGTAAGCAATAAAGCTAACAAATATGCAAATATTATTATCCAAAGATAAAGTTTATGAATTTTTTTTATGGGAACTGAAGGTTTGTCTGGAAAAATAATGAATGAAGAAGGAAAATACATATCCATTTGCTGAGATCTGTCAGAAAATGTTGAGCACTCAAAGATGCTAAAAGATGTAATGATATCACTGGGAAGGTAATTTGGCCAATGAAAAAGGAAACATTTAACACAACTTCTTTTAATGCATTGTTTATATCATTTACAAAAATACAACTGCAAACTACTGAAGGATAAAGATGACATAATAGCCTGAAACTCTGTTCTGCAGTTCTCAGATAAAATCAAAGAGATCACCTTATTGTGATCTGATGATCATGATGGTCCAAATTCATAACATTAAGCAACCAAACACCAAATTCAGCCCCAGAGTGGCCTGTAAGCCAACTGTTCATTCAGTGAGAGTTTCCTGAATATTTAACATGCATAAGGCACAATGATAGCTGTAGAATGGACAGAGGACTCAGATATGACATCATCAGACCCCATCAGGGTGAGGGAGCATATGTTCAGGATGCACACAAGCAACACAAGGAAGGGGTCTCACAAGAGAGGGAAAGATAATCATCCAGGTCTATCACTTTATTTTTTATTAGGCGTCCTTGAGTTTCCAGTATGTTTTGAGCAATAAGCTTGATATAAGTACCATGACCAGGACTTTCACACTAAGTAAGAACAAAACTAAATCCCTCTGGAACTTGCACACTGCTGGGAGGAACAGTAAGTTGGTAAAGCCATTCTGGAAAACTGTTTGGCAGCATCTACAAAACTGAATGTACCTATGTTTTATGATCTATCAATTCCACTCCTAGGTACATACTTAACAAAATGCATACATATTGTCATCAAGAGAAAGGTTTAAGAATGATCACAGCCAAACCAGGAAACCAAACTTTTTTTTCAACAGTAGACAAATTGTATATTCATACACTGCAATATTACACAGCTGTAACAATGAACAAACTCTAACTATCTGTAATAAATTGTTGCTTGAGCAAAGGAAACCAGAGACAAAAAGTCCACACACTACATAATTCCATTTATATAATGATCAAAATCAGACAAGCCAATCTATTCTGTAGGAAGTAAAGATAACCGGCTACCCATGAGGGGACAGCAATGAGAGAAGGGATAAGGGGGTTTCTAGGGTTCTCGACCTCAGTGCCATTATGTAGATGTGTTCACTTTGTGCTAATTCAAGCTACATGTGTATGATGGATGCATTCTTTCTTAACTGTTCAATACAAAGTTCAACAAAAAAATTGCTGCCACTTTTCAAATTAACTTGTAGCTGTTTTGCCAACATGATCCCATGAATTCTTCAGGTTTAACTTAAAACTCTACACATAAGCAATAAGCCCTGGCTAGACCAAGCCACATGTACCCTTCCCAGGGCAAAGATGATAACTCAATATCAAGTATTCTTTAATTTCCCAACTCTGTGACTAAGGCTGGTGTTGACTAATCTAACCATGGCAACTCCTCCAAATCTAAGAAGACATGTTAGCACTACCAATCAGTGTGTGATAGGAGATGAAAGCTCAGCCTACCCGTGTGTTATAAAATTAGAGAGTATCAAGAATATTCTCAACTAATTCTAAAAGCACTTATCTAAAAGCAAAAGGCTAAAAGAGCAAAGATGACTTTTGTGCAGGTGGTCGTCTTACCAGTTGTTCGCCATTGTAATGACCCTCAATAATACGATCGTAGGAGATCCCAACAGGTATTATCAAGATGTCCGGGATGGTATTGGTAGAGAGAGTATCTACCACAACTGACAAAAGTCCTGCCCGAGCACAGGAGATTTTTCCACTTCTTGAGCGTGTGCCTTCCAGAAAAATTTCCAAGAACTGCTGCTGTCGAAGTAGCTCAACTATATGCTGGCATATAAGAAGAAAGGAAAACATTAACTCATGAACTCAGAATAAGCTAAGCAAAGTTAAATCTTAAAAACAAAAAACCCTTAAAACTTCGCTACAGACAAAATATTTTACACAAATAATAGCAAAAGAGCATTTCCAATGTTATATTTTGGTGACAACAAAAAGTAATCAGCAAACTCATACCCAAGCAATAATCACTGAAATAATTACTCATACAACTGTTTTTTTAAAATCTCAATCAAGTCTCTCTTTCTTCTACTATAATTGCTACCATAACAACTTTAAGGATAATTAGAGATCACACATACCCCATGGAGTAAAGCTCTATAGAGAATATCTTTCCGTCCATCTGGCGTCTCATCTAGCCTCCGTCGTATGAAAAAGCCTCCAAGCTTATGGATCAAAGTACTATAAATTTAAGAATGCATTAATTTAAACAAAAATGTAAAAAGAAGACTCAAATTCCAGTGTGGACATAAGCCACAGGTGTTGTTTGAAGTGCTGATTATGAAAACCTGGACATTACCCATATAGATGACACATTTCTGTCATTTACATTATGCATTAGCTTTCAGAATATCACTGTGTATAATGAAGCTTTGTTACATCTGTTATATGCCAAAGGAGTTTCCATGATATATTATCCTGCAAGGTGCTGGTACAGATTTTAATAGGATTATAAAATACTTCTCAATTTTAAAACCCCATCCAGGGTCTCAAGACACTGATCTTTAGGCATCCCCAAATTTTCCTATGGCACATTCACTTCAAGATGAATGTGATATTAAAAAAGCTCCTTTGGGGAAATTTTCTCAAATAAGTTATTTCTTAGAGAGTATCCCAGTGAGATAAGGATAAGTTTATCAAACTGGAACCAAGCATAACCATCCTCCCAAAGCATGAAATAAAAATTTGCTTCATTTATACACACATAGAACAAACAATTCTTAACAACCCCATGTTTCTGCCTACAAAACTGATGAATTATTTTGATAGGAGGCAGAAATTTTGCAATACTTGTCAACCTTTCCAATCTCAGAGCCTCCTCCTCTGTTCAAATACTGTAATATTAATATAAATATTAATACACAGTTTTGGCACCTTCTATAGCTGAAACTGCAATACTTTGGCCACCTCATGTGACGAGATGACTCACTGGAAAAGACTCTGATGCTGGGAAAGGTTGGGGGCGGGAGGAGAAGGGGACGACAGAGAATGAGATGGCTGGATGGCATCACCGACTCTGTGGACATGAGTTTGAGTGAACTCCGGGAGTTGGTGATGGACAGGGAGGCCTGGCGTGCTGTGGTTCACGGGGTCACAAAGAGTCAGACACGACTGAGCGACTGAACTGAACTGAACTGATAGTCAGCATAAGGAGGACAGTAAGATATCCCTAGAAAACTTAACATCTTTGAAAGTTAACTTAACTCTCTGAAAGTTAAACTTTGCAGAACAAATTCTTAGGGAGATGAACCATCCACAAAAATAACCCATCCTGAAAAGTGGTTTGTGACTGTACAGATTGACGTGTAACAGAAGAACACTGCAAATAAATAGGTCAGATTATTTAGAGTCTGTCTTGGCTGAAGGAATAATAAGCTAACGTCATAATAATAATAAGCTTAACAATAAGCTAATAAGAGGTCATGAAAAGTGAAGAAATTATCAGTGTTTATTAGGCAATTCCCAGAGATCCACCTTGAGAACCAATCCAACATAGAGGGAATGAGTACATAAGTTGTTCTGATTATAGAAGAGGCAAACTATCATGCGCAAGCCCAGATGAAACAGCCTTCTTCATGCTCAGTCTACACCTAAACACTTTTTTTAAAAAGTGCAAGTCGCTCAATCACGTCCAACTCTTTGTAACCCCATGGACTATACAGTCCATGGAATTCTCTAGGCCAGAATACTGGAGTGGGTAGCCTTTCCTTTCTCCAGGGGATCTTCCCAACCCAGGGATCGAACCCAGGTCTCCTGCATTACAGGTGGATTCTTGACCAGCTGAGCCACAAGGGAAGCCCAAGAATACCGGAGTGAATAGTCTATCCCTTCTCCAGCGGATTTTCCCAACCCAGGAATCGAACTGGGGTCTCCTGCATTGCAAGTGGATTCTTTACCAACTGAGTTATAAGGGAAGCTCCCTTTCAAAAAAGAAACATTTTTTTCGATGACCTTCTAATTCAACTTTCCAGGTTCCTTGATACTGGGAAGAGGTACCCATGAGAAAAAGCACAGATACTCTGATCCTTGGAAAAGCATGATACTTGGAAAAGTCTGTAGCATCATATCACAGTGGATTAGAGTTAGCTGTTTGTCTATATCCCCACTGTTTTATGTGAACTATTTGAAAGCAAGGACTACGCGTCTTGTTCACCCTTGCCGGGGGCACATGTGGGCAAGGATCGGCTGACTGCATGTGTGAATGGCTTCTCCTCACTCACGTGAGTCGGATGAGCTACAGAACTCTGAACTGAGGGATGAGGAAGGAACTCCTTGGACTGTGAGGCTGAGGATCAGACTCCCTGGCATGCAAAGCAGTGGCCGCCCCCTTGTGAGGCCCTGCCTGCATGACCCGCCAGCCTGCTCCCCTCGGGTCACTCTCCACACTCATCCTCCTCTCGCTCCCTATTCTGCACACTGCTGACCTGAGTGATGCTTTGTGCTCTGAAGCTGGAGACTAAACACTTCTCAAATCTATGGCCGCTTCGCTGAGAGAACTATTACACCTTTCTTTAAGCCTTCATCATCTTCTGTCTGAACCAACACAGTCAGAATTGATCTATAAGTGTTAGTTGCTCAGTCTTATTTGTACTTTCCAAATTTTCCACAATAAACATGCATTCTTTTAAAACAAAGCTAAAAATCCTAATGTCCTCATTACAACAAAGTGTATCTAAAGTTATAATAAAAAAATAAAAATTCAAAACATAATCTCCATACCTTAACTTTCAAAATAAGGTGATCTTACCTGAAGATCGGGATGTTGAGATTATTGCCTGAAGCAATGTACGGCGCTTTGATGTTATGGCAGAAGAGAATGAAAGTGAGCAGGAGATAGTCAATGTGTGATCTATGAACGGGCAGAAATATAAGCGGCAAATTCATCTAGCAAAAGGAAAAATGCCAAATTTAAAATTCAAATGGAAAGTTGAATTACAAATTCAAACACTAGCTAATTAGTGACTCATTCTGTAAAAACATTTTTCACTAAATAATAATGGCAGTTAATATTTCAATTATATACTATCAATTATATACAAATATACGATCAATTATATAAATACAACTGCAACAACGAAAAGAATCAGGGAAGGAAGACAGCAATCAAGAGTTCAAAGTGACTCTGTCATATATCTTCTTAGAGGAAGCCCTAATTATATAAAAAGAATGTAGGTTTTGGACACAAGGTTGGTTTGGTTTGAAATTCTAGGGAAATGACTTATTGGCCATAACTTGGGACAGTCTCTTAATCTATATGTGCCTTTATTTCCTCATTTATAAAATAAGGATTGTTCTATCTGATTTTCAGAATTATTGCAAGGTAAATTACAGAAGGAATCCTGCCTATTGCTGATAGGTCCTTCTTTACACCACTTATCCCCCCAAATACAAAGCTACTGTAGTTATCTCACATGGGGAAAACTTGCAAATGTGTGGGACTGCACAAGAGTATACAAAAAAACATTCCCAAAAGAATCCCAAAATCACTCTGCAAAATGTGGAGAAAAAAGAATAACAGATTCACATAATTCTTGCCTCAGTTGCAGCTTTAACCATCTCAAGTTGACCCTTGTGAATCTGAATATTCCAAAAGAAGCTGTTGAACAGTTTCAGCAGCACCCATCCAGTCAGTCTGAAAGGAAGTATACACATATTTATATATATATACACACATACATAGTTTGACAGCTATCTACCTAAACTTTTGAACCTAAAACCTAAGAGTGATTGTAACTGACTTCATGTTATGAGCACATGTGCATGTATATGTGTGAATGTGTACACCTGAACTGTGGACTTAAAGAACTGATTCTACATACAGAAACTACTCATAGAAGCATCCATTTGTCGTGTACTAAAATCTTATATTTTACTCTACTTGCCATACCTTATACTTCAGAAGCTATAGTCAAGCAAATAGTTAGGTAAGTAGAGTGATCCCATTACTGAATACAAATCACTCCCTTTAAGACATAAGCATGTGTAGAATCATCAAGAAAAAAAGAGGGTGGGCTCAAACAAATAAAATCAGAAGTGAAAAAGAAGAAGTTACAATCAACACTACAGAAATACAAAGGTCATATGAGATCACTACAAACAATTATATCCAAATACTGAAATGGAAAACCTAGAAGAAATGGACAAACTCCTAGAAATGTACACTCTACCAAGACTGAACCAGGAAGAAATAGAAAATATGAACAGACCAACTATCAGAAATGAAACATAGTCAGTAATAAAAAAAAAAAAAATACTTCCAGCAAACAAAAGTGCAGGACCAGGTGGCTTCACAGGTGAATTATGCCAAACATTTGCAGAAGAGTTAACACAAATCTTTCTCAAACCATTCCAAAAAATTGCAGAGGAACATTTCTGATTCTCCCTACTCTATGAGGGCAGCATCACCCTGACAGAAACACCAAAGACATCACAAAATAATAAAATCACAGGCCAGTATCGCAGATGAACTAGATGCAAAAATCCACAACAAAATATTAGCAAACTAATTCAACAATATAGTACATTAAAAGCACCATACACCATGAAAAGCAGAATTTATCCCAGGATGCAAGAATGATTCAACATCTGTAAAATCAATGTGATACATCACATTAACAAATTGAAGAATTTTTTAAAAATCATATGATCATCTAAACAGACGCAGAAAAAGTTCCTGATAAAGTCCAACATGCATTTAAAATTAAAAACTCCCAACAAAGTGAATACAGAGGGAACATACCTAAACATAAGAAAGATCATAAATGACAAGCCCATGGCTTACATCAGACTCAATGGTGAAAAGCTGAAAGTGTTTGCTCTAAGATCAGGAGCATAACAAGAATGCACTTTCCCACCACTTTAATTCAACACAGTATTGAAAGTCCTGGCCACAGCAACCAGAAATGAAAAAGCTATGAAAGAAATCCAAAGTGAAGACAGCCTCTTGATGAAGGTGGAAGAAGAGAGTGAAAAAGCTGGCTTAAAACTCAACAATCAAAAAACAAAGATCACAGCATCTGGTCCCATCACTTCATGGCAAATTGATGGGGAAACAATCAAAACAGTGACAGACTTCATTTTCTTCGGCTCCCAAACCACTGCAGATGGTGACTTCAGCCATGAAATTAAAAGACGCTTACACCTTGGAAGAAAAGCTATGACCAACATAGACAGCATATTAAAAAGAAGAAACATCACTTTGCTGACAAAGGCCCATCTAGTCAGTGAACAGTATCAAAAGGCGAAAAGATATGACACTGAAAGATGAACTCCCCAGGTCAGTAGGTGCCCAATATGCTACAGGAGAAGAGTGGAGAAATAGCTCCAGAAAGAATGAAGAGGCTGACCCAAAGCAAATATAACACCCAGCTGTGGCTGTGACTGGTGGTGGAAGTAAAGTCCGATGCTGAAAAGAAAACACTGCATAGGAACCTGGAATGTTAGGTCCATGAGTCAAGGTACATTGGAAGTGGTCAAACAGGAGATAACAAAAGTGAACATCAACACTTTAGTAACCAGTGATAGACCGGGAGCTGACTGTGGCTCAGATCATGAACTCCCTATGGCCAAATTCTGACTTAAATTGAAGAAAGTAGGGAAAACCACTAGACCATTCAGGTATGACCTAAATCAAATCCTTTACGATGATACAGTGGAAATGAGAAATAGATTCAAGGGATTAGATCTGAGAGACAGAGTGCCTGAAGAACTAAGGATGGAGGCTCGTGACACTGTACAGGAGTTAGTAATCAAGACCATCCCCAAGAAAAAGAAATGCAAAAAGGCAAAATGGTTGTCTGACGAGGCCTTATAAATAGGTGTGAAAAGAAGAGAAGAGAAAGGCGAGGGAGAAAAGGAAAGATATACCCATCTGATTGCAGAGTTCAAGAGAATAGCAAGGAGAGATAAGAAAGCCTTCCTCACTGATCAATTCAAAGAAAGAAACAGAGGAAAACAACAGAATGGGAGAGACTACAGATCTCTTCAAGAAAATTAGAGACACCAAGGGAACATTTCATACAAAGATGGGCTCAATAAAGGACAGAAATGGTATGGACCTAACAGAACCAGAAGATATTAAGAAGCGGTGGCAAGAATACACAGAAGAACTATACAAAAAAGATCTTCACGACCCAGATAACCACGATGGTGTGATCTCTCACCTAGAGCCAGACATCCTGGAACGCAAAGTCAAGTGGGCCTTAGGAAGCACGACTATGAACAAAGCTAGTGGAGATGATGGAATTCCAGTTGAACTTTTCAAATCCTAAAAGATGATGCTGTGAAAGTGTTGCACTCAATATGCCAGCAAATTTAGAAAACTCAGCAGTGGCCTCAGGACTGGAAAAGATCAGTTTTCATTCCAATCCCAAAGACAGGCAATGCCAAAGAATGTTCAAACTATAGAACAACTGCACTTATCTCACATGCTATCAAAGTAATGCTCAATATTCTTCAAGCGAGGCTTCAACAGTATATGAACCGAGAACTTACAGATGTTCAAGCTGGATATAGAAAAAGCAAAGGAAAGTGAAAGTCACTCAGTCATGTCTGACTGTTTGTGACCCCATGGACTGTAGCCCAATAGGGACCTCTGTCCATGGAATTCTGGAGGCAAGAATACTGGAGTGGATTGCCATTCCCTTCTCCAGGTGATCTTCCTGACCCAGGGATTGTACTTTAGTCTCCTGCATTACAGGTGGATTCTTTACCATCTGAGCTACCAGGGAAGCCCAGAGGCAGAGGAAACAGAGATCAAATTGCCAACATCCAGTGTATCACAGAAAAAGTAAGAGAATTCCAGAAAAATACTTCTGCTTCATTGACTACATTAACCCTTTGACTGTGTTGATCACAACAAACTGTGGAAAATTCTTAAAGAGAAGGGAATACCAGACCACCTCACCTACCTCCTGAGAAATCTGTATGCAGGTGAAGAAGCAACAGTTAGAAATGGACATGGAACAGACTGATTCCAAATTGGGAAAGGTGTACGTCAAAGCTGTATACTGTCACCTTGCTTATTTAATTTATATGCAGAGTACATCATGTGAAATATCAGGCTGGATGAAGCACAAGCTGAAATCAAGACTGCCGGGAGAAATAGTAACCTCAAGATATGCAGATGATACCACCCTTATGGCAGAAAGTGAAGAGGAATTAAAGAGCCTCTTGATGATAGTGAGAAACAGTGAAAAAGCTGGATTAAAACTCAACAATCAAAAAACAAATATCATGGCATCTGGTCCCAACACTTCATGGCAAATAGATGGGGAAACAATGGAAACAGTGACAGACTTAATTTTCTTGGGCTCTAAAATCACTGCAGATGGTGACTACAGCCATGAAATTAAAAAATGCTTGCTCCTTGGAAGAAAGGCTATGACCAACCTAGACATCATATTAAAAAGCAGAGACATTACTTTGCTGACAAAGATTCATACAGTCAAAGATATGGTTTTTCCAGTAGTCATGTATGGATATGAGAGTTGGATCATAAAGAAGACTGAGTGCTAAAGAACCGATGCTTTCAAATTGTGATGCTAGAGAAGATTTTTGAGAGTCCCTTGGACTGCAAGGAGATCAAAACTGTCAATCCTACAGTAAATCAAATCTGAATATTCATTGGAAGGACTGATGCTGAAGCTGAAGCTCCAGTACTTTGGCCACCTGATGTGAAGGGCCAACCCAATGGTAAAAGCCCTGATACTGGGAAAGATTGAGGGCAGGAGCAGAAGGGGTGAGAGAGGATGAGATGGTTGCATGGCATCGTGGGCTCAATACAGTTTGAACAAACTCTGGGAGATGGTGAAGGACAGGGAAGCCTGCGTGCTCTAGTCCATGGGGTCACGAAGAGTCAGACAAGACTGAGCAAGTGAATAACAACGCAAAGTGAAAAGGAACAAGTGAAACCGCTACTGTATACAGATGGCAAGACACTAGGGAAATCCTTAGGCCATCCAAAAACTACCAGAACTCCTCGATGAATTTGGTAAAGCTGCAGAAAACAAAATTAATATACAGAAATCAGGTGCATTTCTATGTACTAACAACAGACTATCTGAATGGAAATTAAGAAAACAATCTCATTCACAAATGCATCAGAAAGAATAAAATACCTAGAAATAAATCTAACTAAACAAGTGAAATATCATACTTGGAAATATGTAAGACACTCATGAAAGAAACTGAATATGACACAAGTAGATGGAAAGATATACTGTGTTCATGGAATGAAAGAGCTAATATTGTTAAAACGACCATATATCCAAGGCAACCTAGAGATTCAATGCAATCCCTATCAAAATGCCAAAGGCATTTTTCACAGAACTAGAATAAATAATTCTAAAATTTGTATGGAAACACATCTGAAATAGCCAAAACAATCTTAAGAAAAACGAAAGTGGAAGCATCACACTCCCTGATTTTAAACTATCCCACAAAGTTACGGTAATCAAGACAGACAGCATGTACTGGTACAAAAACAGATGCATAGGTCAATGGAACAGAGAACCCAGAAACTCACACTTATATGGGCAACCAATCTGTGACAATGGAGGCAAGTATGTACAATGGGGAAAAGAGTCTCTGTAATGAATGGTGCTGGGAAAACTGGACAACTACATGCAAAAAATCAAACTGGACTACTCTCACACACCACGCTCAAAAATAAATTCAAAATGGATTAAAGACTGAAATCTAAGACCTGAAACCATAAAACTTCTAGAAGAAAACATGAGCAATATACAGTTTGCAATCAGTCTTAGTAATGTTTTTTTGGATACGTCGCTTCAGGCAAGGGAAACAAAAGCAAAAATAAGAAATAGGATTACATCTAATTAAAAAGCTTTTTCAGAGTGAAAAAACTCAGCAGAACAAAAAGGCCACCTATTAATGGGAGAAGATAATTGCAAAAGATATATCTGATAAGGGGTTAATACCTAAATATACAAAAAACTCACACAATAACAACAAAAAACAATCTAATTAAAAAATGGGCAGAGGATCTGAATAGACATTTTTCCAAAGATACACAGATGGCCAACAGGCAGATGAAAAGATGCTCAACAGCACAAATCATTGGGAGTATACAAATCAAAACTACAATGAGTTATCACCTTACCCGTTAGAATGGCTATTATCAAAAAGACAATATATAACAAGTGTTGGAGAGAATACAGAGGAAAAGGAACCCCTGTATATGGCTGGTGGGAATTTAAATTGGGGCAGCCACTATGGAAGACAATGTGGAGATTTCTCAAAATATGAAAAATAGAACTATCATAATCCAGCAATCTCACAACTGGATATTTAATTGAGGAAAATGAAAACACTAATTAGAAGCCATATATACACCCTTATATTCACTGCAGCATTATTTATAATAGCCAAGATGTGGAGGCAACCTAAGTGCCCATCAATAGATGAATGGATAAAAAAAGATGAATGGATAAAAATAGATGAATGGATAAAAAAAGATGTGGTATGTACACACACTCAAAAATACACAATGAATTATTACTCAGCCATAAAAAAGAATTAAATTTTGCCATTTGTGACAATATGGCTGGACTTATGCTAAGTGAAAAAAGTCAGACAGAGGAAGATAAACACTGTATGATTTCATTTACATGTGGAAACTAAAAATCAAGACAAAACTACAAACATAACAAGACAGATACAGAAAAAAACAGGTGGTTGCTAAAGGAGAGGCAGGTGGGGATGTAAGAAATAGGTGAGGGAGATTAAGAGGTACAAACTTCACTTGTAAAATAAATGAGTCACAAGTATGAAATGTACAGCGTGGGGAATTTAGTCAATAACTGTGTAGTATCTTTGTATGTTGGCAAATCATAACTAAACTTATAGTGGTATCATTTTGAAATGTACAGAAATACTGAACTACTATGTTGTGTAACAGGAACTAGTATGGTGTGGTAGATCAATTACACTTCAAAGCAAACTCAGAAAAAGAGACGAGGTTTGTAGTTACCAAAAGGTGGCGGCGGGAGGGGAAGGGTGGTGGTAGGAATTAGATGAAGGCAGTCAAAAGATACAAACTTCCAGCTATAAGATAAATAAGTACTAGGGATATAATATATAACACAATAATATTAATTAACACTGCTGTGTGTTATATATGAAAATTGTTGAGAATAAATCCTAAGAGTTCTCATCACAAGGAAAAAAAATTT